>NC_084578.2:8497500-8562500 GCF_033978685.3 Nerophis lumbriciformis
CGATATTATCGGCCGATAAATGCTTTAAAATGTAATATCGGAAATGATCGGTATCGGTTTCAAAAAGTAAAATGTATGACTTTTTAAAACGCCGCTGTGTACACGGACGTAGGGAGAAGTACAGAGCGCCAATAAACCTTAAAGGTACGGCATTTGCGTGTCGGCCCAATCACATAATATCTACGGCTTTTCACACACACAAGTGAATGCAAAACATACTTGGTCAACAGCCATACAGGTCACACTGAGGGTGGCCGTATAAACAACTTGAACACTGTTACAAATATGCGCCACACTGTGAACCCACACCAAACAAGAACGACAGAGAACATCCGCCCCGTAACACAACATAAACACAACAGAACAAATACCCAGAACCCCTTGCAGCACTAACTCTTCCGGGACGCTACAATATACACCTCCCCTACCAACCCCGCCCACCTCAACCTCCTCATGCTCTCTCAGGGAGAGCATGTCCCAAATTCCAAGCTGCTGTTTTGAGGCATGTTAAAAAAAAATATCCCCTTTGTGACTTCAATTGTGAAATTATTTTTTTCCATAACTTGAGTTGATTTATTTTGGAAAACCTTGTTACATTGTTTAATGCATCCAGCGGGGCATCACAACAAAATTAGGCATAATAATGTGTTAATTCTATGACTGTATATATAACGGTATCGGTTGATATCGGAATCGTTAATTAAGAGTTGGACAATATCGGAATATCGGATATCGGCAGAAAAAGCCATTATCGGACATCTCTAGTTAGCATACAATGTAATTTCAATTATAGTAATTGTGTATGTTTATGTATGTTACCATTACCACATCAATTGAATATAAGTTGAAAAGGATTTGCAAATCATTGTATTCTGTTTTTATTAGAGATGCCGATAAATGCGTTAAAATGTAGTATCGGAAATTATCGGTATCGTTTTTTTCATTATCGGTATCGGTTTTTTTTTTTGGTTTTTTTTGTTTTGTTTTTTGTTTTGTTTTTATTAAATCAACATAAAAAACACAAGATACACTAACAATTAGTGCACCAACCCAAAAAAAACTCCCTCCCTCATTCACACTCATTCACACAAAAGGGTTGTTTCTTTCTGTTATTAATATTGTGGTTCCTACATTATATATCAATATATATCAATACAGTCTGCAAGGGATACAGTCCGTAAGCACACATGATTGTGCGTGCTGCTGCTCCACTAATAGTACTAACCTTTAACAGTTCATTTTACTCATTTTCATTCATTACTAGTTTCTATGTAACTGTTTTTATATAGTTTTACTTTCTTTTTATTCAAGAAAATGTTTTTAGTTTATTTATCTCATTTTATTTTATAAATTTTTTTAAAAAGTACCTTATCTTCACCATACGTCATACTTGCCAACCCTCCCGGATTTTCCAGGAGACTCCCGAAATTCAGCGCCTCTCCCGAAAACCTCCCGGGACAAATTTTCTCCCGAAAATCTCCCGAAATTCAGGCGGAGCAGGAAGCCACGCCCCCTCCAGCTCCATGCGGACCTGAGTGACGTGTCAACAGCCTGTATTCACGTCCGCTTTCCCACAATATAAACAGTGTGCCTGCCCAAACACGTTATAACTGTAGAATGATCGAGGGTTTATTGTTAGGCAGTTTCATTAACGTCCTCCCAGCGCGGTAGCAACACACAACAACAGCAGTCATGTTTTCTTCTACCGTAAAGCAGTTCGTCTGCCGTAAACAGCAATGTTGTTGTAATATATTGAGTTGGAGGCAATAACCAGGCGAGGTGATGAAACAGACTCACACACTTGACGTCAGGTGCTCAACACCACGTAAATCGCTGGCCAACCAAAAAGTAAACCCAGTACGCTATAGCCAACATTCACCAGGAGATGGCAACAGACAAACATAGATCACTCTATTACATTCCTCCCCTTTTAGAAATGTAGAAGTTACTCAAAAGAAATAAACAACCCAACCAAAAAATGCAGCAGCTCAATTAAAAAACTGTACTTAAGCCACATTCTTTTTTCTTTTTTTTAGTACTGAACTCTTAACCCTCATTTGTAAACAATAACATGCTTATTATACAAACAGCATTTGTACACCTTTAACACAGATTTTTATACTGTCTTCAGAGATTCAGTTTTTTTGGTGGTACTCGAAACCTTTCTGGGTACCTGCGAAAGGGTGTTCAGCATGGTTCAAAAAATAGTGACAGAGAATAGAACAAGGATGGACAATTCTGTCAGGTTTGTCACTGACAGTTTAGTTATGTTTTGAGTTTTTCCTCTGTTTGTCTTTATTTCCTGTCGGCGCTCTTATTTTGGTTATTTCCTACTTGTCTCCCTGAGTGCTGTGTCCCCTCAGCTGTGGCTGATTGGCACCTGGCCACACCTGGTGTCAATCAGCCAGCTATTTAAACCTCCCTTCTCCTCCAGTCATTGCTGGATTATTGTCTTTCCTACTTGTCGATGCCAGTGTAGCTGTAAGCGGTAGCGGTAAGCTATTTATTGTAGATGTTTGTAGCTTGCTGTCTTTTTGTTTCTCGTCTTCCAGTTCCTGTTTTCCTGGCATCCTGTTTCCTGTTCCTAGTTCCTGGTTTGTGTTTTTTCCTTTATTTTATGAACAGTAAATCTTGTTTTCCCGCACAATGCCTTCCACCTTCTCTGCATCTTGGGGTTCGTGTCCTACAAACTCTGACAAATTCAACCCTTAACTCAACAATGAGTAGATGAGTGTTATGTGTGTGTGTATATGTGTAAATAAATGAACACTGACATTCAAGTATTTATTTTATTTATATATATATATATATATATATATATATATATATATATATATATATATATATATATATATATATATATATATATATATATATTTTATATATATATATATGGGCTTCACGGTGGCAGAGGGGTTAGTGCATCTGCCTCACAATAAGAAGGTCCTGAGTAGTCTTGGGTTCAATCCCGGGCTCGGGATCTTTCTGTGTGGAGTTTGCATGTTCTCCCCGTGACTGCGTGGGTTCCCTCCGGGTACTCCGGCTTCCTCCCACTTCCAAAGACATGCACCTGGGGATAAGTTGATTGGCAACACTAAATTGGCCCTAGTGTGTGGATGTGAGTGTGAATGTTGTCTGTCTATCTGTGTTGGCCCTGCGATGAGGTGGCGACTTGTCCAGGGTGTACCCCGCCTTCCGCCCGATTGTAGCTGAGATAGGCTCCAGCGCCCCCCGCGACCCCAAAGGGAATAAGCGGTAGAAAATGGATGGATGGATATATATATATATATATATATATTATATATATATTTTAAAATAAATATATATATATAGCTAAAATTCACTGAAAGTCAAGTATTTCTTATATGTATATATATATATATATATATATATATATATATATATATATATATATATATATATATATATATATATATATATATATATATATGTGTATATGTATATATATATATATATATATATATATATATATATATATATATATATTTATTTATTTATATATATATATATATATATATATATATATATATATATATATATATATATATATATATATATATGAAATACTTGACTTGGTGAATTCTAGCTGTAAATATACTCATTCCCTCTTAGCCACGCCCCCCACCCCCCACCTCCCGAAATTGGAGGTCTCAAGGTTGGCAAGTATGCCATACCTGGTTGTCCAAATTAGGCATAATAATGTGTTAATTCCACGACTGTATATATCGGTTGATATCGGTATCGGTTGATATCGGTATCGGTAATTAAAGAGATGGACAATATCGGAATATCGAATATCGGCAAAAAGCCATTATCGGACATCCCTAGTTTTTATTTGCCATTTACACAGCGTGCCAACTTCATTGGTGTTGTAAATTAAATGAAGGGAATATCGGTATTGGTCAAAGAAAGCAAGAAAAGCAAGGAGTTTTCTTTGTTGGCCGTCTGGGGAACATGCAGTCAGTCACGTGTTGTGAGGACAGCACAATCTTGTCAATATCGCCAAGGTCCGAATGAGAGAAAGACGAGATGCACGCACACGTGGAGGAATTTAGGACAGTTACCCACGAGCTTCACACTGGTGTGCTCACGTCAAAGGTCACCCACCATACATGCAAGTATCGCTGCTGTTGATACGTTGCGTAATAATAATTGGATATGTCACGGTCGCAATCGTTCCCACGTGCCTCGCTCGCCGGGAAACAAGCGAGTCCATTCCCAGGAGACGAAATGCACGAGGACAGTGCGGTGTGTCGCCGCGGGGAAGCCCTTCCATTATTGTCAGGCCCCCGACTTCTTCAAATGCGAGTCAAAGCCCAGGGAAACTGTCGTCCGCGGTGAGGCCGGCGCCAAACTCCGTCTTGATCAACACTGAGCTTTGTGTGCGAGATATCAAAAGTGGCCATTAGCGTCGTACGTAAATTAAATTCACAAGGGAGGCGAGCGTGTTATCAGCTTCTAAAGGCTCTGTGGAAGTTATCTTCTACCTTTGCTGGGGGAAATTGATCCTTTGAAAAAAAGTTTTACGACAGCATAAAATTGAAGCGCGTGGCCATATCTATGCCAGGTATTGATAATAAGTCCATAAATTGGTACGGCAGTTCAGTTCATGTCTTGGAAGACCGGAGGGTTGGAAATCCTTCTGAAAACTGCTTCACATCTTTCATTTAATTAACAACACCAATGAAGTTGGCACGTTGTGTAAATGGTAAATAAAAACAATGATTTGCAAATCCTAATCAACCTATATTCAATTGAATAGACTGCAAAGACAAGATACTCAACGTTCCAACTGGAAAATGTTGTTATTTTTTGCAAATATTAGCTCATTTGGAATTTGATGCCTGCAACATGTTTCAAAAAAGCTGGCACAAGTGGCAAAAAAGACTGAGAAAGTTGAGGAATGCTCATCAAACAGTTATTTGGGACACCCCACAGGTGAACAGGCTAATTGGGAACAGGTGGGTGCCATGATTGGGTATAAAAGCAGCTTCCATGAAATGCTCAGTCATTCACAAACGAGAATGGGGCGAGGGTCACCACTATGCCAGGTATTGATAATAAATCCATAAATTGGTACGGTAGTTCAGTTCATGTCTAGGAAATCCTTTCGAAAACTGCTTCCGGGCTCGACACCACATCCCTTCATTTAATTAACAACACCTATGAAGTTGGCACGTCGTGTAAATGGTCAATAAAAACAGAATACAATGATTTGCGAATCCTTTTCAACTTATTTTCAATTCAAAAGACTGCAAAGACGAGATCATCATGGGCGGTCACTCGAACGAGTATGACGATCCTCCTGGTTGGGGTGTATCCCTTTATGAAGGATGCCTGTGCGTGACTTTGTTTAACGTGGGGAGACTAGTGCACAGACAGTCACCACACGATCCTTGACAGAAATCGGGTAAGGGTCCAGTGGCATGGAGTCCAAGACCCTTTTCTGCTGCAGCCTTCTTCCGCCATCGCAGCTGTTGTGGTAGTTCTTAAATCTACCGTCTTCCGCCTGCTCCGCCATTGAGGTCTTCACCGTATCCCTGGCTTAACGTTCGAACTGGAAATATTAGCTCATTTGGAATTTGATGCCGGCAACATGTTTCAAAAAAGCTGGCACAAGTGGCAAAAAACACTGAGAAAGTTGAAGAATGCTCATCAAACACTTATTTGGGACACCCCACAGGTGAACAGGCTAATTGGGAACAGGTGGGTGCCATGATTGGGTATAAAAGCAGCTTCCATGAAATGCTCAGTCACTCACAAACAAGGATGGGGCGAGGGTCACCACTTTGTCAACAAATGCGTGAGGAAATTGTCGAACAGTTTAATAACAACATTTCTCATCGAGCTATTGCAAGGAATTTAGGGATTTCACCATCTACGGTCCATAATACAAACCCCGTTTCCATATGAGTTGGGAAATTGTGTTAGATGTAAATATAAACGGAATACAATGATTTGCAAATCCTTTTCAACCCATATTCAGTTGAATATGCTACAAAGACAACATATTTGATGTTCAAACTCACAAACTTTATTTTTTTTTTGCAAATAATAATTAACTTAGAATTTCATGGCTGCAACACGTGCCAAAGTAGTTGGGAAAGGGCATGTTCACCACTGTGTTACATGGCCTTTCCTTTTAACAACACTCAGTAAACGTTTGGGAACTGAGGAGACGCATTTTTGAAGCTTCTCAGGTGGAATTCTTTCCAATTCTTGCTTGATGTACAGCTTAAGTTGTTCAACAATCTCTGTTGTGGTATTTTATGCTTCATAATGCACCACACATTTTCAATGTCAGACAGGTCTGGACTACAGGCAGACCAGTCAAGTACCCGCACTCTTTTACTATGAAGCCACGTTGATGTAACACGTGGCTTGGCATTGTTTTGCTGAAATAAGCAGGGGCGTCCATGGTAACGTTGCTTGGATGGCAACATATGTTGCTCCAAAACCTGTATGTACCTTTCAGCATTAATGGTGCCTTCACAGATGTGTAAATTACCCACTAATACACCCCCATACCATCACAGATGCTGGCTTTTCAACTTTGCGCCTATAACAATCCGGATGGTTCTTTTCCTCTTTGATCCGGAGGACACAACGTCCACAGTTTCCAAAAACAATCTGAAATGTGGACTCGTCAGACCACAGAACACTTTTCCACTTTGTATCAGTCCATCTTAGATGAGCTCAGGCCCAGCGAAGCCGACGGCGTTTCTGGGTGTTGTTGATAAACGGTTTTCGCCTTGCGTAGGAGAATTTTAACTTGCACTTACAGATGTAGTGACCAACTGTAGTTACTGACAGTGGGTTTCTGAAGTGTTCCTGAGCCCATTTGGTGATATCCTTTACACATTGATCTCACTTGTTGATGCAGTACAGCCTGAGGGATCGAAGGTCACAGACGTAGCTGCTTACGTGCAGTGATTTCTCCAGATTCTCTGAACCCTTTGATGATATTACGGACCGTAGATGGTGAAATCCCTAAATTCCTTGCAATAGCTGGTTGAGAAAGGTTTTTCTTAAACTGTTCAACAATTTGCTCACGCATTTGTTGACAAAGTGGTGACCCTCGCCCCATTCTTGTTTGTGAATGACTGAACATTTCATGGAATCTACTTTTATACCCAATCATGGCACCCACCTGTTCCCAATTAGCCTGCACACCTGTGGGATGTTCCAAATAAGTGTTTGATGAGCATTCCTCAACTTTATCAGTATTTATTGTCACCTTTCCCAACTTCTTTGTCACGTGTTGCTGGCATCAAATTCTAAAGTTAATGATTATTTGCAAAAGAAAACATGTTTATCAGTTTGAACATCAAATATGTTGTCTTTGTAGCATATTCAACTGAATATGGGTTCAAAATGATTTGCAAATCATTGTATTCCGTTTATATTTACATCTAACATAATTTCCCAACTCATATGGAAACGGGGTTTGTATAATCAAAAGGTTCAGAGAATCTGTAGAAATCACTGCACGTAAGCAGCAAGGCTGAAAACCAACATTGAATGCCCGTGACCTTGGATCCCTCAGGCGGTACTGCATCAAAAAGCGACATCAATGTGTAAAGGATATCACCACATGGGCTCAGGAACATTTCAGAAAACAACTGTCAGTCACTACAGTACGCCGCGACACCTGTAAGTGCAAGTTAAAACTCTACTATGCAAAGCCAAAGCCAATTTATCAACAACACCCAGAAACGCCGCCAGCTTCGCAGGGCCCGAGCTCATCTAAGATGGACTGATGCAAAGTGGAAAAGTGTTCTGTGGTCTGACGAGTCCAAATTGTTTTTAGAAACTGTGGACGTCGTGTCCTCCGGACCAAAGAGGAAAAGAACCATCCAGACTGTTCTAGGCGCAAAGTGTAAAAGCCAGCATCTGTGATGGTATGGGGGTGTATTAGTGCCCAAGACATGGGTAACTTACACATCTGTGAAGGCACCATTAATGCTGAAAGGTACATACAGGTTTTGAACGAGTATGACGAGCCTACTGGTTGGGGTGTATCCCTTTATGAAGGATGCCTGTGCGTGACTTTGTTTAACGTGGGGAGACTAGTGCACAGACAGTCACCACACGATCCTTGACAGAAATCGGGTAAGGGTCCAGTGGCATGGAGTCCAAGACGACCGGGGACCCTTTTCTGCTGCAGCCTTCTTCCGCCATCGCAGCCGTTGTGGTAGTTCTTAAATCTACCGTCTTCCGCCTGCTCCGCCGTTGAGGTCTTTACCGTATCCCTGGCTAGGGGGCAGTCAGGTACTAGGCCTTTGCCAAGGGCCACCTGGGGGAACAGTAGTAAAGGGGTTAACCTCCTAGTGCCCCAAGACCCCATAGAGGAGCCTCCAATGCCGGATGCACTTTAACGTCACGCCCAGGACACTTAACGTTCGAACTGGAAATATTAGCTCATTTGGAATTTGATGTTTCAAAAAAGCTGGCACAAGTGGCAAAGAAGACTGAGAGAGTTGAGGAACGCTCATCAAACACTTATTTGGAACATCCCACAGGTGAGCAGGCTAATTGGGAACAGGTGGGTGCCATGATTGGGTATAAAAGTAGATTCCATGAAATGCTCAGTCATTCACAAGCGAGGATGGGGCGAGGGTCACCACTTTGATGTTTAAGAACAACATTTCTCAACGAGCTATTGCAAGAAAATTAGGGATTTCACCATCTATGGTCCGTAATATCATCAAAAGTTTCTGAAAATCTAGAGATATCACTGCTAAGGCCGAAAACCAACATTGCATGCCCGTGACTTTGTATCCCTCAGGCGGTACTGCATCAAAAAGTGACGTCAGTGTGTAAAGGATATCACCACATGGGCTCAGGAACACTTCAGAAAACCACTGTCAGTCACTACAGTCCGCCGCAACACCTGTAAGTGCAAGTTAAAACTCTACTATGCAGAGCCAAAGCCAATTTATCAACAACACCCAGGGCCCGAGCTCATCTAAGATGGACTGATGCAAAGTGGAAAAGTGTTCTGTGGTCTGACGAGTCCACATTTCAATTTGTTTTTTGGAAGCTGTGGACGTCGTGTCCTCCGGAACAAAGAGGAAAAGAACCATCCAAGAATGGGGAATAATTCCTCCTGAAAAGCTTCAAAAATGTGTCTCCTCACTTCCCAAACGTTTACTGAGTGTTGTTAAAAGGAAAGGCCATGTAACACAGTGGTAAAAATGCCCCTGTGACAACTTTTTTGCAATGTTTTGCTGCCATTAAATTCAAAGTTAATGATTATTTGCCAAAAAAAATTAAGTTTCTCAGTTCAAACATTAAATATCTTGTCTTTGCAGTCTATTCAATTAAATATAAGTTGAAAATGATTTGCAAATCATTGTATTCTGTTGACCATTTACACAATATGCCAACTTGGACCCCTTTAAAAAAATAATACCCCTCTGATCTTTTGATGTATATGTAGTATCTGATATGGCTGTGCAGGTATACCGTACCTAATGTTGTGGCCCCTGACGTTTCTCTTTGAGACTCAGAAACCTCCATCTGTGCTGTGCGGTCTCCCGGCTCCCGTTTGGTCCAACTCAAGTCCAGCAGCCAAACATCTGTGCAGGTGGAACGCTGCCACTCCACAGGGCCAAATCTTTGGACCACATCGGGTGTGCAATCCCACCCCCCCCTTCCCCACTTTTAAAAATCCGCCACTTTCTTTTGTCTATACCCTTCAATGACTTCCTTTGGTTTTGGTGTTGCAACAACAGATGAGTCGAAATAGTGGTGGAGGAACGCATGTAAAAAAAAAAAAAAACAGAGAGATGGCGGAAATGTCACATTTGATGATGGAACAACAGCAGCATGGTGTGTGTGTGTGTGTGTGTGTGTGTGTGTGTGTGTGTGTGTGTTCTTGTATTTCTACCCTTTTTGAGACATCAACAAGGAAAAGTACCTTCCATATGAGGAGGTGTGAACAAGTCAGGACATAAATCATGGTCCCAATACGGAAAACCATTGCATCTAATAGAGAATGTCTCATTTGCACCCCTGGTGGTGAAATCTATCAAAATCAGGGTGGTTCCAAAAAGGAGGGGTTTTAAAAGTGCTCTCCCCTCTGGTCAACATATGAAATAACAAGTGTGTGTAAAAATTTGAAATGTGCCCCCTTTGGCCAAAATTAATTTAAAAAAATAAATAAATATGTATTTAGAGACATATTGTAATATCCATTTTCTACCGCTTATTCCCTTCAGGGTCGCGGGGGGCGCTGGAGCCTATCTCAGCTACAATCGGGCGGAAGGCGGCGTACACCCTGGACAAGTCGCCACTTGTAATAACTTAAAGTAAATAATAAAGATTAAAAACCAATTACAAACAAAAAAATTTTTTTTTTTACTAAAATCAACCTTTTTTCGACAATGTGTCGACTTTTTTCTTATAAAATTGGGAACAATTTCTCATATTCTTTCTGTTTCTGTAATATTGCAATATGTTCTCCTAAAATGATTACAGTTTATGTAAAATTGTAACTTTTTAATGCTAAATGGTGACATGTTTTGTATAAAATGTTGACATTTATCACAAAATTGCTCATTTTTCTGTTGTTCTTGTAAAATAGCAACATTTTCTGAGTAAAATGATGACTTTTGTCATCATTTTGCCGAGTAAAGTTCAGATTATTATTATATTGCCAAAATTTTTAAGTTTTCTGATAAAATTGGGACTTTTCTCGAGTAAAATGACGACGCTTTTCATAAAATTGCCCAAATTTCAAGCTTTTCTTGTAAAATTGCGACTGTTATTGAGTAAAATTCCAACTTTTATCATAACATTGCGCAAATGTTCAGTTTTTCTTGTAAAATGTTGACTTGCGTTGAGTAAAATGACGACTTTTTTCAAAATACTGCTAAGTTTTTCTTGTGAAATTGTCATTTTGCCGAGTAAAATTCCGATTATTATTATGATATTGCCAACATTTTAAAGTTTTCTGATAAAATTGGGACTTTTGTCAAGTAAAACTATGACCCTTTTCCTTATAATTTATGACATTTTAAGCCTTTCTTGTTAAATTGCGACTGTTATTGAGTAAAATTCCAACTTTTATCATAACATTGCACAAATGTTCAGTTTTTCTTGTAAAATTTTGACTTGCGTTGAGTAAAATGACGACTTTTATTATAACACTGCCAAAATTCTAAGTTTTTCTTGTGAAATTGTGACTTGTTTCTTGTGAAATTGTGACTTGTTTCTTGTGAAATTCCAACTCATTTTTCACAACAAGCTTCTTTTTTTTTTTTTTTTTGCATAGTTTGTATATATAATCAATGTTGTAAAAACAAATCTGTATATATCTAGAAAGGGTGGTCCTAAAGAGGGAGGAATCTTTCTCAGGTCTCAAGAAGGTAACAAATACAAGAGTGTGTGTGTGTGTGTGTGTGTGTGTGTGTGTGTGTGTGTGTGTGTGTGTGTGTGTGTGTGTGTGTGTGTGTGTGTGTGTGTGTGTGTGTGTGTGTGTGTGTGTGTGTGTGTGTGTGTGTGTGTGTGTGTGTGTGTGTGTGTGCTCGAATGAGCTTTTGTGTTATGAGTGTAACACATTTTGCGTTGATACTACATGACAGATTATTACACTTTGCAGAAACACGGTCATTAATCTTGTCAAATTTTAATTATTCTGGCCAGGTAAAAAATGTTTAGATAGCTTTTTTTTTTTTTTTTTTGTAAAATTGTATGCCCTTGAATGTATTAGCAGGAACTGTGATGAGACTAGATAGCTGCCATTTAACTATCAGCCAAAATGCCCCTTTTTTTTTTTTTTTGCATTCAGTTTAGTTCTTTGAAATGTGCCTTGGCCTTTTTTTTTTTCTTTTTTTTTTCCTTTTTTTTTTTTTTTACCACGCCAAGCAAAATCTTAACCAGACTTATTTGCTTGGATGATTTATGTACCACAAGAAGCAGGAGTCCCAAAGCTCATAAATGTTACATGCTTTCCAGGCACATGTTGTCTCAGTGTTCAGGAGCATGTTAGCGTGTGCACTTATTGCACCATCTTGTGAATAAAGCGAGGGTTGCATGCCAGCGGACCTCTCAGGACGGATGAGACGCATACCAATCACCATCAGACGTATTCTTTGAAAAAAAAAGCAAACCTTAAGACAATTATGAATAAATCGGGTTGCTTTTTAAAGGGGAACTGTTAGTTTGTTTCTAGGAAATTGTGCCTATCATTCACAATCCCCATGTGAGACATTGTGCTAAATTGTAAACAAAAAACATCTAGCAAGAGGCAGCTTACAATGGACGTAAATATGTATACACGATGTAGGTATCTAACGGACTCATTCATGATATTATGTACAAACCCCAAAACCAGTGAAGTTGTAAATGGTAAATAAAAACAGAATACAATGATTTGCAAATCCTTTTCAATTTATATTCAATTGAAAAGACTGCAAAGACAAGATATTTAATATTTGAATTTTTTTTTTTTTTTTTTGCAAATAATTATTAACTTAGAATTTAATGGCTGAAATAAGCAGGGGCGTCCATGATAACGTTGCTTAGATGGCAACATATGTTGCTCCAAAACCTGTATGTACCATTCAGCATTAATGGTGCTTTCACAGATGTGTAAGTTACCAATGCCTTGGGCACTAATACATCCCCATACCATCACAGATGCTGGCTTTTAAACTTTACGCCTATAACAATCTGGATGGTTCTTTTCCACTTTGTTCCGGAGACACGACGTCCTCAGTTTCCAAAAACAATTTGAAATGTGGACTTGTCAGACCACAGAACACTTTTCCACTTGGCATTAGTCCATCTTAGACAAGCTCGGGCCCAGGGAAGCCGGCGGCGTTTCTGGGTGTTGTTGATGAATGGCTTTGGCTTTGCATAGTAGAGTTTTAACTCACACTTGCAGATGTAGCGAAGAAGTGTAGTTACTGACAGTGGTTTTCTGAAGTGTTCCTCAGCCCATGTGGTGATATCCTTTACACACTGATGTCGCTTTTTGATGCAGTACCGCCTGAAGGATCGATGGTCCGTAATATCATCGCTTACGTGGAGTGATTTCTCCAGATTCTCTGAACCTTTTGATGATATTACGGACCATAGATGGTGAAATCCCTAAATTATTTGAAATAACTTGTTGAGAAATGTTGTTCTTAAACTGCTCGACAATTTGCTCACGCATTTGTTGACAAAGTGGTGACCCTCGCCCCGTCCTTGTTTGTGAATGACTGAGCATTTCATGGAAGCTGCTTTTATACCCAATCATGGCACCCACCTGTTCCCAATTAGCCTGTTCACCTGTGGGGTGTTCCAAATAAGTGTTTGATGATGTTTAAAGCCCCACTTAAGAACTTTCAGTTTTTGTTGATTTCGGTTATCTTATGTGTGACTGCCATCTAGGAGTCACACTTATCAAATAAAATAGCTTTGAGGTCGGTAAGCACAACCAAAATGATTCTGTACATTAGGCGCACTGTCGAGTTTTGAGAAAATGAAAGGGTTTTAAGTGCGCCATTCAGCCCGAAAAATACGGTAATATTTATCAAGACACATAAAAGTACTGCTCAGGTGTACTGAAGATAAGGCTAAGCCGGATAGTCGAACCTCGGATTCAGGAGGCACAGTGTGGTTTTCGTCCTGGTCATGGAACTGTGGACCAGCTCTATACTCTCGGCAGGGTCCTTGAGGGTGCATGGGAGTTTGCCCAACCAGTCTACATGTGCTTTGTAGACTTGGAGAAGGCATTCGACCGTGTCCCTCGGGAAGTCCTGTGGGGAGTGCTCAGAGAGTATGGGGTATCGGACTGTCTGATTGTGGCGGTCCGCTCCCTGTATGATCAGTGTCAGAGCTTGGTCCGCATTGCCGGCAGTAAGTCGGACACGTTTCCAGTGAGGGTTGGACTCCGCCAAGGCTGCCCTTTGTCACCGATTCTGTTCATAACTTTTATGGATAGAATCTCTAGGCGCAGTCAAGGCGTTGAGGGGATCCGGTTTGGTGGCTGCAGGATTAGGTCTCTGCTTTTTGCAGATGATGTGGTCCTGATGGCTTCATCTGGTCAGGATCTTCAGCTCTCACTGGATCGGTTCGCAGCCGAGTGTGAAGCGACCGGGATGAGAATCAGCACCTCCAAGTCCGAGTCCATGGTTCTCGCCCGGAAAAGGGTGGAGTGCCATCCCCGGATTGGGGAGGAGATCTTGCCCCAAGTGGAGGAGTTCAAGTACCTAGGAGTCTTGTTCACGAGTGAGGGAAGAGTGGATTGTGAGATCGACAGGCGGATCGGTGCGGCGTCTTCAGTAATGCGGACGCTGTATCGGTCATAGGCAAAGCTCTCAATTTACCGGTCGATCTACGTTCCCATCCTCACCTATGGTCATGAGCTTTGGGTTCTGACCGAAAGGACAAGATCACGGGTACAAGCGGCCGAAATGAGTTTAGTCCGCCGGGTGGCGGGGCTCTCCCTTAGAGATAGGGTGAGAAGCTCTGTCATCCGAGAGAAGCTCAAAGTAAATTCAATGCTCCTCCACATCGAGAGGAGCCAGATGAGGTGGTTCGGGCATCTGGTCAGGATGCCACCCGAACGCCTCCCTAAGGAGGTGTTTAGGTCACGTCCAACCGGTAGGAGGCCACGGGGAAGACCCAGGACACGTTGGGAAGACTATGTCTCCCGGCTAGCCTGGGAACGCCTCGGGATCCCCCGGGAAGACCTGGACGAAGTGGCTGGGGAGAGGAAAGTCTGGGTTTCCCTGCTTAGGCTAAGCGGAAGAAGATGGATGGATGGATGGATGGATAAAAGTACCGAAAACGGTTCAAATGTAAAAGGTACCATCGCTACTTTGTAGCCGTTGATTGATATGCAAAACACAAGAGCGGCTTGCATGGTTCTCGCCCGGAAAAGGGTGGAGTGCCATCCCCGGGTTGGGGAGGAGGCCCTGCCCCAAGTGGAGGAGTTCAAGTACCTAGGAGTCTTGTTCACAAGTGAGGGAAGAGTGGATCGTGAGATCGACAGGCGGATTGGAGCGGCGTCTTCAGTAATGCGGACGCTGTATCGATCCGTTGTGGTGAAGAAGGAGCTGAGCCGGAAGGCAAAGCTCTCAATTTACCGATCTACGTACGTACCCATACTCACCTATGGTCATGAGCTTTGGGTTATGACCGAAAGGACAAGATCACGGGTACAAGCGGCCGAAATGAGTTTAGTCCGCTGGGTGGCGGGGCTCTCCCTTAGAGATAGGGTGAGAAGATCTGTCATCCGAGAGGAGCTCAAAGTAAAGCCGATGCTCCTCCACATCGAGAGGAGCCAGATGAGGTGGTTCGGGCATCTGGTCAGGATGCCACCCTGTTGGTGTTTAGGGCACGTCCGACCGGTAGGAGGC
Organism: Nerophis lumbriciformis; assembly: GCF_033978685.3. Taxonomy (NCBI): domain Eukaryota; kingdom Metazoa; phylum Chordata; class Actinopteri; order Syngnathiformes; family Syngnathidae; genus Nerophis; species Nerophis lumbriciformis. The sequence goes on from NC_084578.2 coordinate 8,512,878, forward strand.
CACGGGGAAGACCCAGGACACGTTGGGAAGACTATGGCTCCCGGCTGGCCTGGGAACGCCTTCGGGATCCCCCGGGAAGACCTGGACGAAGTGGCTGGGGAGAGGAAAGTCTGGGTTTCCCTGCCTAGGCTAAGCGGAAGAAGATGGATGGATAAAAGTACCGAAAACAGTTCAAATGTAAAAGGTACCATCGTTACTTTGTAGCCGTTGATTGATATGCAAAACACAAGAGCGGCTTGCAGACAGCATTTATGTATCTCTCACGTCCCTGAAGGCTCCCATATTTCCTACTGATATTAATATTAAGCACTGAGGTTTTTGGGAGAGAAGTTTCATCCGTATTTAGACACGACGTGGCCCTCGTCCAACATAAATATTTCCGAGGAGCAGAACAATCAAAGGTTCTGGTAAATAGAAATGAAATAGGGTCCTGTATAGTGGTCTCCTCAGCCAGGGGGGGTTTGAAATACTGCTGTTGCAAGAGTGGGAGAGGAGCGATGAGTGATTGCCAGCCTGGGAAATGAAATCCCGTATAAATGACGGAGGTACCTTTATTAAACAGGCGCATGAAAATGACCGACGACAAAGAAAGTCCGCAGGTAGACAAGCGCATAAAGCAGGAATATTCCGCCGCGGGGTCGCTCCCCGCCGCTTATCTCCTGACGGATTGATCAAAAGAGAGGGCAAGTTGAGGTGAAGCAGGAAAAAAAGCAAAAAAGGTATGGTAATGTGTTCTCGACTATCTTTAGAGGCGTTTGTCGAAACATCCAGAGTCTGTGTACTGCGCCGACACCTCTTCATGGCCCGGAGCTGCGGTGACGAATAAATAGTTATAAACTCAACCTGAAACGTCGTAGATGGGAAATGATGAGGGCCTACTAGAACACGCTGGCTTTTATAGGCGCTGCCTGAGGAGCCGCTGGAAAAGACAGTATTAAAGTATTGGAGCCCTCTGTGTGTTCCGCCCACAAAAAAAAAAGATATATAGCGTATTTTCCGGGCTATAGAGCACACCGGTATATAAGCCTCACCCACCAATTTTAGGGAGAAATAAATATCTTTACACATATCAGCCACACTAATATATACTGGTCCTAGGGTTGTCCCAATACCAATATTTTTGTCCCAGTGCCAAAATGTTTTTCAATACTTTTTAAATCAAAGGGAGCACAACAAAATTGCATTATTAACTATATTTTAACTGAAAATGTTGTGATACATTAAAGATAAGGTTCTTATTTCAAGCAAAGAACAATGTTGTTCTTAAATAAAATAGTGACCATACTAGACAAGTTGTTTTTTATTAGTAAGTAAGCAAACAAAGGTTCCTAATTTGGCTGCTGACGTATGCAGTAACATATTGTGTCATTTCCCATTCTATTATTCTGTCAAAGTTATAAGAGACAAGCAGTAGAAAATGGATTATTAATTTACTTGTTCATTTGCCGTATTTTCCGGACCATAGGGCGCACCGGATTATAGGACGCACTGCCGATGAATGGTCTATTTTTAAAAAAACGTCCATCCGGAACTCTTTAATAACTAAAATTCCTTGGGTGAATAATGTAAACTCACTACACCGGTATGTTTTAGCGCTTTCATGGCGAGTTTACTGACAGATATAAGTAAGAACTTTACACTACTAATCTTTACACATATCAGCCACACTAATATATACTGGTCCTAGGGTTGTCCCAATACCAATATTTTTGTCCCAGTGCCAAAAGGTTTTTCAATACTTTTTAAAATTAAGGGGAGCACAACAAAATTGCATTATTGGCTTTATTTTAACTGAAAATGTTGTGATACATTAAACATAAAGTTCTTATTTCAATCAAAGAACAATGTTGTTCTTAAATAAAATAGTGACCATACTAGACAAGTTGATTTTTATTAGTAAGTAAGCAAACAAAGGTTCCTAATTTGGCTGCTGACGTATGCAGTAACATATTGTGTCATTTCCCATTCAATTATTTTGTCAAAATTATAAGAGACAAGCAGTAGAAAATAGATGATTAATTTACTTGTTCATTTACTGTATTTTCCGGACCATAGGGCGCACCGGATTGTAGGACGCACTGCCGATGAATGGTCTATTTTCGAAAAACCATCCGACCGGAACTCTTTAATACCTAAAGTTCCTTGGGTGAATAATGTAAACTCACTACACCGGTATGTTTTAGCGCTTTCATGGCGAGTTTACTGACAGATATAAGTAAGAACTTTACACTACTAATCTTTACACATATCAGCCACACTAATATATACTGGTTCTAGGGTTGTCCCAATACCAATATTTTTGTCCCAGTGCCAAAAGGTTTTTCAATACTTTTTAAAATTAAGGGGAGCACAACAAAATTGCATTATTGGCTCTATTTTAATTGAAAATGTTGTGATACATTAAACATATGGTTCTTATTTCAAGCAAAGAACAATGTTGTTCTCAAATAAAATAGTGACCATACTAGACAAGTTGTTTTTTATTAGTAAGTAAGCAAACAAAGGTTCCTAATTTGGCTGCTGACGTATGCAGTAACATATTGTGTCATTTCCCATTCAATTATTTAGTCAAAATTATAAGAGACAAGCAGTAGAAAATGGATTATTAATTTACTTGTTCATTTACCGTATTTTCCGGACCATAGGGCACACCGGATTATAGGGCGCACTGCCGATGAATGGTCTATTTTTGAAAAACCGTCCGACCGGAACTCTTTAATAACTAAAGTTCCTTGGGTGAATAATGTAAACTCACTACACCGGTATTTTTTAGTGCTTTCATTGCGAGTTTACTGACAGATATAAGTAAGAACTTTACACTACTAATCTTTACACATATCAGCCACACTAATATATACTGGTCCTAGGGTTGTCCCAATACCAATATTTTTGTCCCAGTGCCAAAATGTTTGTCAATACTTTTTAAAATTAAGGGTGGCACAACAAAATTGCATTATTGGCTTTATTTTAACTGAAAATGTTGTGATACATTAAACATATGGTTCTTATCTCAATTAAACAACGATATTGTTCTTAAATAAAATAGTGAACATACTAGACAACTTGTCTTTTAGTAGTAAGTAAGCAAACAAAGGTTCCTAATTTGGCTGCTGACGTATGCAGTAACATATTGTGTCATTTCCCATTCAATTATTTTGTCAAAATTATAAGAGACAAGCAGTAGAAAATGGATTATTAATTTACTTGTTCATTTACCGTATTTTCCGGACCATAGGGTTATAGGGATTATAGGGTGCACTGCCGATGAATGGTCTATTTTTGAAAAAACGTCCGAACGGAACTCTTTAATAACTAAAATTCCTTGGGTGAATAATGTAAACTCACTACACCGGTATGTTTTAGTGCTTTCATGGCGAGTTTACTGACAGATATAAGTAAAGAACTTTACACTACTAATCTTCACACATATCAGCCACACTAATATATACTGGTCCTAGGGTTGTCCCAATACCAATATGTTTGTCCCAGTGCCAAAATGTTTGTCAATATTTTTTTTAAATTAAGGGGACCACAACAAAATTGCATTATTGGCTCTATTTAACTGAAAATGTTGTGATACATTAAACATGTGGTTCTTATTTCAATCAAAGAACAATGTTGTTCTTAGATAAAATAGTGAACATACTAGACAAGTTGTTTTTTATTAGTAAGTAAGCAAACAAAGGTTCCTAATTTGGCTGCTGACGTATGCAGTAACATATTGTGTCATTTCCCATTCAATTATTTTGTTAAAATTATAAGAGACAAGCAGTAGAAAATGGATTATTAATTTACTTGTTCATTTACCGTATTTTCCGGACCATAGAGCGCACCGGATTATAAGACGCACTGCCGATGAATGGTCTATTTTTTTAAAACCGTCCGACCGGAACTCTTTAATAACTAAAATTCCTTGGGTGAATAATGTAAACTCACTACACCGGTATGTTTTAGTGCTTTCATGGCGAGTTTACTGACAGATATAAGTAAGAACTTTACACTACTAATCTTTACACATATCAGCCACACTAATATATACTGGTCCTAGGGTTGTCCCAATACCAATATTTTTGTCCCAGTGCCAAAAAGTTTTTCATTACTTTTTAAAATTAAGGGGACCACAACAAAATTGCATTATTGGCTTTATTTTAACTGAAAATGTTGTGATACATTAAACATATGGTTCTTATTTCAAGCAAAGAACAATGTTGTTCTTAAATAAAATAGTGAACATACTAGACAAGTTGTTTTTTATTAGTAAATAAGCAAACAAAGGTTCCTAATTTGGCTGCTGACGTATGCAGTAACATATCGTGTCATTTTCCATTCAATTATTTTGTCAAAATTATAAGAGACAAGCAGTAGAAAATGGATTATTAATTTACTTGTTCATTTACCGTATTTTCCGGACCATAGGGCGCACCGGATTATAGGGCGCACTGCCGATGAATGGTCTATTTTCGAAAAACCGTCCGACCGGAACTCTTTAATAACTAAAATTCCTTGGGTGAATAATGTAAACTCACTACACCGGTATGTTTTAGCGCTTTCATGGCGAGTTTACTGACAGATATAAGTAAGAACTTTACACTACTAATCTTTACACATATCAGCCACACTAATATATACTGGTCCTAGGGTTGTCCCAATACCAATATTTTTGTCCCAGTGCCAAAAAGTTTTTCATTACTTTTTAAAATTAAGGGGACCACAACAAAATTGCATTATTGGCTTTATTTTAACTGAAAATGTTGTGATACATTAAACATAAGGTTCTTATTTCAAGCAAAGAACAATGTTGTTCTTAAATAAAATAGTGACCATAATAGACAAGTTGTTTTTTATTAGTAAGTAAGCAAACAAAGGTTCCTAATTTGGCTGCTGACGTATGCAGTAACATATTGTGTCATTTCCCATTCAATTATTTTGTCAAAATTATAAGAGACAAGCAGTAGAAAATGGATTATTAATTTACTTGTTCATTTACCGTATTTTCCGGACCATAGGGCGCACTGCCGATGAATGGTCTATTTTTTTAAAAACTGTCCGACCGGAACTCTTTAATAACTAAAATTCCTTGGGTGAATAATGTAAACTCACTACACCGGTATGTTTTAGTGCTTTCATGGCGAGTTTACTGACAGATATAAGTAAGAACTTTACACTACTAATCTTTACACATATCAGCCACACTAATATATACTGGTCCTAGGGTTGTCCCAATACCAATATTTTTGTCCCAGTGCCAAAAGGTTTTTCAATACTTTTTAAAATTAAGGGGACCACAACAAAATTGCATTATTGGCTCAATTTTAACTGAAAATGTTGTGATACATTAAACATGTGGTTCTTATTTCAATCAAAGAACAATGTTGTTCTCAAATAAAATAGTGACCATACTAGACAAGTTGTTTTTTATTAGTAAGTAAGCAAACAAAGGTTCCTAATTTGGCTGCTGACGTATGGAGTAACATATTGTGTCATTTCCCATTCAATTATTTTGTCAAAATTATAAGAGACAAGCAGTAGAAAATGGATTATTAATTTTTCTTGTTCATTTACCGTATTTTCCGGACCATAGGGCGCACCGGATTATAGGACGCACTGCCGATGAATGGTCTATTTTTTAAAAACCGTCCGACCGGAACTCTTTAATAACTAAAATTCCTTGGGTGAATAATGTAAACTCACTACACCGGTATGTTTTAGCGCTTTCATGGCGAGTTTACTGACAGATATAAGTAAGAACTTTACACTACTAATCTTTACACATATCAGCCACACTAATATATACTGGTCCTAGGGTTGACCCAATACCAATATTTTTGTCCCAGTGCCAAAAGGTTTTTTAATACTTTTTATAATTAAGGGGAGCACAACAGAATTGCATTATTGGCTTTATTTTAACTGAAAATGTTGTGATACATTAAACATATGGTTCTTATCTCAATTAAAGAACAATATTGTTCTTAAATAAATTAATGAACATACTAGACAACTTGTCTTTTAGTAGTAAGTAAGCAAACGAAGGTTCCTAATTTGGCTGCTGACTTATGCAGTAACATATTGTGTCATTTCCCATTCAATTATTTTGTCAAAATTATAAGAGACAAGCAGTAGAAAATGGATTATTAATTTACTTGTTCATTTACCGTATTTTCCGGATCATAGGGCGCACCGGATTATAGAGCGCACTGCCGATGAATGGTCTATTTTTAAAAAAAACTGTCCGACCGAAACTCTTTAATAACTAAAATTCCTTGGGTGAATAATGTAAACTCACTACACCGGTATGTTTTAGCACTTTCATGGCAAGTTTACTGACAGATATAAGTAAGAACTTTACACTACTAATCTTTACACATATCACCCACACTAATATATACTGGTCCTAGGGTTGTCCCAATACCAATATTTTTGTCCCAGTGCCAAAATGTTTTTCAATACTTTTTAAAATCAAGGGGAGCACAACAAAATTGCATTATTAACTCTATTTTAACTGAAAATGTTTTGATACATTAAACATATGGTTCTTATTTCAAGCAAAGAACAATGTTGTTCTTAAATAAAATAGTGAACATACTAGACAAGTTGTATTTTTATTAGTAAGTAAGCAAACAAAGGTTCCTAATTTGGCTGCTGACGTATGGAGTAACATATTGTGTCATTTCCCATTCAATTATTCTGTCAAAATTATAAGAGACAAGCAGTAGAAAATGGATTATTAATTTACTTGTTCATTTACCGTATTTTCCGGACCATAGAGCGCACCGGATTATAGGGCGCACTGCCGATGAATGGTCTATTTTTGAAAAACCGTCCGACCGGAACTCTTTAATAACTAAAGTTCCTTGGGTGAATAATGTAAACTCACTACACCGGTATGTTTTAGCGCTTTCATGGCGAGTTTACTGACTGATATAAGTAAGAACACTACACTACTAATCTTTACACATATCAGCCACACTAATATATACTGGTCCTAGGGTTGTCCCAATACCAATATTTTTGTCCCAGTGCCAAAAGGTTTTTCAATACTTTTTAAAATTAAGGGGAGCACAACAAAATTGCATTATTGGCTCTATTTTAACTGAAAATGTTGTGATACATTAAACATATGGTTCTTATTTCAAGCAAAGAACAATGTTGTTCTTAAATAAAATAGTGACCAAGTTGTTTTTTATTAGTAAGTAAGCAAACAAAGGCTCCTAATTTGGCTGCTGACGTATGCAGTAACATATTGTGTCATTTCCCATTCAATTATTTTGTCAGAATTATAAGAGACAAGCAGTAGAAAATGGATTATTAATTTACTTGTTCATTTACCGTATTTTCCGGACCATAGGGCGCACCGGATTATAGGGCGCACTGCCGAAGAATGGTCTATTTTTGAAAAACCATCCGACCGGAACTCTTTAATAACTAAAGTTCCTTGGGTGGATAATGTAAACTCACTACACCGGTATGTTTTAGCGCTTTCATGGCGAGTTTACTGACAGATATAAGTAAGAACTTTACACGACTAATCTTTACACATATCAGCCACACTAATATATACTGGTCCTAGGGTTGTCCCAATACCAATATTTTTGTCCCAGTGCCAAAATGTTTGTCAATACTTTTTAAAATTAAGGGGACCACAACAGAATTGCATTATTGGCTTTATTTTAACTGAAAATGTTGTGATACAATCAAAGAACAATGTTGTTCTTAAATAAAATAGTGACCATACTAGACTTTTAGTAGTAAGTAAACAAACTAAGGCTCCTAATTCCATATCCAATCATTTTATCATCATAACCGAAATCTTTCTATTGTATCATAATCCAACTGTCAGTACCTTGGGGCAACCCTTGACTCTTACCTGACAAAAAAACAAATTAAGAACTGCTTGGTGAAATCAGAAAATGTGATAGTTATTTACACCCTTTCATACTGTCTTTTGGAATGGTCATTAAAAACCAAGGTAATGATTCTGTGGCAGGACTGTAGAACAGACCCTATAGAATTCATCATAGGCTCCCTAGTTGGACTCACCATTGCAACACCTTATCACTGTCAGGCAGCTTGACTTTCCAGAACCATGTTCTTAGCCATGGGATTAACCCATAAAGCCACCTAATGAATGGTTGCCTATCGGCTTTCGCTGGCTGCTTTGGTCCCAAGATCCACATCTGGACGTTTGACCACATCGGCTAGAAACAAACTCCAATCTACACCACGTTTCAGGAACACCTATGGACATAATTAATGTTTCTGTGAGCTCACCAGATCCTTAACATCAGAACTATACAATCACCAGGACTCTTTAAAAATGTCGGAGTCAGGCATTTGAATAACGACTATCTCCGTAACCACGGATGACCGGAAATGTGGTCTCATATCATTGCGACCGTCTTTCTATATGTTACAATTTGTCTCGGTATGTATGGACATTTATTCTCCTTTCTAGTATGTAGTGTAGAGCTGGAACCCGCGGACAAACTGTAACGTATGTGTCACCAGTTTTCAAAGATCCGGAAGATGACCCAAACTGTCACTCTCAGATTAAACGGAACTGGTTAGGATGTTCAGGAACAACCCAGGAACCACCAAGGTTCAAGTCTACCAAACTGTTGGAGCACCAGCGTCAATATCCACAGTTTAGCCAGTTTTGATCGGTATGAACTGAGAGGGGACCGATCGAGAAAGAAGCCCCTTTTTCCGAATCCTCTCACCTTCATTGCCTGAGCTTTCAGGTCCAAGGATCAACTGAGTGTCATTGTTCAAACTGTTTTGATCCCTTCGAATTTGTCAACAATAGCTAGACCCAGGATTAGCCAAAAGAGCATCTGAAGTTACAAAGCAAACATATTTGGCCAGCCCAGTTTGGGGTAGTTTGACTAAAAATCCGTCTGAAGAATTCGAGAAGGTTCAGCAGTGGTGCCGTAGGATTATTGACATCCCGCATTCGTTCTCTTTTCTCACCTCAAGTCAGCTAAGAGATGAAGTACCTTCGCCGACATCCTGAGGGACATCTCTGCAAAGCTTCTTAAGTGTTGTCCCTCTGCCCGTTCACTTTCTTCGGCGCCACAGACAACTCGTTGTACCCAGGGGCAAAACCAAATGACTTGAACTTGTTTTAGTGTGGATTTGGATTTATGGTGTGCTCAAGCTAGGCCATTCTTACTGTGATGAAGTTTGCCATTAGTTCTCTGTCCTGGACCCTCTGGCCTGGAATTATTCCGAGTCGTTGTGATTATTTAATTTGTACGATATGGCACCTGTCATTAATTACTTGTAGGGTTGTCCCGATACCAATGTTTTGGTACAAGTACCAAAATGTATTTCGATACTTTTGGATACTTTTCTAATATATTGGGATATTGGCTTTATTTTAACAAAAAATCTTACGACCATATGTTTCTTATGGTAAAGAACAATTTTGTCCTTAAATAAAATAGTGAACATACTAGACAACTTGTCTTTTAGTAGTAAGTAAACAAACAAAGATTCCTAATTTGTCTGCTGACATATGCAGTAACGTATTGTGTCATCTCTTATGAAGGACAAGCGGGATCAAATGGATTATTAATCTACTTCTTCATTTACTGTAAATATCTGCTTACTTTCTGTTTTAACATGTTCTTACTTCATTTGTCGCCGTGGAGGCAAGGATTAGTGATTCAGAAATAGCAAAAACGCTGTTGACTGCGGATGGACGTTAGCCGCTAGCTAGCTAGCCATGTTTTGAAACACCTCTTGTAGAGCTGTGTTGTAGTGTTATAGCTTCACCTTTAATGTTAGTTTTTAAGCCAAAATGCGTCCATTTTATAGTGTTAGTTTATTACAAACTCAAATGCGTTTTGTACTGACGTAGAAGCTAGCTTCTCTTTTTCTGTAGCTAGCTTTTACGGCTAATTCCGAAACACGCCGATGTGTTACTACGCTAGAAAAAGAGTTCCTCAGTGTTCTCTCTTACAATAACAATGTTGCTACAGCTTGGTTATTATACAGGTTACGGAACGTCAATGAAGTATTGTTGACGGTTTTAGAATGCATTTTTAAAATGATTTAGAGGTTTAGCTGCATTGCTAGCCACCAAGAACGAGCCCATTTTTACATGTTAGAATGCTATAAAAAAATTAAAAAAAACTTTTGTCTTCTTGTCTGATTGTGAACGATGGGCAAAATTCCTTCTGCGCATTTATTTCCGTTTCCATAGCAAAGCACTTCTAACTTCCTGCAACAAATATGTGTTGAACTTCCCGAAACAAACGCGAGTCCGTTCTAATCATAGCTGACTTGTTAATAGACCGCAAAGACGACTATTTTTGGACAAATGAGGATTCCCAACCGCATCTTTCTGAAGCTGAATTTAGGTCGCCGTGACACGAAGCTGTAAACGTGAAATTTGAAGCCGAGCTGTTTCGACATAAATGGAGTGCTTGCCCAAATAAACCGGGAAAAATGTCCCCGGCCGACTGGACCAAAAGTCACCGTTGTAGTCTTCAAAGCTTTCTAAAACAACCTCAAAACCCTCCATCAACGTTTTAGTATATATATAATGTAGTAACATACATGATCATAACAATATGTTATATGCACAATATTTACCGTATTTGATCATTTTAATCAATGCAGGGACTGATTTTTTCCAGCGCATTGATTTCCGTTTCCATAGCCCCACACTTCTGACTTCTGGCAACAAATGTGTGTTCCTACTTCCGGAAACGAACCCTTGTGTGTTCTAATCAGGGCAGATTTGATAAACAATGAAGACGATCATTTTTGGTCAAATGAAGATTCACAACCCTGTCTTTTTGAAGCTGAATATATGGAGGATTAACTGCTGCTTCTAGAAGTCAGCACGAATGGTGTTTAAAGTCTCGAAACAAATGCGAGTGTGTTCTAATCATGGCAGACTTGGTAACAGACAACAAAGACGACTGTTTTTGGACAAATGAGGATTCACAACCTTATCTTTTTGAAGCTGAATTTAGGTCGGCATGACACGAAGCTGTAAATCTGGAATTTGAAGCCAAACTATTTCGACATGAATAGAGTGCTTACACAAATAAACCGGAAACAAATGTCCCCGGCCGACTGGACCAAACAGACAACTGTGCATCGAGACGACTATTTTTGGACAAATGAGGATTCACAACCGTATCTTTTTTAAGCTGAATTTAGGTCGGCATGATACAAAGCTGTAAACGTGGAATTTGAAGCCAAGCTATTTCGACATAAATGGAGTGCTTACCCAAATAAACCGGGAAAAACAATCCCCGGCCGACTGGACCAAAAGTCACCGTTGTAGCCTTCAAAGCCCTCTAAAACAACCTCAAAACCCTCCATCAACGTTTTAGTATATATATAATGTAGTAACATACATGATCATAACAATATGTAATATGCACAATATTTACCGTATTTGATCATTTTAATCAATGCAGGGACTGATTTTTTCCAGCGCATTGATTTCCGTTTCCATAGCCCCAAACTTCCGACTTCTGGCAACAAATGTGTGTTCCTACTTCCGGAAACGAACCCTTGTGTGTTCTAATCAGGGCAGATTCGATAAACAATGAAGACGACCATTTTTGGTCAAACGAAGATTCACAATCCTGTCTTTTTGAAGCTGAATATATGGAAGATTAACTGCTGCTTCTAGAAGTCAGCACGAAGGGTGTTCAAAGTCCCGAAACAAATGCGAGTGTGTTCTAATCATGGCAGACTTGGTAACAGACAACAAAGACGACTGTTTTTGAACAAATGAGGATTCACAACCTTATCTTTTTGAAGCTGAATTTAGGTCGGCATGACACGAAGCTGTAAATCTGGAATTTGAAGCCAAACTATTTCGACATAAATAGAGTGCTTACCCAAATAAACCGGAAGAAAATGTCCCCGGCCGACTGGACCAAACAGACAACTGTGCATCGAGACGACTATTTTTGGACAAATGAGGATTCACAACCGTATCTTTTTTAAGCTGAAGAATTTAGGTCGGCGTGACACGAAGCTGTAAACGTGGAATTTGAAGCCAAGCTATTTCGACATAAATGGAGTGCTTACCCAAATAAACCGGGGGTAAAAATCCCCGGCCGACTGTACCAAAAGTTGATTATTATACAGGTTACGGGACGTCAATGAAGTATTATTGACGTTTTTTGAATTTATTTTTAAAGTGATTTAGTGGTAGAATTGATTGCTGCCATTAGCTGCATGGCTCGCCACCAAGAACGAGCCCATTTTTACATGTTAGAATGCTATAAAAAAAACAAAAAAAAAACGTTTGTCTTCTTGTCTGATTGTGAACAATGGGCAAAATTCCTTCTGCGCATTTATTTCCGTTTCCATAGCAAAGCACTTCTAACTTCTGGCAACAAATGTGTGTTGAACTTCCCGAAACAAACGCGAGTGTGGTCTAATCATGGCCGACTTGTTAATAGACCGCAAAGATGACTGTTTTTGGACAAATGAGGATTCACAACCGTATCTTTTTGAAGCTGAATTTAGGTCGGCGTGACACGAAGCTGTAAATCTGGAATTTGAAGCCAAACTATTTCGACATAAATAGAGTGCTTACCCAAATAAACCGGAAAAAAATGTCCCCGGCCGACTGGACCAGACAGACAACTGTGCATCGAGACGACTATTTTTGGACAAATGAGGATTCACAACCGTATCTTTTTTAAGCTGAATTTAGGTCGGCGTAACACGGAGCTGTAAACGTGGAATTTGAAGCCAAGCTATTTCGACATAAATGGAGTGCTTACCCAAATAAACCGGGGGAAAAAATCCCCGGCCGATTGTACCAAAAGTTGATTATTCTACAGGTTACGGGACGTCAATGAAGTATTATTGACGTTTTTTTAATGCATTTTTAAAGTGATTTAGTGGTAGAATTGATTGATGCCATTAGCTGCATCGCTCGCCACCGAGAACGAGCCCATTTTTACATGTTAGAATGCTATAAAAAAAACAAAAAACTTTTGTCTTCTTGTCTGATTGTGAACAATGGGCAAAATTCCTTCTGCGCATTTATTTCCGTTTCCATAGCAAAGCACTTCTAACTTCTGGCAACAAATGTGTGTTGAACTTCCCGAAACAAACGCGAGTGTGTTCTAATCATGGCCGACTTGTTAATAGACCGCAAAGATGACTATTTTTGGACAAATGAGGATTCACAACCGTATCTTTTTGAAGCTGAATTTAGGTCGGCGTGACACGAAGCTGTAAATCTGGAATTTGAAGCCAAACTATTTCGACATAAATAGAGTGCTTACCCAAATAAACCGGAAAAAAATGCCCCCGGCCGACTGGACCAAACAGACAACTGTGCATCGAGACGACTATTTTTGGACAAATCAGGATTCACAACCGTATCTTTTTGAAGCTGAATTTAGGTCGGCGTGACACGGAGCTGTAAACGTGGAATTTGAAGCCAAGCTATTTCGACATAAATGGAGTGCTTACCCAAATAAACCGGGGAAAAATGTCCCCGGCCGACTGGACCAAAAGTTGGTTATTATACAGGTTACGGGACGTCAATGAAGTATTATTGACGTTTTTTGAATGCATTTTTAAAGTGATTTAGTGGTAGAATTGATTGCTGCCATTAGCTGCATGGCTCGCCACCGAGAACGAGCCCATTTTTACATGTTAGAATGCTGTAAAAAAAACAAAAAAATTTTGTCTTCTTGTCTGATTGTGAACGATGGGCAGAATTCCTTCTGCGCATTTATTTCCGTTTCCATAGCAAAGCATTTCTAACTTCCTGCAACAAATGTGTGTTGAACTTCCCGAAACAAACGCGAGTGTGTTGTAATCATAGCTGACTTGTTAATAGACCGCAAAGACGACTATTTTTGGACAAATGAGGATTCACAACCGTATCTTTCTGAAGCTGAATTTAGGTCGGCGTGACACGAAGCTGTAAATCTGGAATTTGAAGCCAAACTATTTCGACATAAATAGAGTGCTTACCCAAATAAACCGGGAAAAAATGTCCCCGGCCGACTGGACCAAACAGACAACTGTGCATCGAGACGACTATTTTTGGACAAATGAGGATTCACAACCGTATCTTTTTTAAGCTGAATTTAGGTCGGCGTGACACGGAGCTGTAAACGTGGAATTTGAAGCCAAGCTATTTCGACATAAATGGAGTGCTTACCCAAATAAACCGGGGAAAAAAATCCCCGGCCGACTGTACCAAAAGTTGATTATTATACAGGTTACGGGATGTTAATGAAGTATTATTGACGTTTTTTGAATGCATTTTTAAAGTGATTTAGTGGTAGAATTGATTGCTGCCATTAGCTGCATGGCTCGCCACCGAGAACGAGCCCATTTTTACATGTTAGAATGCTATAAAAAAAAAAAAATGTTGTCTTCTTGTCTGATTGTGAACAATGGGCAAAATTCCTTCTGCGCATTTATTTCCGTTTCCATAGCAAAACACTTCTAAATTCTGGCAACAAATGTGTGTTGAACTTCCCGAAACAAACGCGAGTGTGTTCTAATCATGGCCGACTTGTTAATAGACCGCAAAGACGACTATTTTTGGACAAATGAGGATTCACAACCGTATCTTTTTTAAGCTGAATTTAGGTCGGCGTGAAACAAAGCTGTAAACGTGGAATTTGAAGCCAAGCTATTTCGACATAAATGGAGTGCTACCCAAATAAGCCGGGAAAAAATGTCCCGGTCGACTGGACTAGAAGTTGGTTATTATACAGGTTACGGGACGTCAATGAAGTATTATTGACGTTTTTTGAATGCATTTTTAAAGTGATTTAGTGGTAGAATTGATTGATGCCATTAGCTGCATCGCTCGCCACCGAGAACGAGCCCATTTTTACATGTTAGAATGCTATAAAAAGAAAAAAATGTTGTCTTCTTGTCTGATTGTGAACAATGGGCAAAATTCCTTCTGCGCATTTATTTCCGTTTCCATAGCAAAACACTTCTAAATTCTGGCAACAAATGTGTGTTGAACTTCCCGAAACAAACGCGAGTGTGTTCTAATCATGGCCGACTTGTTAATAGACCGCAAAGACGACTATTTTTGGACAAATGAGGATTCACAACCGTATCTTTTTTAAGCTGAATTTAGGTCGGCGTGAAACAAAGCTGTAAACGTGGAATTTGAAGCCAAGCTATTTCGACATAAATGGAGTGCTACCCAAATAAGCCGGGAAAAAATGTCCCGGTCGACTGGACTAGAAGTTGGTTATTATACAGGTTACGGGACGTCAATGAAGTATTATTGACGTTTTTTGAATGCATTTTTAAAGTGATTTAGTGGTAGAATTGATTGATGCCATTAGCTGCATCGCTCGCCACCGAGAACGAGCCCATTTTTACATGTTAGAATGCTATAAAAAAAAAAAAAATGTTGTCTTCTTGTCTGATTGTGAACAATGGGCAAAATTCCTTCTGCGCATTTATTTCCGTTTCCATAGCAAAACACTTCTAAATTCTGGCAACAAATGTGTGTTGAACTTCCCGAAACAAACGCGAGTGTGTTCTAATCATGGCCGACTTGTTAATAGACCGCAAAGACGACTATTTTTGGACAAATGAGGATTCACAACCGTATCTTTTTTAAGCTGAATTTAGGTCGGCGTGAAACAAAGCTGTAAACGTGGAATTTGAAGCCAAACTATTTCGACATAAATGGAGTGCTTACCCAAATAAACCGGGGAATAATGTCCCCGGCCGACTGGACCAAACAGACAACTGTGCATCGAGACGACTATTTTTGGACAAATGAGGATTCACAACCGTATCTTTTTTAAGCTGAATTTAGGTCGGCATGACACGGAGCTGTAAACGTGGAATTTGAAGCCAAGCTATTTCGACATAAATGGAGTGCTTAACCAAATAAACTGGGGAAAAAAATCCCTGGCCGACTGTACCAAAAGTTGATTATTATACAGGTTACGGGATGTCAATGAAGTATTATTGACGTTTTTTGAATGCATTTTTAAAGTGATTTAGTGGTAGAATTGATTGCTGCCATTAGCTGCATCGCTCGCCACCGAGAACGAGCCCATTTTTACATGTTAGAATGCTATAAAAAAAAAAAAACTTTTGTCTTCTTGTCTGATTGTGAACGATGGGCAAAATTCCTTCTGCGCATTTATTTCCGTTTCCATAGCAAAGCACTTCTAACTTCCTGCAACAAATATGTGTTGAAATTCCCGAAACAAATGCGAGTGTGTTCTAATCATAGCTGACTTGTTAATAGACCGCAAAGACAACTATTTTTGGACAAATGAGGATTCACAACCGTATCTTTTTGAAGCTGAATTTAGGTCGGCGTGACACGAAGCTGTAAATCTGGAATTTGAAGCCAAACTATTTCGACATAAATAGAGTGCTTACCCAAATAAACCGGAAAAAAATGTCCCCTGCCGACTGGACCAAACAGACAACTGTGCATCGAGACGACTATTTTTGGACAAATGAGGATTCACAACCGTATCTTTTTTAAGCTGAATTTAGGTCGGCGTGACACGGAGCCTTGTGTGTTCTAATCAGGGCAGATTCGATAAACAATGAAGACGACCATTTTTGGTCAAATGAAGATTTACAATCCTGTCTTTTCGAAGCTGAATATATGGAGGATTAACTGCTGCTTCTAGAAGTCAGCACGGAGGGAGAGTGAGACGCTGGAGCAGACGGAAGCCGAGAGAGTGAGGTGAAAATGACTCGAAGCTGCAAAATGTGGAGCTTGAAGCCAAGCTATTTCAACATAAATGGAGTGCTT
Source organism: Nerophis lumbriciformis (assembly GCF_033978685.3). Taxonomy (NCBI): domain Eukaryota; kingdom Metazoa; phylum Chordata; class Actinopteri; order Syngnathiformes; family Syngnathidae; genus Nerophis; species Nerophis lumbriciformis. The sequence continues at coordinate 8,529,640 of NC_084578.2, forward strand.
ACCCAAATAAACCGGGAAAAAAATTCCCCGGCTGACTGTACCAAAAGTTGATTATTATACAGGTTAAATGTGTGTTGAACTTCCCGAAACAAACGCGAGTGTGTTGTAATCATGGCCGACTTGTTAATAGACCGCAAAGATGACTATTTTTGGACAAATGAGGATTCACAACCGTATCTTTTTGAAGCTGAATTTAGGTCGCCGTGACACGAAGCTGTAAACGTGAAATTTGAAGCTGAGCTGTTTCGACATAAATGGAGTGCTTACCCAAATAAACCGGGAAAAAAAATCCCCGGCCGACTGTACCAAAAGATGATTATTATACAGGTTACGGGATGTCAATGAAGTATTATTGACGTTTTGTGAATGCATTTTTAAAGTGATTTAGTGGTAGAATTGATTGCTGCCATTAGCTGCATGGCTCGCCACCGAGAACGAGCCCATTTTTACATGTTAGAATGATAAAAAAAACAAAAAAACTTTTGTCTTCTTGTCTGATTGTGAACGATGGGCAAAATTCCCAAAAAAAAGTTCAGTTCCCCTTCAAGTGTAAGGTAATGAATTTAAATGCACGTGACCATCTTAATCAATGGGGGCAATTCTGCAAATGAAATGTAATATTTCCTTCCAATCAAATCAAGCGGCAGGGGTTCAACAAGCCTCCAGGTAAATCTGGGACCCCACTGTCTGCGGGGACCGGTATAAATCAACCCTCAACATTGCATTATCTTCAAAATCCCATTTATAAAACAGCACCTGGGTGGGTTTGTGTCAGTGGGAAGCTCTCACATCTCCCAGAGTCGTGGCGGGCCATCATTCTATTTGTGAGTTGCCGCATTGTGCTGGAGAGCATGTCCATTTTCAGCGTTTTTTTTTTTATTTTTATTTTTTTTTCAAGAGCCTCTCTCACCGCCCCATTAGATGAGTATGCATGGGTAAGCGGGGAATGGGCACAAAAATGGGAACGCTACCATTTGAAGAGAAAGCGAGAGGCTGGCTGGCTATGCAGCACCGACTCACCGAACTTATTTTTGATGCTCTGTCGGAGGAGACCGGAAAAAAAGGGGCATGAGATGACTCACGACTCCTACACACATGGTGTTTATGTCAGAGCGCATGGGCACACGTGGTCAAATAGTTCCACCGCTTCTTCCTGCAGACCCCGCTGTGTGTTCAATCATGAGCATTGAGCAGTGCCAAATTGATTAATTCCCCCCATTAATCAGTCGTCGGCGGTGGAACTCCCTTAATGTCCGCCATCCATTTACATCTGTTATGACTATTTGAGGACATCTTCGCATTTATCAAGCGTGTTAAATGATGACAAACCACTAATTGCAAACGATGGACCCTCTGTAGGTTGGCCCAATGAGAAGCCGCCACTTTAGGCCTTCTCTGCTGGCCTGACATAACCAGAAATCATGATCATAATTAAAGGGGAACATTATCACCAGACCTATGTAAGCGTCAATATATACCTTGATGTTGCAGGAAAAAGACCATATATTTTTTTAACCGATTTCCGAACTCTAAATGGGTGAATTTTGGCGAATTAAACGTCTTTCTATTATTCGTTCTCGGAGCGATGACGTCACAACGTGACGTCACATCGGGAAGCAATCCGCCTGTCTCGTCTCGACTACTGTAACGTATTATTTTCGGGTCTCCCTATGTCTAGCATTAAAAAATTACAGTTGGTACAAAATGCGGCTGCTAGACTTTTGACAAGAACAAGAAAGTTTGATCATATTACGCCTATACTGGCTCACCTGCACTGGCTTCCTGTGCACTTAAGAAGTGACTTTAAGGTTTTACTACTTACGTATAAAATACTACACGGTCTAGCTCCGTCCTATCTTGTCGATTGCATTGTACCATATGTCCCGGCAAGAAATCTGCGTTCAAAGAACTCCGGCTTATTAGTGATTCCCAGAGCCCAAAAAAAAGTCTGCGGGCTATAGAGCGTTTTCTATTCGGGCTCCAGTACTATGGAATGCCCTCCCGGTAACAATTAGAGATGCTACCTCAGTAGAAGCATTTAAGTCCCATCTTAAAACTCATTTGTATACTCTAGCCTTTAAATAGCCCCCCTGTTAGACCAGTTGATCTGCCGTTTCTTTTCTTTTCTCCTCTGCTCCCCTTTTCCTTGAGGGGGGGGGGGGGGGGTCACAGGTCCGGTGGCCATGGATGAAGTGCTGGCTGTCCAGAGTCGGGACCCGGGGTGGACCGCTCGCCTGTGCATCGGCTGGGAACATCTCTGCGCTGCTGACCCGTCTCCGCTCGGGATGGTGTCCTGCTGGCCCACTATGGACTGGACTCTTACTATTATGTTGGATCCACTATGGACTGGACTCTCACAATATTATGTCAGACCCACTCGACATCCATTGCTTTCGGTCTCCCCTAGAGGGGGGGGGGGTTACCCACATATGCGGTCCTCTCCAAGGTTTCTCATAGTCATTCACATCGACGTCCCACTGGGGTGAGTTTTTCCTTGCCCGTATGTGGGCTTTGTACCGAGGATGTCGTTGTGGCTTGTGCAGCCCTTTGAGACACTTGTGATTTAGGGCTATATAAATAAAAATTGATTGATTGATTGATTGATTTTTCTCACTTTCGTCGGTGTGTTGTCGGAGGGTGTAACAACACGAACAGGGACGGATTCAAGTTGCACCAGTGGCCCAAAGATGCGAAAGTGGCAAGAAATTGGACGAAATTTGTTCAAAATACGATGCTTTGGGGAAAGCCGACGAAATGGTCGGTCGTTTGTTCCGCACACTTTACCGACGAAAGCTGTGCTACGACAGAGATGGCAAGAATGTGTGGATATCCTGCGACACTCAAAGCAGATGCATTTCCAACGATAAAGTCAAAGAAATCTGCCGCCAGACCCCCGTTGAATCTGCCGGAGTGTGTGAGCAATTCAGGGACAAAGGACCTCGGTAGCACGGCAAGCAATGGCGGCGGTTTGTTCCCGCAGACGAGCGAGCTAAACCCCCTGGATGTCTTGGCTCGCACCGTCCCTTATGCCACCGATCAAGAGAAGAATATCGACCCTAGCTTCCCTGGCCTGCTGACATCAACTCCAAAACTGGACGGATCAGCTTTCAGGAAAAGAGAGCGGATGAGGGTATGTCTACAGAATATATTAATTGATGAAAACTTTATTCATTACTCGCGGTTTTACGTAAATTATTATACATAAACTGTGTTTACCAATAATTTAGCTTAAAAACATTTATTTTTTTCAATCATTCGAGTACATTCGAGTAGTCTTGTGTAATGCAGTATTTTGTGTCTATTTAGGTATGGTTAACCTGAGTGCTGATATCGTGGAAAAATATATGTTCTTAGCGCGCCTGAAATGGGCTGTCTGCACTCTCAAAGTGCATGTTGTTGCCAAATGTATTTCATATGCTGTAAACCTAGTTCATAGTTGTTAGTAATTATCTTATCAGACAGTGTTAAGCCGCTGAAATCCGAGTCTGAATCCGAGCTAATGTCGCTATACCTTGCTGTTTGTTTGTATTGGCATCACTATGTGACGTCACAGGAAAATGGACGGGTGTATATAACGATGGTTAAAATCAGGCACTTTGAAGCTTTTTTTTAGGGATATTGCGTGATGGGTAAAATTTTGAAAAAAACTTCGAAAAATAAAATAAGCCACTGGGAACTGATTTTTAATGGTTTTAACCCTTCTGAAATTGTGATAATGTTCCCCTTTAAAGATAAAAGTATTTTTTTATTTACTTTCCGTAAATATCTAAAAGTATTTATACTCTCTTCATGTCATATTATGCTCCTTCCAATGCTGTTGTTTTTAAGTCAGAGTTTGTATCCAATTAGAATTCAGCTAGTTTATGTTGCCATGCTGTACGACAGTGTAGTGAGATACAGTCTGGTGTGCCGTGGGCATACTTGCCAACCCTCCCGGATTTTCCGGGAGACTCCCGAAATTCAGCGCCTCTCCCGAAAACCTCCCGGGACAAATTTTCTCCCGAAAATCTCCCGAAATTGGAAGCCACGCCCCCTCCAGCTGCATGCGGACCTGAGTGACGTCAGGTGCGCAACACCACGTAAATCGTTGGCCAACCAAAAAGTAACCCCCAGTACGCTATAGCCAACATTCACCAGGAGATGGCAACAGACAAACATAGATCACTCTATTACATTCCTCCCCTTTTAGAAATGTATAGAAGTTACTCAAAATAAATAAACAACCCAACCAAAAAAATGCAGCAGCTCAATTAAAAAACATTACTTAAGCCACATTCTTTTCTTTTTTTTTTAGTACTGAACTCTTAACCCTCATTTGTAAAAAAAAATAACATGCTTATTATACAAACAGTATTTTTACACCTTTAACACAGATTTTTATACTGTCTTCAGAGATTCAGTTTTTTTGGTGGTACTCGAAACCTTTCTGGGTACCTGCGAAAGGGTGTTCAGCATGGTTAGAAAAATAGTGACAGAGAATAGAACAGGGATGGACAATTCAACCCTTAACTCAACAATGAGTAGATGAGTGTTATGTGTGTGTATATGTGTAAATAAATGAACACTGAAATTCAAGTATTTCTTTTCTATATATATATGTATATATATATATATATATATATATATATATATATATATATATATATATATATATATATATATGTATATATATATATATATATATATATATATATATATATATATATATATATATATATATATATATATAATAAAATAAATATATATATTTAGCTAGAATTCACTGAAAGTCAAGTATTTCTTATATATATATATATATATATATATATATATATATATATATATATATATATATATATATATATATATATATATATATATATATATATATATATATATATATGAAATACTTGACTTGGTGAATTCTAGCTGTAAATATACTCCTCCCCTCTTAGCCCCGGCCCCAACCACTCCCCCGCCCTACCCCGACCACGCCCCCCCACCTCCCGAAATCGGAGGTCTCAAGGTTGGCAAGTATGGCCGTGGGAGATTATCTAATCTGACCTATTTAGGTTGAGGGTAACCCTAACCCTAACCCTGCAAACCAGTAATTATAGTCTGCAAACTGTAATAATATAATAATAATATATTTTATTTGTAAAAAGCACTTTACATTGAGTAAACAACCTCAAAGTGCTACAGTGCAGTGTTTTTCAACCACTGTGCATTCTGGTGTGCCGTGGTAGAGGATCTAATTTCACCTATTTGGGTTAAAAATATTTTTTTGCAAAGCAGTAATTATAGTCTGCAAATGATGTGTTGTTGTTGAGTGTCTGTGCTGTCTAGAGCTCGGCAGAGTAACCGTGTAATACTCTTCCATGTCAGTAGGTGGCAGCAGGTAGCTAATTGCTTTGTTGATGACGGAAACAGCGGGAGGCAGGGTGCAGGTAAAAAGGTGTCTAATGCTTAAAAGAAAAATAAACAAAAGGTGAGTGCCCCTAAGAAAAGGCATTAAAGCTTAGGAAAGGCTATGCAGAACAAAACTAAAACTGAACTGGCTGCAAAGTAAACAAAAACAGAATGCTGGACGACAGCAAAGACTTACTGTAGAGCAAAGACGGCGTCCACAATGTACATCCGAACATGACATGACAATCAACAATGTCCCCACAAAGAAGGATAAAAACAACTGAAATATTCTTGATGGCTAAAACAAAGTAGATGCGGGAAATATCGCTCAAAGGAAGACATGATACTGCTACAGGAAAATACCAAAAAATAAGAGAAAAAGCCACCAAAATAAGAGCGTAAGACAAGAAATAAAACACTACACACAGGAAAACAGCAAAAAACTCCAAATAAGTCACGGCGTGAGAGGTAATGGGTCCCATTTTTATAGTCTTTGGTATGACTCGGCCAGAGTTTGAACTCACGACCTACCGATCTCTAACCACAAGGCCACTGAGCGTATCTAGTCGATACTACTATCGATACTTTTTATCGTCACAAAATATTTGTTCCTTTTTAAAAAAAAATTCATATTATGTTTATAAATCCCTTGTTTAGAAAAGTACCGAAAAGTATCGAAATGTATCGAAATAGATTTTGGTACCGGTACCTGTACTAAATAATTGGTACCAGGACAACACTAGTTCATAGTTAATATTGTAAATCACACTTTCTTTATTTTAATGTACATTTTGATTGTCCCATTCAGTATAAAACTGTGAAATTCCATTCCGTTTTTTTTATTTTTTTTTATGAGGTGGTCTGTTTTTAGAATTTTATCGGACATTGTGACTTTTGGTGTTAGTGTTCCTGAAAAAAAGGGACCCAAACACACATACTGTACAGCAGGTTTTTACAGCTAAATGTGTATATATCATTTATACACACTGTCAGGTTCAAACACTGATGACATCTATTAAACAGACAAGAAGCAAGGAATCAAGCAAAGACAGAGTTCAATTTGGCTCAAATAAGGAGACGTTTTTTGGGGGGGGCTGTACTCTAGTTACAGATCCAAACTACGCTCTAAAGTCCAGCCCACGTGCTTCCTCTATTTGTGAGGTCCCTGGTTACATCACTGAAGCTGCTGCTGAAGGAGCTGGGGTAATTTCAGCAACCCCAGTTAGACAAAATATATGACTATCAATGAAATTCAAATGTGCTGACACTCGTGCTGTCGCCCTGTCTCTGCTTTGTCTGCGTCACGGTACTTGATGTTCGGCCTTGGCCGTTTAGTAGGCCGATTTTGGAAACAAACACAACTTCAGCACAATTGATGATAACTATAGCAACGGCCCTTAAGCATAAGAGTTGTGTGATAATATATACATAATTATTCTAACACACACATACACATTGGCTCCCCCAGATACATTTTTCTCTCTCAATGTGGCCCCCGAGTCAAAATATTTGCCCAGCTCAGATATGGGGGACATGTACGCAACAATGTGGTGAATTGTCGTTAAAGTCCGGTCTGCATGGCTCAGATTTGTCAATTATCCAACGACGGATTCCTACTTCGGCTTGTGGAGGTCAAGACCGACTTGGACTGATGTGTATTTGTCGGCCAGGCGATAAGAGTAATCTGCTTAACTTTTGATTGAGGCTTATTTGGAACCGCTTTAATCACAAAGCTTTAAATGAAGTGTAAGTGAGGTCTCCTGAAGGGGAACTGCACTTTTTTGTGGAATTTTCACACAAATCGTTATGAGAGACAAGAAGACAGAAGGGAGTAATCATTTTCTACCTCTAAATCGATTTAAAAATGCATTTAAAAACCGTCAACAATACTTAATTTACGTTCTGTAACCTGCATAATAACCAAGCTGTAGCGACTTTGTTATTGTGAGAGCAAACACTGAGGAACTCTTTTTCTAGCGTCGGTATTAGTCTTAAAAGCTAACTACGGAAAGAGAGAAGTTATCTTACACGCGTTTATGTATCATGATCAATATAAAGTGTGGCTTACTCGATGTACGTTTGGTCCAGCTGGCCGGGGAAATGTTTCCGGTTTATTCGGGTAAGCACTCCATTTATGTCGGAATAGTTTGGCTTCAAATTACACATTTTGCAGATTCTCTCATGATCCGTTGCCCGGATCATGTTTTGTTTAGTTAAAGACTCCCTTAGTTCTGTTTCAGCACCCCTGGGTTTGCGTTTTCTTGGTTGCCATGGGTGCCGATTATTTTCACCTGCCTCTGATTAGTGTTCGAGACTTTGTTATTGTAAGAGCAAACACTGAGGAACTGTTTTTCTAGCTTCGGTATTAGCCTTAAAAGCTAACTACGGAAAGAGAGAAGCTATCTTCTACGCCAACACGAAACGCGATTGAGTTTGAAATGCGCAACACAATGCGATAAGACACCAATCTGTACTGACTGAAAAACATGAACAATCATACTACAGTATCTGTAAAGTATTATTTTATGTTTTGTTTGTACACAGCTAGCCGTAAAGTGTATGTACTGTAGTTGTAATACCACCCATGACGTTCTGCATGTATCATGATCAATATAAAGTGTGACTTACTCGATGTACGTTTGGTCCAGCTGGCCAGGGACGTTTTTTTCCAATTTATGTAGGTAAGCACTCCATTTATGATGAAATAGCTTGGCTTCAAATTCCACATTTTGCAGCTTCTCTCATGATCCGTTGCCCGGATCATGTTTTGTTTAGTTAAAGACTCCCTTAGTTCTGTTTCGGCACCCCTGGGTTTGTGTTTTCTTGGTTGCCATGGGTGCTAATTATTTTCACCTGCCTCTGATTAGTGTTCGGGACCCTCACCTGCTCCCGAGCACTAATCAGAGAGCTATTTACTCCTGCTTTTCGCCACACTCAGTCTGGCTGTCTTGTTTGCTCCATGCAACAAGTTACGTGTGTTTACCGTATGTTTCCTGAGCTAAGCTTCGCCATTTGTTTGCTTGTTTTCCATGCTAAGCTTTCCCGTTAGCCTTTCCATAGCTACTTGTGTTATCGGCACGCTCTCATGTATTTTGGGATTTTGCTTGCTTTATGAAAAATAAATCATTATCTTACCTGCACCTTGCCTCCGGAGTTCTGTCTGCATCTTGGGGAAACGACCCCGCCGTAACAGCTTCGAGTCACTTTCACCTCGCTCTCTCGGCTTCCATCTGCTCCAACGTCTCAGCCTTCCTTCTAGAAGCAGTAGTTCATCCTCTGTATATTCAGCTTCAAAAAGATAAGGAAGTGAATCCTCATTTGTCCAAAAATAGTGGTCTTCGTTGTCTACTACCAAGTCTGCCATGATTAGAAAACACGCTTGTGTTTGTTTCCGATAATAGGAACACACAAGTGTGTTGCTATGGAAACAAATCAATGTGTGGAAGAAATCCATGATTAAAATGACCAAAATAAGGTAAGGGGGCGTGGTTAAGAGGGTAGGAGTATATTTACAGCTAGAATTCACCAAGTCAAGTATTTCACTTGTCCAGGGTGTACGCCGCCTTCTGCCAGATTGTAGCTGAGATAGGCTCCAGCACCCCCCACGACTCCAAAGGGAATAAGCGGTAGAAAATGGATGGATGTAAGTATTTCATAGATATATATATATATATAAATATATATATATCTAAGAAATACTTGACTTTCAGTGAATTCTAGCTATATATATATATATATATATATTTATTTTATTATATATATGTATATATAAATAAAAGAAATACTTGAATTTCAGTGTTCATTTATTTACACATATACACACACATAACACTCATCTACTCATTGTTGAGTTAAGGGTTGAATTGTCCATCCTTGTTCTATTCTCTGTCTCTATTTTTCTAACCATGCTGAACACCCTCTCTGATGATGCATTGCTGTGTGGCACGCACAAAAGTGCTTTCATCAAATGCACTAGAGTCTGGAATCTTCCATCTCTCCCTAGCATGGCCCAAAACCGGTCAATCTTTGCTTCCTGAGGAAGATCTTCAGTGCCAAGCACTTGGTAGTCCACTACTTCTTCCCGGAGGCTATCCAGGTCCAATCGCAGCTGCGGCTTGGAACTTACAAGCTGTTATGAGAGTAGCGTATGTGTGTGTGTGGCCCTTTAATAGGTGAGCATGTGAGGTGAGTGACGTCAGTGAGTGTGTGGGCGAGAGAAGAGAGGGAGCGGTAGCGTGAGTGCGGGCGGGTCCAGTTTGTTTTGTGTTGGATTGGCTGTGTGCAAGCAATCAATAAAGCAAGATTTGCAACTAATCGCCGGACTCAGGCAGGAAAGGTGCAACAAAGCGTATTTCTTCATCTTACTCGTCGTCGGCGTCGCCATGGCTGTATCTTCCTCGTTCTTCTGCTTCGTCTCCTTGTTGTGTGCGCAGTTGTGCACTGCACTCTCTAAAAGCCGTATATGTTATTGATGTTATAGATGGCAGTATTGTCCTGTTTAAGAGTGTCACAACATTGCTGTTTACGGCAGACGAACTGCTTTACGGTAGACAAAAACATGACTGCTGTTGTTGTGTGTTGTTGCCGCCTGAAGTTCGGGAGATTTTTGGGAGAAAATGTGTCCCGGGAGGTTTTCGGGAGAGGCGCTGAATTTCGGGAGTCTCCCGGAAAATCCGGGAGGGTTGGCAAGTATGAATTCAAGGTAATACGGTATCTCGATTGTTCTCTTTTTTTTTTTCACAAAGCAGAAACAAAAATAAAGGATAACAGTAAATGACAACATTGGACTCCTGCTGTTGAGCGAGGAGAATTATAATTCACTGTAAGTAATAAATATCTGAGAGAGTGGGGTTTAAGGGGTTGCACACCTGTCACAAAGGTGTGTTATTGCAGTGTGAATTATTTGTTTATCCGTACTGTGTGAAGCCTTGAATTGTTTGGGTAAACTGGGATTAATTAATAGTTAATTTCAGTGACGTGCAGTCACTAGAGGCAGGTGAGGCAGGGCCTCACCTGCCATCATGGAAAGAAAAAAATGTAAAAAGAAAAAAAAATTATTAAATTGTTATATGTATCCAGTGATTATACTATAAAGTTTTTTTCCATTTAACTTCACCAGTTTTAGATTATTTTTATTTAAAATCGCTGAATTTTCACATTTGCCGTTCAAATACTGAGAAGAGACGGTGCGGTCAACAGCAGCCAGTTGAGGCACGTCACTCAGTGCCTCACCATGGATTCCGGACTCGGCTTACTGCTGGCCTGCTGTGCAGTGAGACTGTATTGCTATATGGTAAATGGTAAATGGTAAATGGGTCGTACTTGTATAGCGCTTTTCTACCTTTTTAAGGAACTCAAAGCGCTTTGACACTATTTTCCACATTCACCCATTCACACACACACATTCACACATTCACACACTGATGGCGGGAGTATGTATAATATGAACTATATTATACATTTCCATAGTTTAGTTAGCTGAGGTATATAATGTACAGTGTATTTTGTCAACAACTGTATGTGTGTGACGTATTTCTTGTGCTGAGCGATCATAAAATGGCTGCAAAAGACGCACTGGCTGAGGCTCCAGTAGTCCCGCCTCCTGCACCCCCGCCGTAGAATGGTTATATCAACTAAAGCCCACACTTAAACTTTCCACGTGCAAGATTGAATCCATTTAAAAAAGTTATTTCATAAGAAGCCAAAAAGTGCAAAAACAATAATGTTCGTGTTGGAGGAGTTGTGAATGACTGCAGGGCCACAACATTAGGTACACCTGCAGACTGCAGGTGTACCTAATTCACAACTCCTCCAACATGAACATTATTGTTTTTGCACTTTTTGGCTTTTTATTAAATAACTTTTGTAACCTATTTTCATGGGCTTTCCTCTTTGTGATGTTAAGTTCCTGTTATGCGCTGTTATACAGTATATGCCTTGAGCTCTTATTTTGAAGGCGCTAAGAGCGGAAGTGATGACACGGAGTGGAGCGTAGGTTTTTGAAAGAAGGTAAATAAAGTGGTCCTCGTGTAAACTGGAGCCTCCGTGTTTGTTATTTTGTAGTTTCATACAGTATAGGCGACATTTATAAACCCTCGGTTACACTTTTTTAAATAGATTCAATCTTGCACGTGGAAAGTTTAAGTGAGGGCTTTAGTTGTGGACTTCATTTATAAGTAAAGGTAAGACCATAATAACGTTTTTTTTTATTAAATGTGCTTTTTTGTGTGCTACAGTTTGTATGTGTAAAGTTAAAGTTAAGTTAAAGTAGCAATGATTGTCACACACACACTAGGTGTGGTGAAATTTCTCCTCTGCATTTGACCCATCCCCTTGTTCACCCCCTGGGAGGTGAGGGGAGCAGTGAGCAGCAGCGGCGCCGCGCCCGGGAATCATTTTTGGTGATTTAACCCCCAATTCCAAGCCTTGATGCTGAGTGCCAAGCAGGGAAGAATGCTGGTATGAGCTTTTAAACATAACCTGTTAACTGCTGCCAATCAAATGGTGAATAAGATACTCTTTAGGGTTCATATGTTTGTAAATCTGACTGTGATGAAGTCAGTGCCTCACCAGCCACCAACCTCACCGCACGTCACTGGTTAATTTTCCCTATGTGTGAATATATAACATTGCACGTGTGCGTATATGTTTGTGACATCTCTTTCTTTCGCTCTGCTTGTGGAACGAGGCGGAAAAGGACGACGCTCTCGCAGCTGAATTGTGAAAGATTCATACTTTGTCATGCCATACTGATTTATTCATGTCCACTCGTCTAACAGGAACACTTGAGCGTCATGATGTTAGCAGCTTTTCTTTTTCACTTGCTCATCTCTTTTTATTGGATTAGTATTTGCCATTCATCTTCTTCTGTCGTTGTGTCAGCAGCCGTAACATATTCCCTTTTGGTAATGACTTGAGTAAAGTGTGTTTTTCTTATGTATGTATATATGTAGGTATGTATGTACAAAACCCAAAACCAACGTTGTGTAAATGGTAAATAAAAACAGAATACAATGATTTGCAAATCCTTTTCAACCTATATTTAATTAAATAGACTGCAAAGACAAGATATGTAACGTTCGAACTGGAAAACTTTGTTATTTTTTCAAAAAAGCTGGCACAAGTGGCAAAAAAAACTGACAAAGTTGAGGAATGCTCATCAAACACTTATTTGGAACATCCCACAGATGAACAGGCTAATTGGGAACAGGTGGGTGCCATGATTGGGTATAAAAGCAGCTTCCATGAAATGCTCAGACATTCACAAACAAGAACGGGGCGAGGGTCACCACTTTGTCAACAAATGCGTGAGCAAATTGTCGAATAGTTTAAGAACACCATTTCTCAACCAGCTATTGCAAGGAATTTAGGGATTTCACGATCTACGGTCCGTAATATCATCAAAAGGTTCAGAGAATCTGGAGAAATCACCGCACGTAAGCGATGATATTACGCACCTTCAATCCCTCAGGCGGTACTGCATCAAAAAGTGACACCGGTGTGTAAAGGATATCACCACATGGGCTCAGGAACACTTCAGAAAACCACTGTCAGTAAAGTTTGTCGCTACATCTGTAAGTGAAAGTTAAAACTGTACTATGCAAAGCCAAAGCCATTTATCAACAACACCCAGAAACGCCGCAGACTTCGCTGGGCCCGAGCTCATCAGTGGAAAAGTGTTCTGTGGTCTGACGAGTCCACGTTTCAAATTGTTTTTGGAAACTGTGGACGTTGTGTCCTCCGGAACAAAGAGAAAAAGAACCATCCGGACTGTTTGCCATGACTTGGTCCTGGGGTTTAGTTTTTCTGAGATGCAACGGAAAGTTGGCTCGGGCGAGACGGGAATGTAAGTAAATTTTTTATTGAAACACTAGAACTACAAAAAAAAGAAGTAAACAAAAGGCGCGCACGATGGCGGAGAGCAAACTATGAAACCAAACACTTGCACAAAGGCAAAAACTATGAACAACAAAAAACACTAACTGTGGCTTAATAAACAAAAACTTACTTGGCATGGAACCGGCATGAAAAAAGAGCAGCAAGGATCATAAGGGTGTGGAGAGTGTGCAGAAGCATAAATATGGGGATGTCACCAGAAAGACAAACTGAAAACACTGAACTTAAATACTACAGACATGATTAACGAAAACAGGTGCGTGACTCAAAACGTGAAACAGGTGCGTGACTCAAAACGTGAAACAGGTGCGTGACGTGACAGGTGAAAACTAATGGGTTGCTATGGTGATAAACAAGAGTGCACAATGAGTCCAAACGTGGAACAGGTGAAACTAATGGGTAATCATGGAAACAAGACAAGGGAGTGAAAAGCCAGAAACTAAACAAAACATGACTAAGACAAAACATGATTACACAGACATGACACTGTTATAGGCGCAAAGTTCAAAAACCAGCATCTGTGATGGTATGGGGGTGTATTAGTGCCCAAGACATGGGTAACTTACACATCTGTGAAGGCACCATTAATGCTGAAAGGTACATACAGGTTTTGGAGCAACATATGTTGCCATCCAAGCAACGTTATCATGGACGCCCCTGCTTATTTCAGCAAGACAATGCCAAGCCACGTGTTACAACAGTGTGGCTTCATAGTAAAAGAGTGCGGGTACTAGACTGGCCTGCCTGTAGTCCAGACCTGTCTCCCATTGAAAATGTGTGGCGCATTATGAAGCCTTAAATACCACAACTTAAGCTGTACATCAAGCAAGAATGGGAAAGAATTCCACCCGAAAAGCTTCAAAAATGTGTCTCTTCAGTTCCCAAACGTTTACTGAGTGTTGTTAAAAGGAAAGGCCATGTAACACAGTGGTAAAAATGCCCCCGTGCCAACTTTTTTGCAATGTGTTGCTGCCATTAAATTCTAAGTTAATGAAGTTTCTCAGTTCCAACATTAAGTATTGTGTCTTTGCAGTCTATTCAATTGAATATAAGTTAAAAAGGATTTGCAAATCATTGTATTCTGTTTTTATTTCACGAATGACAAAACGTGCCAACTTCACTGGTTTTGGGTTTTGTATAAACTGCGTGAGATAATAGGAATACTTTGCCGTCCTTTCCGGAGAAACCTTTCTGTGAATACCCCAATGTCCTTCTTTGCTAAAAGTAGACCTCAGGTGCTTACTTGGAGTGTTTTTTAGCATTTCAAAGAAAGATTCCGCCTTGCCTCAGTTGCCTGTTCCATCAGAAAAAAAGGACACCTGCTGGGCTTAAGTGTGTCAATGAACGGTTGAGAGGATCAGTGAGAAGTGAGGCCTACTTCCCCAACTGCTCAGCAACAGCCAAATGGATAACAAACCATTTCAACCTAGCAGGAGACATTTTTTTACATTCACTAAAATTGTAACAGCTTACAAAAAAAATGAAAAGTTACGATAATAGCATGAATCATGCATCATTTTATTCTTTTGTAATGCGGGATGTTAGAAAAGGCTTCCATCCATTTTCTACCGCTTATTCTCTTTTGGGGTCACGGGGGGCGCTGGAGCCTATCTCAGCTACAATCGGGCGGAAGGCGGGGTACACCCTGGACAAGTCGCCACCTCATCGCAGGGCCAACGCAGATAGACAGACAACATTCACACTCACATTCACACACTGGGGCCAATTTAGTGTTGCCAATCAACTTATCCCCAGGTGCATGTCTTTGGAGAAAAGGCTTGATTAGGTGAAATGGCTGTTCTAGTTTTTATTTGTATTTATTTTTTATTATCTTTTTATTACATTTTTTAATTTTTAATTTTAATTTTAATTTTAATTTTTTATTTTAATTTTTTAATTTTTTTTAATTTTTTTTAATTTTTTTTAATTTTTTTTAATTTTTTTTAATTTTTTTTAATTTTTTTTTATTTTTTTTTAATTTTTTTATTTTTTTATTTTTTTTATTTTATTTATTTTTTAATTTTTTATTTTATTTTATTTTTTAATACACTAGCACTTTGAGGTCGTTTACTCAATGTAAGGTGCTTTTTACAAATACAATATATTATTATTATTATTATTATTATGAGTTCAATGACAAAAAAAACAGTAACCTATTCATTATTAGCATAGAATGGACTTATGCTGTCTTTAAGTTGAAGTGGACTGGTAGACGGGTTTTTTTTTGGCCACAAAAATTAATTACATTTAGCTTATAACTCAGTAAGTTGAATGACGCGGACACGTTCGATACTGGATACTTTCTAATGCGCTTCCGCTTTGAGAAAGTAACTCACAAATAATTATTCAATATATAATATTGAATAATTTTCAAAAAATAATTTAAATAAATAAATAAAAACTGTTCATTATATAAAACAACATCTGTCAATATAAACAAGTATTTATATTGACAGATGTTGTCTTTCGACCGCATTTTTGTTTGATTGAAGACCCTAATTGCGTATGCCTAGCTTTTTTGCTATTATGTGCTTAGCTGTTGTGTAGCTGCTAGCCCTTATTAGCCTATGTAGAGGTTGCCCTCTAGTGGCTTCTTCGGACCACCATACACTGTCAGGAGAGCCCGGAATTCAGGGTATAACACTGTTTTATTTTTTCCAACAAAATGTCTTTCTCTCCTGCGTCCGCTCAGCAGCAAATCCAACTCCAACTACGTGTCTCATTCCGGCTGCTGCTAATATAGGCGACAGGTGATTAGATAACAAGGTCCCACCTGGGCCATCTACGCACCTGTCGCTGTCTTCGAGGCCCGTCCTGGCACACCCCGTTCCGCGGCAGGCCCGCAGGCCACGCCCCCCTCCACAGCCTATAAAAATGACTTCTGTCAAATACAAGAACGGACCAACTCTGTATGATTCCAATATCCGAGGGGGACATTCTACTAATAATGTACTCAATCTCAGTAATGAATACATTTTTAGAATATATGGAGGGTCGATAAAAAAAGGAACCATTTTTCTTACACTCATTACATGTATTTTTTTTTTACGAGTAGCGTGTTTTTCCCCGTCTTTATGAAAATATACAGTAACTACAGATGTCAATATTCATTTATGATTGTGGTCTTTGGTAAAAGCTTAACCCTTTTAGGTTTTGCTCACATTTTCGAATCACTCGTAGCAAACATGTGTTTAAAGAATGCAAATAATATCAAGATAATACTTAAATGGGAAATAATCAACGCTAAAAGTATATCAAACAAACCTTTAACTCATGCATTCTTCGTCTCCGCTCCCTTGGACTGGAGTGTGAGCTGCTTTTTGTAAAATCTTGCACTCTTTTCGCCCTTTTTAATTACAAAACCCAAAACCAGTGAAGTTGGCACGTTGTGTAATTCGTAAATAAAAACCAAATACAATGATTTGCAAATCCTTTTCAACTTATATTCAATTGAATAGACTGCAAAGTCAAGATATTTAATGTTCGAACTGAGTTACCCATGCCTTGGGCACTACTAAACTTTTATCCTTTTCGCGATTTGAACGATTCGTACGTGTTATGGTTGGAGGAGGGAGTTGTGACGGCACAGAACCACAAGGGGGCAATATTGCTCAATGTATTTATTGTATATATATAAACAATATAATATAATAAATAATGAACAATAATATTTAATAAACTATAGAATGGTCCATCCATCCATCCATCTTCTTCCGCTTATCCGAGGTCGGGTCGCGGGGGCAGCAGCCTAAGCAGGGAAGCCCAGACTTCCCTCTCCCCAGCCACTTCGTCCAGCTCTTCCTGTGGGACCCCGAGGCGTTCCCAGGCCAGCCGGGAGACATAGTCTTCCCAACGTGTCCTGGGTCTTCCCCGCGGCCTCCTACTGGTCGGACGTGCCCTAAACACCTCCCTAGAGAGGCGCTCGGGTGGCATCCTGACCAGATGCCCAAACCACCTCATCTGGCTCCTCTCGATGTGGAGGAGCAGCGGCTTTACTTTGAGCTCCCCCCGGATGGCAGAGCTTCTCACCCTATCTCTAAGGGAGAGCCCCGCCACCCGGCGGAGGAAACTCATTTCGGCCGCTTGTACCCGTGATCTTGTCCTTCAATCAATCAATCAATCTTTATTTATATAGCCCTAAATCACAAGTGTCTCAAAGGGCTGCACAAGCCACAACGACATCCTCGGTACAAAGCCCACATACGGGC
Organism: Nerophis lumbriciformis; assembly: GCF_033978685.3. Classification (NCBI taxonomy): domain Eukaryota; kingdom Metazoa; phylum Chordata; class Actinopteri; order Syngnathiformes; family Syngnathidae; genus Nerophis; species Nerophis lumbriciformis. Next base: position 8,547,132 of record NC_084578.2, read on the forward strand.
AAGGAAAAACTCACCCCAGTGGGACGTCGATGTGAATGACTATGAGAAACCTTGGAGAGGACCGCATATGTGGGTAACCCCCCCCCCCCCCTCTAGGGGAGACCGAAAGCAATGGATGTCGAGTGGGTCTGACATAATATTGTGAGAGTCCAGTCCATAGTGGATCCAACATAATAGTAAGAGTCCAGTCCATAGTGGGGCCAGCAGGACACCATCCCGAGCGGAGACGGGTCAGCAGCGTAGATGTTCCCAGCCGATGCACAGGCGAGCGGTCCACCCCGGGTCCCGACTCTGGACAGCCAGCACTTCATCCATGGCCACCGGACCTGTGCCCCCCCCCCCCCCCCCCCTCAAGGAAAAGGGGAGCAGAGGAGAAAAGAAAAGAAACGGCAGATCAACTGGTCTAACAGGGGGGCTATTTAAAGGCTAGAGTATACAAATGAGTTTTAAGATGGGACTTAAATGTTTCTACTGAGGTAGCATCTCTAATTGTTACCGGGAGGGCATTCCATAGTACTGGAGCCCGAATAGAAAACGCTCTATAGCCCGCAGACTTTTTTTGGGCTCTGGGAATCACTAATAAGCCGGAGTTCTTTGAACGCAGATTTCTTGCCGGGACATATGGTACAATGCAATCGACAAGATAGGACGGAGCTAGACCGTGTAGTATTTTATACGTAAGTAGTAAAACCTTAAAGTCACATCTTAAGTGCACAGGAAGCCAGTGCAGGTGAGCCAGTTTAGGCGTAATATGATCAAACTTTCTTGTTCTTGTCAAAAGTCTAGCAGCCGCATTTTGTACCAACTGTAATTTTTTAATGCTAGACATAGGGAGACCCGAAAATAATACGTTACAGTAGTCGAGACGAGACGTAACGAACGCATGAATAATGATCTCAGCGTCGCTAGTGGATAAAATAGAACGAATTTTAGCGATATTACGGAGATGGAAGAAGGCCGTTTTAGTAACACTCTTAATGTGTGACTCAAAGGAGAGAGTTGGGTCGAAGATAATACCCAGATTCTTTACTGAGTCGCTTTGTGTAATTGTTTGGTTGTCAAATGTTAAGGTGGTATTATTAAATAAATGTCGGTGTTTAGCAGGACCGATAATCAGCATTTCCGTTTTCTTGGCGTTGAGTTGCAAGAAGTTAGCGGACATCCATTGTTTAATTTCATTAAGACACGCCTCCAGCTGACTACAATCCGGCGTGTTGGTCAGCTTTAGGGGCATGTAGAGTTGGGTGTCATCAGCATAACAATGAAAGCTAACACCGTATTTGCGTATGATGTCGCCTAGCGGCAGCATGTAAATACTAAAGAGTGCAGGGCCAAGAACCGAACCGTTTCGGTCATAACCCAAAGCTCATGACCAATGGTGTGTGACAAAATCCAAGAGTGTGTGTGTGAGGTTATGTGTGTGATTAGCTGTAGTGTGTGTTGCCTAGTGTTGACTCGAGAGGAGGAACAAGGCATGAAGGCAGTCCGTGGGGCAGGCAGATGGTCATGGTGAATGGCGAGGCGTAGGAGGTCCGTGTCCAAGCGGGGGTCGAGGATCGAGGGAGGAAGTCAGAGTCCAGAGGGAGATCCAGGGGAAAGTGAGACGCACAGCTCCCTTCCAAGACGACGGAGGATATATACGCGAACAGAAGGTTATGTTCCGGCAAGGTTCCTTGGGTCCACTGGTCTTTATTCAGCTCGCTCTCATCAGTCCCAGGTGTGCTGATTGCCGGTGATTGATTGCAGCTGTTCGCTGCTGCTGGTCTGCGCGCTCTCGGAGCCGCAAACAACACAAGCATAGGGCGTTTGTTTCTTCAAGGAAGGCTAAATGGCGCCTTGAGAACAAAGCTAGCTTGACCACCAGGCGTATTTAATGAGCCGAACATGACGTCAGTAAAGTCCGAGCATTTCGTAGCGGCACAATCCGAATGTATTATTTATTATTAACAGTTATTGAAATTATTAATTTCCGAGTGCGGGCAAACATTTAGCCTCGTCTTTTATAACTCATGTTTAAGGTCTCAGAGCAATTACCGTCTGTGTCAGGTTCAAACACTGATGACATCTATTAAACAAAGAAGCAAGGAATTGAACAGAGACATAATTACATTTGGCTTAATTGAGGAGACGTCTGAACTGTACAAGAGAACAGTCTCACCACGCTCTGACGAAAGATTGTACGCCTCCTCTGTTATTTGGACTTTCCCTGATTACATGGCAACGGCTGTTTCTAAAGGAAGGGGGTCGTAAACAGGTGCTGCCTTTGGCCACAAAACGGTTCAAAGAAGAGGTCCCTGGAGGGGAGTTTGGTCCTGCTTCCTCTCCGCTTTGTAGTTCTCGGGTCAAGACAATATCTTTCTGTGGATTACAATACATCAAAGAAACAGAACACCTTCATGTTGCTTCCCATCCTACACAGTGGAGTTTTACAAGCCTTTTGCTTGGTAGGATCAAAGACAGCTTTTGTCTTCTCGCCGGAAACTCATGGCAACACAAAGTTTTGTGATAACTTAGATGCAATTATTCTAACAGTCTGAAATACCGTGTTTTTGCCCTCTAAAGCCAGGCGGCCCGGTCCACATTTCTTTCTCTAATCATAGTTGTCAGTGCGCCCAGGCTGGGCCTTAGATTTGTTGTTGTTGAACGCCATCAAAGGAAATAATGGTGGCGTGTAACGAAGAGCTTTTGTGGCTCTACTTAGAACCTTCGTTTAGGCTCCGCGGCATCATTCTGCATGTCTGCTATCAAAGTCAGAACACAGACGGCCATGATTAGGAATCATCTCCGCTGTCTAGTCGGCTCCGTTCTTATTTCATCTCGCTTTCTCTGGGGCCTTTTGGTTGATTTCCCCTGCAAGGGCATTTCCTCTGCTTGAACACGTTCATTCCCAGCTATCTTTTTTTTTGTCCCCTGCTAAATGTGTCCAATAGCGTTTGTTCTCTGTGGCCATTCATGTGGCGTGGGGCCGAGCGCCATCGCCACACGGCTCTGTGGAAGTCTTTGTCTTTGTCATGCATGCTTCATTTTGATGAAACTTGATTACCAGTCGAATGTAAACCCAGGTTAAAATAGGATAGGATAGGTCTTTATTGTCATTGCACAAGTACAACAAAACTTTGTTTTCAGCACAAACCCGTTCAAGATTAGACAAACAAACAGTGTACAGGGTTACAGAACAGGAACGCTGATGGGTCGCCACAAGGTGCCCCGTAAAAGACGGGGGAAAAAGGTAAAATGCTGGGGAAGGATGACTAAAAAAATACAATCTAAACTGGGGAAAAAAACCTCCATAGCAAAGCACATATACATATTACAACATACATCTGGAGATATCTAGCGACAGAGGGAAGAGAGTGCGGGGTCATGGTGGTAGGCCGCAGCTCTCAGGCGCTGACCATCCTTTCATCACCCCTATGGAATTTGCGTCGAGGGCGTTGGATTGGGGGTGGGGAATGTATGTGTGTGTGGCGTACATTTTTGTGGATGCATGTGTGTGTGTAAGCCTGCAGTGTGTCTCTGTTCCGCGGCCTTGGTGTCGTGCAGTCGCTAGTCCAAAGTCAACAACAACAGGTGTGTGTCCATGAGAGACAAGAAGAGAGTTTGTTGTGTCTTCGCCGCACTGTCCTTCGGGAGAGTCTCGGAGCCAGGGAAACGATCCAGGTTAGAGTGTTTTGTATATGAGTGAAAATAAAACTTGCTTTTCACTCTAAATTGTCTATGACTGGTCCTCAAACCTGCGGGGCAGACAGTCCGATGTGATCCAAAATCACAAGAGTGTCCACAGTTCTTCCCGCATCCTCCTAATCATTTGTGGCAGCTTTGGGGTACTTTGAAGACTGCCAGCAGATGTCCTGTTGTCATAATTCCGAATAGGTAGATATCTTCACGTCCTCAACTGAAAGGGTCGCCAGGTACGCGGTACTCTTTCTTCTCCCAAGAGTCCGTCGTGTGTCCGGCAACAACCGCTCCGTCACGACAAGCAGGTTCCCCTTAACCCAAGATCTTGTCAATTTCGTTGAGGACAGTTAAATAGTTCCAATGTTTACATTTGGAGAGCAGTGCAAACAGAGGCAACAAAAAAGTTAATACAAGACAAAACAAAGAAGCAAGCAGGAGGGATAAGGGAGAGGAAAGTGGAGCGTCCGCCCTCGATGAGTGCCAGGCTGGGAAATAAAATATGGAAGGCTTTTAATGAGTGACCACGGGTGAGGCGCTAGCTGTCCAAAGCCAAGACCCAGTGCATCAGTTGAGGACGTCTCTGTGCTACTGACCTGTCTCTGCTCAAGATGACCTCCTGCTGGCCCCACTATGGACTGGACTCGCACTATTATGTTAGATCCACTATGGACTGGACTCTCACACTATTATGTTAGATCCACTATGGACTGGACTCTCACACTATTATGTTAGATCCACTATGGACTGGACTCTCACACTATTATGTTAAATCCACTATGGACCGGACTATCACACTATTATGTTAGATCCACTATGGACCGGACTCTCACAATATTATGTTAGATCCACTATGGACCGGACTCTCACAATATTATGTTATATCCACTATGGACTGGACTCTCACTATTATGTTAGATCCACTATGGACTGGACTCTCACACTATTATGTTAAATCCACTATGGACCGGACTATCACACTATTATGTTAGATCCACTATGGACCGGACTCTCACAATATTATGTTAGATCCACTATAGACCGGACTCCCACTATTATGTTAGATCCACTATGCACCGGACTCTCACAATATTATGTTAGATCCACTATGGACTGGACTCTCACAATATTATGTTATATCCACTATGGACCGGACTCCCACTATTATGTTAGATCCACTATGGACCGGACTCTCACTCACATCGACGTCCCACTGGGGTGAGTTTTTCCTTGCCCTTATGTGGGCTTTGTACCGAGGATGTCGTTGTGGCTTGTGCAGCCCTTTGAGACACTTGTGATTTAGGGCTATATAAATAAACATTGATTGATTGATTGATACTATGTTAGATCCACTATGGACCGGACTCTCACAATATTATGTTAGATCCACTATGGACCGGACTCCCACTAATATGTTAGATCCACTATGGACCGGACTCTCACAATATTATGCTAGATCCACTATGGACCGAACTCTCACAATAGTATGTTATACCCACTATGGACTGGACTCCCACTATTATGTTAGATCCACTATGGACTGGACTCTCACATTATTATGTTAGATCCACTATGGACCGGACTCTCACAATATTATGTTAGATCCACTATGGACTGGACTCTCACTATTATGTTAGATCCACTATGGACTGGACTCTCACACTATTATGTTAGATCCACTATGGACCGGACTCTCACATTATTATGCTAGATCCACTATGGACTGGACTCTCACACTATTATGTTAGATCCACTATGGACTGGACTCTCACACTATTATGTTAGATCCACTATGGACTGGACTCTCACACTATTATGTTAGATCCACTATGGACCGGACTCTCACAATATTATGTTATATCCACTATGGACTGGACTCCCACTATTATGTTGGATCCACTATGGACTGGACTCCCACTATTATGTTAGATCCACTATGCACTGGACTCCCACTATTATGTTAGATCCACTATGAACCGGACTCTCACAATATTATGTTAGATCCACTATGGACTGGACTCTCACTATTATGTTAGATCCACTATGGACCGGACTCTCACACTATTATGTTAGATCCACTATGGACTGGACTCTCACAATATTATGTTAGATCCACTCGACGTCCATTGCCGGGGTTTCTCATTGTCATCCTATTGGGTTGAGTTTTTCCTTGCCCTGATGTGGGATCTGAACCGAGGATGTCGTTGTGGCTTGTGCAGCCCTTTGAGACACTCGTGATTTAGGGCTATATATCAGTAAACGTTGATTGATTAATGAGGTGGCTGTGGAGTGAATGAATAACGGGTTCTCGGTGTAAAGCGCTTGGAGTGAGCAGAAACGCTAAATAAATGTATTATTGTTTCTATTGATGTGTATTTCTGGTCTTGTCATCCTCGTCCGGACCGAAGGGCAACAGGGCAGTGCGGCTGGATCAAAAGAGACGTCAGAGACGCTTTACTGAATTAATAGAATAGAATAGAATAGAATGGACTTTATTGTCATTATATTTGCATATAACGAGATTAAGGACTCCAATTTAAGGTGCAGTAGTGGAAACAAATATGGAATAGAAATAAATCACACAAGTAGAAATAAAGATAAAAAATAAGAATTTAAATAAACAGACTACTATCCAATAAAAACAATAAGCAATCCTGTACAATATACAAAATACTGTACAATATACAGAACAAAACAAGAGTACCAGAGTAATAAAGTAATAACAATCGGTGTCGGAGGTATTGCACTCGAAGGTAAATATTGCACAGTAGGTTTATTCGGGTAGGATAGGTAACACTTTAGTATGGGGAACATATTCACCATTAATTAGTTGCTTATTAAAGTAACAAAGACTTAATTTAGAGTTATTTGGACACTAGGGGAACATATAGGGTTAGGGTTAGGGTTAGGGTTAGGGTTGGGGTTAGGGTTAGGGTTAGGGTTAGGGTTAGGGTTAGGATTAAGGTTAGGGTTAGGGTTAGGGTTAGGGTTAGGCATAAAGAAAAATAGTTGGTTAGGGTTAGGGTTAGGGTTAGGGTTAGGTATGGGTGTAGGGTTAGGGTTAGGGTTAGGGTTAAGGTTAGGGTTAGGGTTAGGCATAAAGAAAAAGAGTTGGTTAGGGTTAGGGTTAGGGTTAGGGTTAGGGTTAGGGTTAGGGTTACGTTTGGGGTTAGGGTTAGGGTTAGGGTTGGGGTTGGGGTTGGGGTTAGGGTTAGGGTTACTAATAAGCAATAATTCTGAGGTTATTGAGAGAACACTCTTCGTTAATGACTTATTGCACTCGAAGGTAAATATTGCACAGTAGGTTTATTCGGGTAGGATAGGTAACACTTTAGTATGGGGAACATATTTACCATTAATTAGTTGCTTATTAAAGTAACAAAGACTTAATTTAGAGTTATTTGGACACTAGGGGAACATATAGGGTTAGGGTTAGGGTTAGGGTTAGGGTTAGGGTTGGGGTTAGGGTTAGGGTTAGGGTTAGGGTTAGGATTAAGGTTAGGGTTAGGGTTAGGGTTAGGCATAAAGAAAAATAGTTGGTTAGGGTTAGGGTTAGGGTTAGGGTTAGGGTTAGGTATGGGTGTAGGGTTAGGGTTAGGGTTAAGGTTAGGGTTAGGGTTAGGGTTAGGCATAAAGAAAAAGAGTTGGTTAGGGTTAGGGTTAGGGTTAGAGTTAGGGTTAGGGTTAAGGTTAGGGTTAGGTATGGGGTTAGGGTTAGGTATGGGGTTAGGGTTAGGGTTAAGGTTAGGGTTAGGGTTAGGGTTAGGCATAAAGAAAAAGAGTTGGTTAGGGTTAGGGTTAGGGTTAGGGTTAGGGTTAGGGTTAGAGTTAGGTTTGGGGTTAGGGTTAGGGTTGGGGTTGGGGTTAGGGTTAGGGTTAGTGTTAGGGTTACTAATAAGCAATAATTCTGAGGTTAGGGTTAGGGTTGGGGTTAGGGTTAGAGTTAGGGTAAAGGTTAGGGTTTGGGTTAGGATTAGGGTTAGGGTTAGGGTTAGGGTTGGGGTTATGGTTAGGGTTAGGGTTAGGGTTAGGGTTAAGGTTAGGGTTAGGGTTAGGCATAAAGAAAAATAGTTGGTTAGGGTTAGGGTTAGGGTTAGGGTTAGGTATGGGTGTAGGGTTAGGGTTAGGGTTTAGGTTCGGGTTAGGGTTAGGCATAAAGAAAAAGAGTTGGTTAGGGTTAGGGTCAGGGTTAGGGTTAGGGTTAGAGTTAGGGTTAGGGTTAGGGTTAGGGTTAGGTATGGGGTTAGGGTTAGGGTTAGGGTTAAGGTTAGGGTTATGCATAAAGAAAAAGACTTGGTTAGGGTTAGGGTTAGGGTTAGAGTTAGGTTTGGGGTTAGGGTTAGGGTTAGGGTTAGGGTTGGGGTTGGGGTTGGGGTTAGGGTTAGGGTTAGTGTTAGGGTTACTAATAAGCAATAATTCTGAGGTTAGGGTTAGGGTTAGGGTTAGGGTTAGGGTTAGAGTTAGGGTAAAGGTTAGGGTTTGGGTTAGGCATAAAGAAAAATAGTTGGTTAGGATTAGGGTTAGGGTTAGGGTTAGGGTTAGGGTTAGGGTTAGAGTTGCGGTTATGGTTAGGGTTAGGGTTATGGTTAGGGTTAGGGTTAGGGTTAGGCATAAAGAAAAAGAGTTGGTTAGGGTTAGGGTTAGGGTTAGGGTTAGGGTTAGGGTTAGGTTTGGGGTTAGGGTTAGGGTTAGGGTTGGGGTTGGGGTTGGGGTTAGGGTTAGGGTTAGGGTTACTAATAAGCAATAATTCTGAGGTTATTGAGAGAACACTCTTCGTTAATGACTTATTGGTTGTATAATAAGGCCATGCACAATAAGGCATTAATAAGTACTTAATAATGACTAATTAAGAGCCAATATGTTACTAATTTGCATGTTAATAAGCAACTAATTAATGGTGAATATGTGTTCTCCATACTAAAGTGTTACCAAAGTTGCTGTATTACAAGCAAGTGTCTTTATACAGGACTGCAGTTCCTGGAGGAGGTCAGGTCAAAAAAATGAGGCACTCCTAACTCGGAGAAGCCAAACCATTCGTTTTTATATTCCCTCCTTCCTGCCACTTTGTGTGTGTGCTAAGTCAGGAGAGCGCATCCTGACCATAAAAGTTAAAAGTTAAAGTATCACTATTTGGTCAATCCATGACAATATACAAAACAATATACAAAATGCTGTACAATATACAAAACAAAACAAGAGTACCAGAGTAATAAAGTAATAACAATCAGTGTCGGACGTATTGCACTCGAAGGTAAATATTGCACAGTAGGGTTTTAGGGCAGGATAGGTAACACTTTAGTATGGGGAACATATTCACCATTAATTAGTTGCTTATTAAAGTAACAAAGACTTAATTTAGAGTTATTTGGACACTAGGGGAACATACAGGGTTAGGGTTAGGGTTAGGGTTAGGGTTAGGGTTAGGGTTAGGGTTAGGGTTAGGGTTGGAGTTAGGGTTAGGGTTAAGGTTAGGGTTAGGGTTAGGCATAAAGAAAAATAGTTGGTTAGGGTTAGGGTTAGGGTTAGGGTTAGGGTTAGGGTTAGGTATGGGTGTAGGGTTAGGGTTAGGGTTAAGGTTAGGGTTAGGGTTAGGCATAAAGAAAAAGGGTTGGTTAGGGTTAGGGTTAGAGTTAGGGTTAGGGTTAGGGTTAGGGTTAGTTATGGGGTTTGGGTTAGGGTTAAGGTTAGGGTTAAGGTTAGGCATAAAGAAAAATAGTTGGTTAGGGTTAGGGTTAGGGTTAGAGTTAGGTTTGGGGTTAGGGTTAGGGTTAGGGTTAGGGTTAGGGTTAGGGTTGGGGTTGGGGTCGGGGTTGGGGTTAGGGTTAGGGTTAGTGTTAGGGTTACTAATAAGCAATAATTCTGAGGTTAGGGTTAGGGTTAGGGTTAGGGTTGGGGTTGGGGTTACGGTTAGAGTTAGGGTAAAGGTTAGGGTTTGGGTTAGGCATAAAGAAAAATAGTTGGTTAGGATTAGGGTTAGGGTTAGGGTTAGGGTTGGGGTTAGGGTTGGGTTTAGGGTTAGGGTTAGGGTTAGGGTTAGGATTAGGGTTAGGGTTAGGGTTAGGGTTAGGGTTAGGGTTAGGGATAGGGTTAGGGTTAGGGTTAAGGTTAGGGTTACTAATAAGCAATAATTCTGAGGTTATTGAGAGAACACTCTTCGTTAATGACTTATTGGTTGTATAATAGGGTTAGGGTTAGGGTTGGGGTTAGGGTTGGGTTTAGGGTTAGGGTTAGGGTTAGGGTTAGGATTAGGGTTAGGGTTAGGGTTAGGGTTAGGGTTAGGGTTAGGGATAGGGTTAGGGTTAGGGTTAAGGTTAGGGTTACTAATAAGCAATAATTCTGAGGTTATTGAGAGAACACTCTTCGTTAATGACTTATTGGTTGTATAATAAGGCCATGCAGAATAAGACATTAATAAGTACTTACGACTAATTAAGAGCCAATATGTTACTAATTTGCATGTTAATAAGCAACTACTTAATGGTGAAAATGTGTTCTTCATACTAAAGTGTTACCAAAGTTGCTGTATTACAAGCGAGCATCATTATACAGGTATGCAGTTCCTGGAGGAGGTCAGGTAAAAAAAAAATGACGCACTCCAAACTCGGAGAAGCCAAGAAGAAGAAGAGTGTGTGTGTGTGTGTGTGTGTGTGTGTGTGTGTGTGCTAAGTCAGGAGAGCGCATCCTGACCATATAATTTAAAAGTTAAGCAAGCTTATCGATGCTAAAATGCTATTTAGGCTGGCTGCATGTACATATTGCATCATTATGCCTCGTCTGTAGGTATATATGAGCTCATTTCAATTTCCTTTACTTATGTCCTCTGTGTATTTAGATTATATTTGCATGTCTGATGACACATTATCTGTATGTAACATTGGCTGCATTTCTCATAGTCGTTTGTGTGCCATGTTGTTCCAGACCACAGCAAATGTTACCCAGCTTGCAAAGATGGTAATAAATCCATTAGACGAAGACAGCCTGCAGTTTACTTCAACTTGGACACACACATCTACACCTTTGGCCATTCTGAGGCAGTCATTTCCAGAAGTTATCTCATCATATGAAAGCCTCTATTTTACTAATGATTTCCAATGTTTCAAAAATGTGTAGAATAGAAATTAAAATGCAACATTTCTGTCAACAAAGATTTTTGTCAGCTTTTGATAGTAGGCTAATATAGACATTTACAACATGTGTTGCCTTCATTATAACACTTATATAAGACTTTGAATTTTTTGCGGCTCCAGACAGATTTTTTGTTGTTGTTGTATTTTTGATCCCTGAACTTGTGGTACGCCAAAGAATCACCTGATTAAAGTATTTTGTTTTCCCATATTTAAACACAGTGTTACCGTTCAAACTGTGTGTAACGTTACAGTGGCCAAAAATACTGAATACACTTGTTAAATAAAACCTCTGCCTTGATTTTTTTAATGAATACTTGGGCCTACTATGCTACTGTATTTTAATGTTGATCAATATGGTGGTAAAAGGGGAGCCGAGTGTTTTCTGAGGTGGTACGTGGTTAAAAAAATAAGTTAGAGAGCCACTTTCCTACTGTAGTGTTAGAATAATCATGTATATATATTATCGACTGGGATGAGAATCAGCACCTCCAAGTCCGAGTCCATGGTTCTCGCCGGGAAAAGGGTGGAGTGCCATCTCCGGGTTGGGGAGGAGACCCTGCCCCAAGTGGAGGAGTTCAAGTACCTAGGAGTCTTGTTCACGAGTGGGGGAAGAGTGGATCGTGAGATCGACAGGCGGATCGGTGCGACATCTTCAGTAATGCAGACGCTGTATCGATCCGTTGTGGTGAAGAAGGAGCTGAGCCGGAAGGCAAAGCTCTCAATTTACCGGTCGATCTACGTTCCCATCCTCACCTATGGTCATGAGCTTTGGGTTATGACCGAAAGGACAAGATCACGGGTACAAGCGACCGAAATGAGTTTCCTCCGCCGGGTGGCGGGGCTCTCCCTTAGAGATAGGGTGAGAAGCTCTGTCATTCGGGGGGAGCTCAAAGTAAAGCCGCTGCTCCTCCACATGGAGAGGAGCCAGATGAGGTGGTTCGGGCATCTGGTCAGGATGCCACCCGAACGCCTCCTTAGGGAGGTGTTTAGGGCACGTCCGACCGGTAGGAGGCCACGGGGAAGACCCAGGACACGTTGGGAAGACTATGTCTCCCGGCTGGCCTGGGAACGCCTCGGGATCCCCCGGGAAGAGCTGGACGAAGTGGCTGGGGAGAGGGAAGTCTGGGCTTCCCTGCTTAGGCTGCTGCCCCCGCGACCCGACCTCGCATAAGCGGAAGAAGATGGATGGATGGATGGATGAATATATTATCGTACAACTTTATGCTTAAGGGCCGTTGCTATAGTTATTATCTGTATTTTTGTATCTGTGCAAAGCTGGCAATCCAAAAGATTGCCAGCCGTCTCTATCAGTGTTGTGTCCAGACTCGGCCTGCTGACTGCCGAGGCCGAACATCGGGTACCAGGACGCAGACAAAGCAGAGACGGGGTGATAGCACCAGCGTCAACACATTTGCATTTTTGTAAAATCATATATTGTGTCTAACTGGAGTTGTCGAGATTACCCCCTTCTCTCAGCTACAGCTTCAGTGATGTAACAGGGACCATCCATCCATCCATCCATCTTGTTCCGCTTATCGGAGGTCGGGTCGCGGGGGCAGCAGCCTAAGCAGGGAAGCCCAGACTTCCCTCTCCCCAGCCACTTCGTCCAGCTCCTCCCGGGGGATCCCGAGGCGTTCCCAGGCCAGCCGGGAGACATAGTCTTCCCAACGTGTCCTGGGTCTTCCTCGTGGCCTCCTACCTGTCGGACGTGCCCTAAACACCTCCCTAGGGAGGCGCTCGGGTGGCATCCTGACCAGATGCCCGAACCACCTCATCTGGCTCCTCTCAATGTGGAGGAGCAGCGGCTTTACTTTGAGCTCCCCCCGGATGACAGAGCTTCTCACCTTATCTCTAAGGGAGAGCCCCGCCACCCGGCGGAGGAAACTCATTTCGGCCGCTTGTACCCGTGATCTTGTCCTTTCGGTCATAACCCAAAGCTCATGACCATAGGTGAGGATGGGAACGTAGATCGACCGGTAAATTGAGAGCTTTGCCTTCCGGCTCAGCTCCTTATTCACCACAACGGATCGATACAGCATCCGCATTACTGAAGACGCCGTACCAATCCGCCTGTCGATCTCACGATCCACTCTTCCCTCCCTCGTGAACAAGACTCCGAGGCATTACCTAACCAATCTGGCGCCCTAGGCAAGATTTTAGGTGGCGCCCCCCCACATCGGCAGTGAAGTGTATATACTCACAAGAACCCGAATAGCTTTGTCTTTGACCTTTTTTTTTTAACTTACAACTATACCTAATATATAAAGGGGTGGAAAAGTGACTATTACCTGCAGGGCAAACATTAGCTAACCAGAGGGCAATAACAATGTAAACAAAAAACACCTGCTTAAAAGATCTAATACAAATGTCCCTGAGGAATGTAAGGTGGGAGTACTGTAATTACCTAACGTTACATTATTATTTTCCATAACAATTTAGCCCCCTCCACAATATTAACCCGACGTTAAAACAGAACTAGCTATTTATTGATTAGCAATTGCCGAATCATGTAACATTAGCTTAATGCTAAAAAGCCAGGTTACTATCACATTCTGTAACAGACAAATAATTTCATGTAGGCTAACGTTACCTACCTGCTACCTCTGTCTTTTCTCGTTTCTCCTCTTCTTTTCTCTTTTTTCTTCCCTGGGCACCTGACAGTTTTGGCCGTTTTGACATCTTGTGTTGATTTTTTGATGTGGTGACGTCCAAAAAGAGTCATGATACGGGAAGGGAGGGGGCGCACCGTGCTGGGGGAGGAGAGGGGGGGGGGGGGGCGTAATGTTGTAACAAATAATATTTCTATTAAATAGGCTTTACTTTGCATTTTAATTAACGTGGGATTATTTTTTGTATTTAGAAATAATAGTACCAACTTTTTTTTTTTTTTTTTTTTTTTTTTTTTTTTTTTTTTTCCTCCAACATTTGTGGCACTGGCGTGGCGCCCCCTGATGGACGGCGCCCTTAGCATTTGCCTATACGGCCTATGCCACGGGCCGGCCCTGCTCCGAGGTACTTGAACTCCTCCACTTGGGGCAAGATCTCCTCCCCAACCCGGAGATGGCACTCCACCCTTTTCCGGGCGAGAACCATGGACTCGGACTAACAGGGACCTTCCAAATAAATAGAGGAATCACGCGAGCTGGACTTTTAGAACGTAGTTTGGATCTGTAACTAGAATACAGCCCACAACACGTCTCCTCATTGAGCCAAATTGAACTGTCGCTGCATGATTCCTTGCTTCTCGTCTGTTTAATAGATGTCATCAGTGTTTGAACCTGACATCTTCTTGGTCCTTCCTCTTGTCCTCGGTTTCCCGTCAATTGTCAGATTCCAGCCGAGGTGAAGAAAAGCAGCTCCTGCCATGGTTGCCATGGTCTTCTGGTTTTACTCACCCTGCTGAATCCGGCTCGAAGGATAATAAAAACACTCACATAATAAAAACACTTCTCAGTATAATTTAGTAGAAACATTAAGGCATTTTGAGTAAGCTGATGTTTTTGCCTGTGGGCATGTATTGTTGCACAGTATTGGGGCAGTTTGCTGCAATAACGACAGAGGATTTACAACTTTAATCTCTCCAATATATAGTTTTGATTTAACAAAATGGCAAAAAAAAAAAAAAGTGATTTAAAGATACATGAAAACACACGGCAGAGCACCAATCTGGTGAATCCGACTTTGTTTGGACTGTTCAAGTTTCAGACCAATGCAATCAAAGAGTCCCTGAGTCCTTAATACTTTAATAATTCCTTAATAAAATGACGAGAGTGCACTAGAATTGAAGTTTGACCATTTATTCTGCAAAAGGGAATAAGTACAAACAATTGTGATACCAGTGCCGGTGAGAGGAAACAGATCCTTTTAATATGGTTGCCCGCCTCTCATGCTTTTGTCTGTCTTGCCTGCCTCCCGCACCTGGTACTTTGTGACACAATAGAACTCCAGAACATTTCTTTCACATTTTAACCGTTTCCCAGCATCTGGGAATCAATACCAGTACTCAATGTTTGGTACTGTTTGTGTGTGTTAGTAAAAATCAATTGTTTTTTATACTAAAAGCTCGTTTAAAAATGAGCTGATTATAAAAATTGCTGTTATATCTTGTTTTAATATCACATTTCTGCAGGTATGACACTAAATTGCAATTGCAGATGCAAGTCCAAGACGTTAGATGATAAAAGTGTGTTGGTCATCACAATCAGTCCTATCTATTGCGCCCTACAAAGTATTATTACTGTAAGTATTGAACTTGTTACGCAGTCGCAGTTTAATAGTAACATGCGTCTTATAAATATGAATTTTATTTTCCAAATTTGAAGGTATTGAAGTTTCAAAAAGTTAAAACCACCATTGCTAATCAGTAGGGCTGTGAATCTTTTGGGCATCGCACGATTCGATTCGATTCGGAATCGATTCCCGATTCAAAATGATTCTCGATTCAAAATCCATACTTTTTAATAACATTGGGTACCAGTTCTATCATAAACTACATTCATCCATAAAGGTAGATGAACAGCTGTGATACATTTCTATATTACTTAAAAGAAAACTGGGTTTTGTTGAA
>NC_084578.2:8570000-8600000 GCF_033978685.3 Nerophis lumbriciformis
ATCCGGGTTCAGATCCACAGTCAGGACGAGCCGCCGTACATCCACCAGCTGGGCTTCGGAGTCTCGCCGGGCTTCCAGACCTTTGTTTCATGTCAAGAGCAAAGGGTAGGTCCTTATTTTGTCCGCCGTGGCGGGTTTAGCTTGAACACGTTGGGCCCCCTGCTGGCTTCCTGGCTAATAAGTCTCTTTGTGCTTAGTTGACCTACCTGCCCCAGCCCTGGGGGAACTGTCGCTCCAGCAGCAATGAGAAGTTCCCAGGATACGACACGTACAGCATCAGTGCCTGTCGCCTGCTCTGCGAGACCAAGGAGGTGGTGCGGGTGTGCAACTGCAGGATGGTGCACATGCCCGGTATGTCCTACGCTTTTTTTTGTTACTTTCAAATGTGTTAAAGGGGAACATTATCACAATTTCAGAAGGGTTAAAACCATTAAAAATCAGTTCCCAGTGGCTTATTTTATTTTTCGAAGTTTTTTTCAAAATTTTACCCATCACGCAATATCCCTAAAAAAAGCTTCAAAGTGCCTGATTTTAACCATCGTTATATACACCCGTCCATTTTCCTGTGACGTCACATAGTGAAGCCAACACAAACAAACATGACGGAAAGAACAGCAAGCTATAGCGACATTAGCCCGGAGTCAGACTCGGATTTCAGCGGCTTAAGCGATTCAACAGATTACGCATGTATTGAAACGGATGGTTGTAGTGTGGAGGCAGGTAGCGAAAACGAAATTGAAGAAGAAACTGAAGCTATTGAGTCATATCGGTTTGAACCGTATGCAAGCGAAACCGACGAAAACGACACGACAGCCAGCGAGGACGAATTCGGCGATCGCCTTCTAACCAACGATTGGTATGTGTTTGTTTGGCATTAAAGGAAACTAACAACCATGAACTAGGTTTACAGCATATGAAATACATTTGGCAACAACATGCACTTTGAGAGTGCAGACAGCCCATTTCAGGCACGCTAAGAACATATATTTTTCCACGATTTCAGCACTCAGGTTAACCATACCTAAATAGACACAAAATACTGCATTACACAAGACTACCCGAATGTACTCGAATGATTGAAAAAATAAATGTTTTTAAGCTAAATTATTGGTAAACACAGTTTATGTATAATAATTTACGTAAAACCGCGAGTAATGAATAACGTTTTCATCAATTAATATATTCTGTAGACATACCCTCATCCGCTCTCTTTTCCTGAAAGCTGATCTGTCCAGTTTTGGAGTTGATGTCAGCGTCTGCAACATCGCGTGGACATCGGGGGCGGTACCTCTGGATTGGCAGACCGGGGTGGTGGTTCCTCTCTTTAAGAAGGGGAACCGGAGGGTGTGTTCCAACTATCGTGGGATCACACTCCTCAGCCTTCCCGGTAAGGTCTATTCAGGTGTACTGGAGAGGAGGCTACGCCGGATAGTCGAACCTCGGATTCAGGAGGAACAGTGTGGTTTTCGTCCTGGTCGTGGAACTGTGGACCAGCTCTATACTCTCGGCAGGGTCCTTGAGGGTGCATGGGAGTTTGCCCAACCAGTCTACATGTGCTTTGTGGACTTGGAGAAGGCATTCGACCGTGTACCCCGGGAAGTCCTGTGGGGAGTGCTCAGAGAGTATGGGGTATCGGACTGTCTTATTGTGGCAGTTCGCTCCCTGTATGATCAGTGTCAGAGCTTGGTCCGCATTGCCGGCAGTAAGTCGGACACGTTTCCAGTGAGGGTTGGACTCCGCCAAGGCTGCCCTTTGTCACCGATTCTGTTCATAACTTTTATGGACAGAATTTCTAGCTGCAGTCAAGGTGTTGAGGGTATCTGGTTTGGTGGCTGCAGGATTAGGTCTCTGCTATTTGCAGATGATGTGGTCCTGATGGCTTCCTCCGGCCAAGATCTTCAGCTCTCACTGGATCGGTTCGCAGCCGAGTGTGAAGCGACTGGGATGGGAATCAGCACCTCCAAGTCCGAGTCCATGGTTCTCTCCCGGAAAAGGGTGGAGTGCCATCTCCGGGTTGGGGAGGAGACCTTGCCCCAAGTGGAGGAGTTCAAGTACCTGGGAGTCTTGTTCACGAGTGAGGGAAGAGTGGATCGTGAGATCGACAGGCGGATCGGTGAGGCGTCTTCAGTAATGCGGACGCTGTATCGATCCGTTGTGGTGAAGAAGGAGCTGAGCCGGAAGGCAAAGCTCTCGATTTACCGGTCGATCTACGTTCCCATCCTCACCTATGGTCATGAGCTTTGGGTCATGACCGAAAGGACAAGATCACGGGTACAAGCGGCCGAAATGAGTTTCCTCCGCCGAGTGGCGGGGCTCTCCCTTAGAGATAGGGTGAGAAGCTCTGTCATTCGGGGGGAGCTCAAAGTAAAGCCGCTGCTCCTCCACATCGAGAGGAGCCAGATGAGGTGGTTCGGGCATCTGGTCAGGATGCCACCCGAACGCCTCCCTTGGAAGGTGTTTCGGGCACGTCCGACCGGTAGGAGGCCGCGGGGAAGACCCAGGACACGCTGGGAAGACTATCTCTCCCGGCTGGCCTGGGAACGCCTCGGGATCCCCCGGGAAGAGCTGGATGAAGTGGCTGGGGAGAGGGAAGTCTGGGCATCCCTGCTTAAGCTGCTGCCCCCGCGACCCGACCTCGGATAAGTGGAAGAAGATGGATGGATGGATGGATGGATGGTCAGCATCTGCTTTGAGTGTCGCAGGATATCCACACATTCTTGCCATCTCTGTCGTAGCATAGCTTTCGTCGGTAAAGTGTGCAGAACAAACGACTGACCATTTCGTCGGCTTTCCCCACAGTCCTCGTATTTTGAACAAATTTCGTCCAATTTCTTGCCACTTTCCCATCTTTGGGCCACTGCTGCTACTTGAATCCGTCCCTGTTCGTGTTGTTACACCCTCCGACAACACACCGACGAAAGTGAGAAAATGGCCGATTGCTTCCCGATATGGCCGAGAGCGAATAATAGAAAGACGTTTAATTCGCCAAAATTCACCCATTTAGAGTTTGGAAATCGGTTAAAAAAATATATGGTCTTTTTTCTGCAACATCAAGGTATATATTGACGCTTACATAGGTCTGGTGATAATGTTCCCCTTTAACTCTTTTAGGTTTTGCTCACATTTTCGAAACACTCGTAGCAAACGTGTGTTCAAAGAATGCAAATAATATCAAGATAATACTTAAACGGGAAATAATCAATGCTAAAGGTATATCAAACAAACCTTTAACTCATGCATTCTTCGTCTCCGCTCCCTTGGACTGGAGTGTGAGCTGCTTTTTGTAAAATCTTGCACTCTTTCCGCCCTTTTTATTACAAAACCCAAAACCAGTGAAGTTGGCACGTTCCCCTTTAACGTGAAAATTGGCCAATACTAGAAACTTGGGTTGTCCCCATACCAATATTTTCGTACCGGTACCAAAATGTATTTCCATACTTTTCGATAGTTTTCTAAATAAAGGGGACCACAAAAAATGTCATTATTGGCTTTATTTTAATGAAAAATCTACGTGACTTTAAACATATGTTTATTATTGCAATGTTGTCCTTAAATAAAATAGTGAACATACTAGACAACTTGTCTTTTAGTAGTAAGTAAACAAACAAAGGCTACTAATTTACTCTGCTGACGTATGCAGTATCATATTGTGTCATTTCCCATTCTATTATTTTGTCAACATTATAAAGGACAAGCTGTAAAAAAGAATTATTAATCCACTTGTTCATTTACTGTTAATATCTGCTTACTTTCCGTTTCAACATGTTCTATCTACACTTCTGTTAAAATGTAATAATCACTTATTTTTCTGTGGTTTGATACTTTACATTAGTTTTGGATAATACCACACATTTAGGTATCGTTCCGATACCAAGTAGTTACAGGATCATACATTGGTCATATTCAAAGTCCTCATGTGTCCAGGGACGTATTTCCTGAGTTTATAAACAAAATATGAATTTTAAAAAAAGATAAAAAGATTTTGTGACGATAAAAAAAATAGATGTAGTCATAGTAATATCGACTAGATACGCTCTTGTACTTGATATCATTACAGTGGATGTCAGGTGTAGATCCATCCATGGCATTTGTTTACATTTAGGCGCGCTAGCTTTTGTTTTATATATGTGTATATATATATATATATATATATATATATATATATATAGCATATACACATATAAATATATATGTGTATATATATATATATATATATATATGTATATACGTATATATATACATATTTATTTATATATATATATATATATATATATATATATATATATATATATAGATATAGATATATATATATATATATATATATATATATATATATATATATATATATATATGTATTACAAAAATGTTTTGTAATGTAATCTGTGATTCATACCTATATATAATATATATAGGTATATATATGTATATGATTCTGAAGTAGGCCAATCAATAAATCAATAATCGAACACATATATATATATATATATATATATATATATATATATATATATATATATATATATATATATATATATATATATATATATATATATTTATATATATATATATATATATATATATATATGTATATATATATATATATCTTCTTTTTTTTAATTTTTTTAAAAATAATATATATATATATTTCTAAAAATAAATGTTTAAAAAGTCATTTTTAGTCCATATATATTAGGGGTGTCAAAAAAAAAGAGTTTTCGAATGAATCCCAATTCTTATTCGTAACAATTCTTAATTAATTAAAAATAATAATAATAATACATTTTGATTACAGAATTTATTTTTAACCAAAGTAATACACCATTTTAAGCAAATACAATAACATCAACAAACTTATTTTTAAACAATTAAACAACATATAAATACAACAATATGAGACAATGTAACAATTAGGGATAGGTATCGTTCACATTTGAACCGATACGGTTCAGGTTTGACGTATGAGTTTGTGGTGTGTTTTAAGGGTGTCATAAAAAAGCGATTTTCGAATGAATCGCGATTCTTATTTGTAACACTTCTTAATCGATTTTACAAAAATGTAATTTGTTTTGTTTGTTTTTTTATCTGTACTGTCCAGCCAATTATGCAAATCATTTTGTTGATGTAGATGAGCATATGTGCTATACAAATTTATTTTACAAAATAGAAATGTGGGATAGTTCTCTTTTTGCATTAACTTTATTAAATGTTTGGGTAGAATTTTATCAAACAAAACCATTTTTTTTTAAGTAATATAAAACTGTAGAGGTTGCCCTCTAGTGGGTTCTTCGGAACACTGCACACTGCCAGGAGAGCCCGGAATTCAGGGTATAACACTGTTTTATTTTCATCAAATAGTACAAGTCTTTTGCTTTCCAGCAAACTGTCTTTCGCTCCTGCGTCCGCTCATCAGCAACTCCAACTCCAACTACGTCTCTCATCCGGCTTCTGCTAATAAAGGCGACAGGTGATTAGATAACAAGGCCCACCTGGGCCATCTACGCACCTGTCGCTGTCTTCCAGGCCGGTCCTGGCACACCCCGTTCCGCGGCAGGCCTGCAGGCCACGCCCCCCTCCACAAAAACGTTTTCACAGCTGTTTATCCTTTTAACGGAGGAATGTAGTTAATCATAGAACTGGCATCCAATGTTAACAAAAAGTATTGATTTTGAATCATAAGAATCGTTTTGAATTGAGAATCGATTCTGAATCGAACGATTACCCCCAAGAATCGAATCAAATCGTGTGTTGTACCCAAAGATTCACAGTCCTATTATCCATGCATGCCAGAAGGAGCTTTTCTAACCTGTAACCTGTTTTAAAAAATATCATTATGATTATTATACCAAGTAATACATAGGTTTGAATAGAGAATCGCGTTGACTCAAGAATCGATTCTGAATGGAATCGTTCATTTCCCAAAAATTCACACCCCTAGTAAACCTATTTACTAGGGGTATACCTCTTTATTTGCGCTGTCCTCCAAATCTAAACATCAGACATGGAAATGATCAGCTGGACTCTCGACTCAATAGACAAAATCTTTTCGACGCTGGAACCATTGCTGCGGGGTACGTGAGAGATTCCTGGGATAAATGGAGAATCATGTGCCTCTTAGTCCTTTCCATCGAGGACGTGGAAGACATCTACCTATTTGGAACCGTGATCGCGGGGCACCTGCTGATTGGGCTGGGTATTGCTCTGGTGTATCGTGAAATTCGTAAGACGATGGCAGCCACTCAAGGAGCCCAAAGGCTGTTCGTCGCAAAGGAAGGTTTGGGCCGGGCTGTGGGATCACAGACTGGGGCGATTTCTGAACTGAATCGCAAGATGGATCACATCATGGAAAAGCTGGTAAGGGAAAAATTGGATATGAGGACCAGCATGGACGAATAGAACAGACAAGCCATTGTAATGTCTGCTCGCGGAAAAACAAAAATCCTAATCAACGATTTGACTCCCTCGAATGGCCTTGACGCTCCAACAACAGGAGTAGGCTGTTCTGAAAACATCCCCGAGGACACCTCAATGATGGACGCTTTTGACCTCCCTCCCTCCTCTACGACACCTGGAGTCGAACTTTTGCTTGCATGCAGAACGGCCCCAGGCCTATGAACATGAACACTACATAAACACACCCAAGACAATGGGCATACACACACACACACACACACCCTCCCCCACCGCACACCTTCACCACCGCTTGATTCCCCTTCGGGATGATGGACGGCTGGCAGCGTTTCATAGCAGCAGTCGACCTCCAGGGTCCCAATTAAATGTAACATGTTTCTGTGTGCATGGCATGGAGGTTTTTTTCCCCATTCCAGACTAGGCCCCCTAAGGAGCCCAGTCTAGATTGTATTTTTTTACTCATCTTCTTCCGCAGCGTTTACGTTTTTCCCACCTTTTACGGGGCGCCTCGTGGCGACCCATCAGCGTTATTGTTCTGTAACCCTGTGCACTGTTTGTTTGTCTCATCTTGAACGGGTTTGTGCTGAAAACATAGTTTTGTTGTACTTGTTGCAATGACAATAAAGACCTATCCTATTCTATTTAGCCATTCAGTATAGAGACTGGATGAATAAAGAACAGAATGAGTTGGGAATTCAATTAATGAAGAGTCATAGCTTACTGATGGAAGTCATTGATATGCCGACTGCATCCTAGCATTTGCATGATATCACGATCCATGTGAAAATCATTCAACCGCATTTTTGCCCACTTGAACCCTTGGAGCACGGATGTAATTTGCCGTGACTCTTGTACGACCTTGAGCTTGAATTAAATGTGGCCGCTCTCAGTCACATGTCCTCCCTGATTAACGTCTCAATGAATTTTGGAACCTTTTGCTCTGGCGGGGGAGGCGTCCTTGGTGATTGTGCAAAATGAAAAATTCCCAGGGCTGGTGGGTACATTCTCCAATCCTTGCGGAATTTTTTAAAAAAATTTTAATTTGGGGCCTCAATGCCTCAATTTGTGGCAGCTTTTTTGGAATGTTGTCATTGTTTTGAGGCCCAAAAACAACTAAACGGACGTGTGGCGATACCCAGCTGGGTAATCCAATCACCTGCCAGCTGTGCTTCGAGGCCAGTCCTGTCATGTCTGTGTGATCATGTTTTTGTTTTAGTCATGTTCGGTTTTGTTTTTGGACTTTTTGTGCACTTTTGTTTTGTCACCATAGCAACCATTAGTTTTCACCTGTCACGTCACGCACCTGTTTCACGTTTTGAGTCAGGCACCTGCTTTCACTAATTATGTCTGTAGTATTTAAGTTCATTGTTTTCAGTTTGTCTTTCTGGCGACATCCGGATTCATACCCCTGACACTCTGCTTCCCACTCTGTTTACCTCTGCGCACTTCATGCCATGTCCAAGTAAGTTGTTTCTATTCATGCCACAGTTAGCGACTTTTGTTCATGTCCTTAGTTTTTTCCCCACATGCAAGTATTTGTTTCATTTGTCAAGTTTGTACTTCCGCCTTGTGCGCACCTTTAGTTTGCTTCTTTTGTTATAGTAAAAATAAATATGTACTCCCATTCCCGTCTCGCCCGAGCCAACTTTCCGTTGCCTTCAGGAAAAACAAAACCCAAGGATCAAGACCTGACAAGTCCTTACACACCCCATTCCTGCAGCAGGCGCGCCGACCACGCCCCCCTCCACACCGTATTTTCCGGGCTCTAAGGCGCACTTAAAATCGTTTTTTTTCTCAAAACTCGACAGGGCCCCTTATAACCCGGTGCGCTTAATGTACGGAATAATTCTGGTTTTGCTTACCGACCTCATTTTCATTTTCATTTTTTTTTTTTCATTTATTTATTTATTTCAGGCAATGACATAAAACAATAATACTAATTTAAAAAAAAGTACAAAGTTGACAACACATAATAATATAAATTAATATAGTGCAAAAGGTAATGTATAGTATGTAATGCATGATTGTCCAGTTTTGCCTGAGTTTTGCCTGAAAGGGAGTGGGAAGAAGATCATTTATTTAATCCCACCCCCAGTTCTCCATTCAGTGATTATTCACATGAGTTTCACTCTTACTTTGTTCAAGGATTATAATACAGATGTTGTATCATAGTGGCATTACCACAGGTAACAATAATTATTACACTGTAACAATAATTTGTATCAACAATGTAGGAATAATGAATATACCAACAATGGTAATAGACAAAATATCAACAATGGTAATAGACAACATACCAATAATGGTAAGGAATAATGAAAAAAAAAAAGCAAATTTTTTTTGGTACATGGTGTAATGATAAGTGTGACCAGTAGATGGCAGTCAAACATAAGAGACGCGTGAAGATGCACTTTGATGGCAATATGACTCAAGTAAACAACACCAACATGTTATACTATATATATGTACATATTTTATATATTTTTTTAACGTAATTTTTTATACATAGGTTGTATATCTTTTATTATTGAATGTATCAAACGTGATGAATATTTAATGGACCACAATAGAAACAAGCCTTTTGGCTTCTTGTGCCACCCATTTTCCTTTTTAAAGCTTCAATTCTTTAAGACGTCAATAAACTTCTCAATCAATCAATTATATGTTCCATTGAAAATATAGAACATTACACACGGCGCTCAAAAATCCATCAAAATGTTTTAGTACGACTTTGGTAAGCTATGAAGCCACACCGCTTGATGGATTGTACTGTGCTTCAACATAGGAGTATTATCATGGTGTGTGTATAAGGTAAGATATATTATTTTTGTTTCGCAATATTATGCAAAAGCAACTTTTCTTACCTTCTGGTACCTGCTGATCTGTATTTGGGATCTGCATAAGTCATGAAAAATTGCACGCAAACCACGTCTTTTAGGTTAAGTATTCGTAATCTCGGTATGGTCACTCGCCTACCACAAAATTGCTCACTTGTCCGTGTAGCCCGCTATACGCCGCTATGTTCTAAGAGCAAATCGTACTCAAACACGATGATTCGCCCTCTGATTATGTGTCACCGTGGCGACACGAGCACGGTGGTGAGGCAAGAGGATCTGTGCTGTATACCTATGGGTTATACTTGTATAGCGCTTTTCTACCTTCAAGGTACTCAAAGCGCTTTGACAGTATCACCACATTCACCCATTCACACACACATTCAAACATATATATATATATATATATATATATATATATATATATATATATATATATATATATATATATATATATATATATATATATATATAGGTATAAATCACAGATTACATTACAAAACATTTTTGTTATATATATATATATATATATATATATATATATTATATACATATATATATATGTATATAATATATATATATATATACATATATATATACGTATATATATATATATATATATATATATATATGTTTATTTATTAGTCATTTTTTATTTAAAAAAAAAAGAAAAAAAGAAAATATATATATATATAATTTTCTTTTTTTCTTTTTTTTTAATAAAAAATAACTAATAAATAAGCACACATATATATATATATATATATATATATATATATATATATATATATATATATATATATATATATATATATATATATATTACAAAACATTTTTATAATGTAATCTGTGATTCATACCTATATATATATAGGTATATATATATATGATTCTGATGTAGGCCAATCAATAAATCAATAATCGAACACATATATATATATATATATATATATATATTTTTTTTTTTTTTTTTTTTTTTAAATAAAAAAAAATAAAAAAATAAATAAATATACATATTTATTTATTTATTTACAATAATACATTTTTAAAAAGTAATTTTTAGTCCATATCCATTAGGGGTGTCAAAAAATATATATTTTTGAATGTATCTCAATTTTTATTTGTAACAATTCTTAATTAATAAAAAAAAAAAACAATAATACATTTTGATTCCAGAATTGATTTTTAACCAAAGTAATACACAATTTAATGCAAATACAATAACATCAACAAACCTATTTGTAAACAATTTCACAACATATAAATAAAACAATATAAGACAATGTAACAATTAGGGATAGGTATCGTTCACGTTTGAACCGATACGGTATTTCCCGGTATTTTCAGGTTTGAAGTATGAGTTTATGGTGTGTTTTAAGGGTGTCATAAAAAAGCAATTTTCGAATGAATCGCGATTCTTAATCGATTTTAAAAAATCAAAAATCTATTTTTTTTTTTTTTACACACGGCGGTCAAAAAAAATCTATCAAAATGTTTTAGTAGGACTTTGGTAAGCCACACCGCTTGATGGATTGTACTGTGCTTCTACATACCAGTACCGACTCAGTGGCCTAGTGGTTAGAGTGTCCGCCCTGAGATCGGTAGGTTGTGGGTTCAAACCCCGGCCGAGTCATACCAAAGACTATAAAAATGGGACCCATTTCCTCCCTGCTTGTCACTCAGCATCAAGGGTTGGAATTGGGGGTTAAATCACCAAAAAATGATTCCCGGGCGCGGCCACCGCTGCTGCCCACTGCTCCCCTCACCTCCCAGGGGGTGATCAAGGGTGATGGGTCAAATGCAGAGAATAATTTCGCCACACCTAGTGTGTGTGTGACAATCATTGGTACTTTAACTTTTTAACTTTATTATGGTGTGTGTATAAGGTAAGATATATTATCTGGCGTTTTGTTTCGCAATATTATGCAAAAGCATATTTTCTTACCTTCTGGTACCTGCTGATCTGTATTTGGGATCTGCATAAGTCCTGAAAAACTGCATGCAAACCACGTCTTTTAGGTTAAGTCTTCGTAATCTTGGTATGGTCACTCGCCTAACACATAATTGCTAACTTGTCCGTGTTGCCCGCTATACGCCGCTATGTTCTAAGAGCAAATCGTACTCAAACACGATGATTCGCCCTCTGATGATGTGTCACCGTGGCGACACGAGCGCGCGGTGAGGAAAGAGGACGGGACGTTTGCTTTTAAAGATGCCCGCGTTTGTGCGGACACGAGAACTGATGTGGCGGCGGTGTGACAGCCACCTCGCCGCACAGGCCAGACCTCACGTAGGCGGGGATGAGCCGTCTTGACACGATGCTTCTTTGCCGTTTAAATTCATGGCGCTCTCATTGCACATTTGGCGCCACGCTGTTTCTAGGCGTTTGTTTGACACGAGCGCTTGCCAGTCGCTCAGGATTTTGCGGAGGCCCGCATGATGTCACGCAACTTTGTTTTCCTCACAAGAGTAGTCATTGACCTCAAATGGGGGCGATTTTAGTGCCAGGTGTTCCATGTTAATGCGAGTAAGACAAAGTATTTTGGGTGGATCTCTGGTATTTGCTCCGCCAACTACTGTCATGGTGCTTGTAAATAAAAGCATAACAATTAGCCATGGGGCTTGGGGAACTGCACTTTTTTTTGGAATTTTGCCTATCGTTCACAATCCTTTTGAGAGACAAGAAAACCAACATTTAAAAAAAAAATTTTTTGCATTCTAACATGTAAAAATCGGCTCGTTTTAGGTATCAGCAATGCAGCTAATGGGAACAGTCAATGAGCTAAAAAAAGCGAACTATGGCGGGATGCTTGTAACTTCCGTCTGCTAGAAACAGCAGCTCATCCTCAGTATATTCAGCTTCAAAAAGACAAGATTGTGAATCTTCATTTGAGCAAAAATAGTCGTCGTCGTTGTTTGTTATCGAATCTGCCATGATGAGAACACACTAGGGTTCCTCTCCGGAAGTAGGGACACACAATTGTTGCCAGAAGTCGGAAATGCGCTGCTATGGAAACGGAAATCAATGCATTGATTAAAATGACCAAAATACAATAAATATTGAACATATTACATGTTTTTATGAACGTGTCTGTTACTACATTATATATATAATGTGCGTTTTGTCCAGCTGGCCAGGGACGATTTTTCCGGTTTATTTGGGTAAGCACTCCATTTATGCCGAAATAGCTCGGCCTCAAGTTCCACATTTTGCAGCTTCGAGCTCACTCTCTCTGCTTCCGTCTGCTCCAACGTCTCGCTCTCCGTTCGTGCTGACTTCTAGAAGAAGTAGTTCATCCTCAGTATATTCAGCTTCAAAAAGACAAGATTGTGAATCTTCATTTGAGCAAAAATAGTCGTCTTCGTTGTTTGTTATCGAATCTGCTATGATGAGAAGACACAAGGGTTCCTTTCCGGACGTAGGAACACACAATTGTTGCCAGAAGTCGCAAATGCGCTGTTATGGAAACGAAAATGAAGGCATTGATTAAAATAACCAAAATACAGTAAATATTGAACATATTACATGTTTTTATGAACGTGTCTGTTACTACATTATATATATAATGTGCGTTTGGTCCAGCTGGCCAGGGACATTTTTTCCGGTTTATTTGGGTAAGCACTCCATTTATGCTGAAATAGCTCGGCCTCAAGTTCCACATTTTGCAGCTTAAAGTCACTTTCACCTCACTCTCTCGGCTTCCGTCTGCTCCAATGTCTCGCTCTTCCTTCGTGCTGACTTCTAGAAGAAGTAGTTCATCCTCAGTATATTCAGCTTCAAAAAGACAAGATGGTGAATCTTCATTTGAGCAAAAATAGTCGTCCTCGTTGTTTGTTATCGAATCTGCCATGATGAGAACAGATTAGGGTTCCTTTCCGGAAGTAGGAACACGCAATTGTTGCCAGAAGTCGGAAGTGCGCTGCTATGGAAACGGAAATGAAGGCATTGATTAAAATGACCAAAATACGGTAAATATTTAACATATTACATATTTTTATGAACGTGTCTGTTACTACATTATATATATAATGTGCGTTTTGTCCAGCTCGCCAGGGACGTTTTTTCCTGTTTATTTGGGTAAGCACTCCATTTATGCCGAAATAGCTCGGCCTCAAGTTCCACATTTTGCAGCTTCGAGTCACTTTCACCTCACTCTCTCGGCTTCCGTCTGCTCCAACGTCTCGTTCTTCCTTCGTGTTGACTTCTCGAAGCAGCAGTTCATCCTCTATATATTCAGCTTCAAAAAGACAAGATTGTGAATCTTCATTTGAGCAAAAATAGTCGTCTTCGTTGTTTTGTTATCGAATCTGTCATGATTAGAACACACTAGGGTTCCTTTCCAGACGTAGGAACACACAAATGTTGCCAGAAGTCGGAAGTGCGCTGCTATTGAAACGGAAATGAAGGCATTGATTAAAATGACCAAAATACGGTAAATATTGAACATATTACATATTTTTATGAACATGTCTGTTACTACATTATATATATAATGTGCGTTTGGTCCAGCTGGCCATAGACGTTTGTTCCGGTTTATTTGGGTAAGCACTCCATTTATGCCGAAATAGCTCGGCCTCAAGTACCACATTTTGCAGCTTCGAGTCACTTTCACCTCACTCTCTCGGCTTCCGTCTGCTCCAACGTCTCGCTCTTCCTTCGTGCTGACTTCTAGAAGAAGTAGTTCATCCTCAGTATATTCAGCTTCAAAAAGACAAGATTGTGAATCATCATTTGAGCAAAAATAGTCGTGTTCGCTGTTTGTTATCAAATCTGCCATGATGAGAACACACTGGGGTTCCTTTCCGGAAGTAGGAACACACAATTGCTGCCAGAAGTCGGAAGTGTGCTGCTATGGAAACGGAAATGAAGGCATTGACTAAAATGACCAAAATATGGTAAATATTGAACATATTTTTATGAACTTGTCTGTTACTACATTATAAATATAATGTGCGCTTGGTCCAGCTGGCCAGGGACGTTTTTTCCGGTTTATTTGGGTAAGCACTCTGTTTATGCCGAAATAGCTCGGCCTCAAGTTCCACATTTTGCAGCTTCGAGTCACTTTCACCTCACTCTCTCGGCTTCCACCTATGCCATCGTCTCACTCAGCAGTTCATCCTCCATATATTCAGCTTCAAAAAGACAAGATTGTGAATCTTCATTTGAGCAAAAATAGTCGTCTTCGTTGTTTGTTATCGAATCTGCCATGATGAGAACACACTAGGGTTCCTTTCCGGAAGTAGGAACACACAATTGTTGCCAAAAGTCGGAAATGCGCTGCTATGGAAATGAAAATGAAGGCATTGATTAAAATAACCAAAATACAGTAAATATTGAACATATTACATATTTTTATGAACATGTCTGTTACTACATTATATATATAATGTGCGTTTTGTCCAGCTGGCCAGGGACGTTTTTTCCGGTTTATTTGGGTAAGCACTCCATTTATGCTGAAATAGCTCGGCCTCAAGTTCCACATTTTGCAGCTTCGAGTCACTTTCACCTCACTCTCTCTGCTTCCGTCTGCTCCAACGTCTCGCTCTCTGTTCGTGCTGACTTCTAGAAGAAGTAGTTCATCCTCAGTATATTCAGCTTCAAAAAGACAAGATTGTGAATCTTCATTTGAGCAGAAATAGTCGTCTTTGTTGTTTGTTATCGAATCTGCCATGATGAGAAGACACAAGGGTTCCTTTCCGGACGTAGGAACACACAATTGTTGCCAGAAGTCGGAAGTGCGCTGCTATGAAAACGGAAATGAATGCATTGACTAAAATGACCAAAATATGGTAAATATTGAACATATTTTTATGAACTTGTCTGTTACTACATTATATATATAATGTGCGTTTGGTCCAGCTGGCCAGGGACGATTTTTCCGGTTTATTTGGGTAAGCACTCCATTTATGCCGAAATAGCTCGGCCTCAAGTTCCACATTTTGCAGCTTCGAGTCACTTTCACCTCACTCTCTCGGCTTCCGTCTGCTCCAATGTCTCACTCTTCCTTCGTGCTGACTTCTAGAAGAAGTAGTTCATCCTCAGTATATTCAGCTTCAAAAAGACAAGACTGTGAATCTTCATTAGAGCAAAAATAGTCGTCTTCGTTGTTTGTTATCGAATCTGCTATGATGAGAAGACACAAGGGTTCCTTTCCGGACGTAGGAACACACAATTGTTGCCAGAAGTAGGAAGTGCGCTGCTATGAAAACGGAAATGAATGCATTGACTAAAATGACCAAAATATGGTAAATATTTAACATATTTTTATGAACTTGTCTGTTACTACATTATATATATAATGTGCGTTTTGTCCAGCTGGCCAGGGACGATTTTTCCGGATTATTTGGGTAAGCACTCCATTTATGCCGAAATAGCTCGGCCTCAAGTTCCACATTTTGCAGCTTCGAGTCACTTTCACCTCACTCTCTCGGCTTCCGTCTGTTCCAGTGTCTCGCTCTTCCTTTGTGCTGACTTCTAGAAGAAGTAGTTCATCCTCAGTATATTCAGCTTCAAAAAGACAAGATTGTGAATCTTCATTTGAGCAGAAATAGTCGTTTTCGTTGTTTGTTATCGAATCTGCCATGATGAGAACACACTAGGGTTCCTTTCCGGAAGTAGGAACACACAATTGTTGCCAGAAGTCGGAAGTGCACTGCAATGGAAACGAAAATGAAGGCATTGATTAAAATGACCAAAATATGGTAAATATTGAACATATTACATGATTTTATGAAAGTGTCTGTTACTACATTATATATATAATGTGCGTTTGGTCCAGCTGGCCAGGGACGTTTTTTCCGGTTTATTTGGGTAAGCACTCCATTTATCCCGAAATAGCTCGGCCTCAAGTTCCACATTTTGCAGCTTCGAGTCACTTTCACCTCACTCTCTCGGCTTCCGTCTGCTCCAGTGTCTCGCTCTTCCTTCGTGCTGACTTCCAGAAGAAGTAGTTCATCCTCAGTATATTCAGCTTCAAAAAGACAAGATTGTGAATCTTCATTTGAGCAAAAATAGTCATACTCGTTGTTTGTTAGCGAATCTGCCATGATGAGAACAGATTAGGGTTCCTTTCCGGAAGTAGGAACACACAATTGTTGCGAGAAGTCGGAAGTGCGCTGCTATAGAAACGAAAATGAAGGCATTGATTAAATTGACCAAAATACGGTAAATATTGAACATATTACATATTTTTATGAACATGTCTGTTACAACATTATATTTATAATGTGAGTTTGGTCCAGCTGGCCAGGGACGTTTTTTTCCGGTTTATTTGGGTAAGCACTCCATTTATGCCGAAATAGCTCGGCCTCAAGTTCCACATTTTGCAGCTTCGAGTCACTTTCACCTCACTCTCTCGGCTTCCGTCTGCTCCAACGTCTCGCTCTCCGTTCGTGCTGACTTCTAGAAGAAGAAGTTCATCCTCAGTATATTCAGCTTCAAAAAGACAAGATTGTGAATCTTCATTTGAGCAAAAATAGTCGTCTTCGTTGTTTGTTATCGAATCTGCCATAATGAGAACACACTAGGGTTTCTTTCTGGAAGTAGGAACACACAATTGTAGCCAGAAGTCGGAAATGCGCTGCTATGGAAACGAAAATGATGGCATTGATTAAAATAACCAAAATACAGTAAATATTGAACATATCACATGTTTTTATGAACGTGTCTGTTACTACATTATATATATAATGTGCGTTTGGTCCAGCTGGCCTGGGATGTTTGTTCCGGTTTATTTGGGTAAGCACTCCATTTATGCCGAAATAGCTCGGCCTCAAGTTCCACATTTTGCAGCTTCGAATCACTTTCACCTCACTCTCTCGGCTTCCGTCTGCTCCAACGTCTCGCTCTTCCTTCGTGCTGACCTCTAGAAGAAGTAGTTCATCCTCAGTATATTCAGCTTCAAAAAGACAAGATTGTGAATCTTCATTTGAGCAGAAATAGTCGTCTTCGTTGTTTGTTATTGAATCAAGGGTTCCTTTCCGGAAGTAGGAACACACAATTGTTGCCAGAAGTCAGAAGTGCGCTGCTATGGAAACGGAAATCAATGCATTGATTAAAACGACCAAAATACGGTAAATATTGAACATATTACATATTTTTATGAACGTGTCTGTTACTACATTATATATAGACTTACAGTGTGTATATAAAACGTTGATAGAGGGTTCTGAAGTTGTTTTAGAGGACTTTGAAGGCTACAAGGGTGACTTTTCAAAGCGTTTTTTGTTATCTTTAACAAACTTGTGTTTTTGTCTCTCATAATGATTGTGAAAAATAGGCAAATTTCTTTAAAAAAAAAAAAAAAAAGTGCAGTTCCCCTTCAAGTTGAGTTACCACTTTTCATGTTGTGTCGCTTTTGAATAGTGTGACATTCACTTGTTATACCTTTTTTTATCTCTCTAATGCTAATAACAGCCACCAAGCGACGAAGGGCGACGGCATAGCAGGAAACGAGTGGCGTCTCATTTCTTAAGGCGTTTTCCACCATGACGTCTCGGTAGGCTTAAGGCGGAGACATGAGATTCAGCGTTATTAAAGGATTACTGTCCAAAAATACATGTTTTTGGAACAGTTACCACGATTGATTCCATCCATCCATCTATTTTCTACCGCTTATTCCCTATTTGCTATTTTCTGTAACGGTGGAGGGGGGGTTAATGACTCAGACGTTGGTCTTCCAACGACAAAATGTGCCGTCTAGACTGGCTCAGCGTGAGCATCATCAAGACGAGTGCAAACAGTCGCCGACATGAACTGGGTAGCGCTTAATATGTGTTTAAGTTTAAGAAAGAGATGAAGTCTGACTCACGCTGGCTGACTTGTGCTCCACTTCAATCAATGCCAAAGTTTCGAATAACACTCGCAAAGAAACACACACAACTAACAGGGTTTTAGAACTTGGCGTATAATCCTAGCGGTGCGAGCGTGAATACAAGAGAAAGAAGGTGCGAATCTGG
This sequence comes from Nerophis lumbriciformis, assembly GCF_033978685.3. Lineage (NCBI taxonomy): Eukaryota > Metazoa > Chordata > Actinopteri > Syngnathiformes > Syngnathidae > Nerophis > Nerophis lumbriciformis. The sequence continues at coordinate 8,588,201 of NC_084578.2, forward strand.
TGACAAATGGAGGAATAATTAATTCCCCCAAAAAACAGCAGCATTGTCTAGCGGTGGTTTGGCTTCAAGTGGGAATATGTCGAACAGACAACCGTAATTTGTCAAGTGTGGGGCAAAAGCTTTGCTATAAAAAGTAGCATTACTGCTGTAACAAACAGTTCAGGGTGTCCCAAGTTACCGGAGTTTTGTCCCTCCAGAGTTGTTGCCGTAGGGCTGTGACGTAGGGTGTGTGTGGTTGTGGAAGGAGGTGTGTGATGTTGACATTAAAGAAGCGGTGGCTACCGAACCTGCTCTAATGTCTCCCGTTTATTATTTTATTAGATAAGTACACTGTATAGGCGAACCCAGGACACTCGGCTACACTGCTAATATGTAGCACCATTTGAAAAGTCACCTGCTAGACAATGAAGAGGGCTTACTCCGCACGTCAATATCTCCGTTCGGTGCCACACGTCCACACCATCAAAATGCCGAGGCAAACATTTCCAGATCAACACCGTATGAAAAAAATAGTGATTTTTTTTTTTTGTTGTGATCTCCTTCTCTGCATGAAAGTTTAAAAGTAGCATATATTAATGCAGTATGTTTTAATGTTTTAATGTAAACACATAGAATCATCATAATGCTGTGATTATATGCATCAAGTGTTCATTCCAGGCAAAATATCCAGATATATATCGTGTATCGCGATATGGCCTTAAAATATCGCGATATTAAAAAAAGGCAATATCGCCCAGCCCTACTTGAGACCTCCGATTTCGGGAGGTGAGGGGTGTATATATATATATATATATATATATATATATATATACATATATATATATATATATATATATATATATAAATAAGAGAAATACTTGAATTTCAGTGTTCATTTATTTACACATATACACACACATAACACTCATCTACTCATTGTTGAGTTAAGGGTTGAATTGTCCATCCTCGTTCTATTCTCTGTCACTATTTTGCTATTACACAAAAGTGCTTTCATCAAATGCACTAGAGTCTGGAATCTTCCATCTCTCCCTAGCATGGCCCAAAACCGGTCAATCTTTGCTTCCTGAGGAAGATCTTCACTGCCAAGCACTTGGTAGTCCACGACTTCTTCCCGGAGGCTATCCAGGTCCAATCGCAGCTGCGGCTTGGAACTTACAAGCGTATTTCTTCATCTTACTCGTCGCCATGGCTGTATCTTCCTCGTTCTTCTGCTTCGTCTCCTTGTTGTGTGCGCAGTTGTGCACTGCACTCTCTAAAAGCCCTAGATGTTATTGTCACATATGCATGTACAGTAGATGGCAGTATTGTCCTGTTTAAGAGTGTCACAACATTGCTGTTTACAGCAGACGAACTGCTTTACGGTAGAATAAAACATGACTGCTGTTGTTGTGTGTTGTTACCGTGCTGGGAGGACGTTAATGAAACTGCCTAACAATAAACCCTCATAAGAAACCAAGAACTCGCCCTCGATCATTGTACAGTTATAACGTGATTGGGCAGGCACGCTGTTTATATTGTGGGTAAGCGGACGTGAAAACAGGCTGTCGACACGTCACTCAGGTCCACATGGAGCTGGAGGGGGCGTGGCCTCCTGCTCCGGCTGAATTTCGGGAGAAAGTTTGTCCCGGGAGGTTTTCGGGAGAGGCGCTGAATTTCGGGAGTTTCCCGGAAAATCCGGGAGGGTTGGCAAGTATGTTGTCAACCCACGTGTGCAGACAACATTGCAGCATATAGATGATGAGTCAATTAATCAAACAATGAATGAAAATGAACTCGATATCTTTGCTTCGATCAATCGCCATGTGCATGCCTGTTATCGGTTTCAGCATCTGCACTACTGCACATAAACTGTAATAATGATAACCGCTGTAGAACTCCTGACGATGAGTACCATCGTATTAAATGAAAGTTATGGGAAAAACCGCGACGATATAGCCACACGTTGATAAAACTATGGCCCGACGAGCTGGTTAGCATAAATTCTAAAATGAAAACAAGAGACAATGACGTATTTCCCCATTAGGACACGTAATACCACAATCTAAACTTGTATAAACACATTTCTGTCTAAACCAGGCGTCCCCAAATTACGGCCAAAATCGGCCAAAATCCGGCCCGCGGGAAAGTTTTTAATTTATTTAATTTATTATTTTTTTTATTAAATCTGTCCTTTCTAATCAATTTTCTACCGCTTGTTACTCTCAGTATCTCCTAGCTGCTCAGGCAAGTCATATATGCAAAAAATGCATTTTCCCATCAATAACGTGACATCATCAAGTGTGCGCTCTCTCAGTCAATTAGTGCTCAGGGAATACATATATATACATATATATATATATATATATATATATATATATATATATATATATATATATATATATATATATATATATATGTATGTATGTGTGGGAAAAAAAATCACAAGACTACTTCATCTCTACAGGCCTGTTTCATGAGGGGGTTCCCTCAATCATCAGGAGATTTTAATGGGAGCATTCACATACCATGGTTTGTATAGGGCACAGAGTGGGTGGGTAAAGGCTGGCGTAGGGGCGTGGTGATTGGCTCATGTGTTACCTAGGAGGTGTTTCCGTCTGTGGCGGCATGCTGATACAATTTCGCTGCGCTTGTTGAGGGATGACAGGTCTGGACGGTATATAATATACAGTTTCTCTTTCAAGCATAGGTTGCATCTTTTATTACCACTATTGTAAGGTGTGCTGGATGCAAGAATTTGCCATGTTATTGAATATTCAACATTATTGTCTTTGAGGTCCCAAATGTGTTTGCTGAGTTCTGTGGTATTCCGCAGGTTTTGGTTCCTGAAAGAAGCCTTGTGATTGTTCCATCTGGTTTTAAACTCTCCCTCGGTTAATCCTACATATGTGTCGGATGTGTTAATGTCCTTGCGTGTTACCTTAGATTGGTAGACAACTGATGTTTGTAAGCACCCCCCGTTGAGAGGGCAATCAGGTTTCTTGCGGCAGTTGCAGCCTTTGTTGGTTTTGGGGTCGCTCTGTCCGGGGGCCGACGGCTCATTTGCAATTGTTTTGTTGTGGTTTGAGATAATTTGTCGTATATTGTTCATGCAGCTGTAGCTCCAGATAATTTGTCGTATATTGTTCATGCAGCTGTAGCTACAGCTACAGCTGCATGAACAATATACGACAAATTATCTCAAACCACAACAAAACAATTGCAAATGAGCCGTCGGCCCCCGGACAGAGCGACCCCAAAACCAACAAAGGCTGCAACTGCCGCAAGAAACCTGATTGCCCTCTCAACGGGGGGTGCTTACAAACATCAGTTGTCTACCAATCTAAGGTAACACGCAAGGACATTAACACATCCGACACATATGTAGGATTAACCGAGGGAGAGTTTAAAACCAGATGGAACAATCACAAGGCTTCTTTCAGGAACCAAAACCTGCGGAATACCACAGAACTCAGCAAACACATTTGGGACCTCAAAGACAATAATGTTGAATATTCAATAACATGGCAAATTCTTGCATCCAGCACACCTTACAATAGTGGTAATAAAAGATGCAACCTATGCTTGAAAGAGAAACTGTATATTATATACCGTCCAGACCTGTCATCCCTCAACAAGCGCAGCGAAATTGTATCAGCATGCCGCCACAGACGGAAACACCTCCTAGGTAACACATGAGCCAATCACCACGCCCCTACGCCAGCCTGTACCCACCCACTCTGTGCCCTATATAAACCATGGTATGTGAATGCTCCCATTAAAATCTCCTGATGATTGAGGGAACCCCCTCATGAAACAGGCCTGTAGAGATGAAGTAGTCTTGTGATTTTTTTTCCCACACATACATATATTGCGCTCTACTACGGTATCGAGCACTATTTTTTGGATAACCTTATTAAGACATATATATATATATATATATATATATATATATATATATATATATGTATATATATATATATATATATATATATATATATATATATATATATTCCTTGCTCTCTCAGTCAATTAGTGCGCAAGGAATATATATATATATATATATATATATATATATATATATATATATATATATATATATTTTAATTACAGCAAGGTGGTCTTGCCGCTGGGCCTTAGGCCTGTCGCACCTCCACCGGTGCCTGTGGTGGACTGTGCATGGCAGGGATGTCCTCTTCCCTGAGGCAGGCCTAAACCTGACCGCATACACACATATATATATATATATATATATATATATATATATATATATATATATATATATATATATATATATATATATATGTTCCTTGCGCACTACATATATATATATATATATATATATATATATATATATATATATATATATATATATTAGAGATGTCCGATAATATCGGCAGGCCGATAAATGCTTTAAAATGTAATATCGGAAATTATCGGTATCGTTTTTTTTATTGTTTTTATTAAATCAACATAAAAAACACAAGATACACTTACAATTAGTGCACCAACCCCAAAAACCTTCCTCCCCCATTTACACTCATTCGCACAAAAGGGTTGTTTCTTTCTGTTATTAATATTTCTGGTTCCTACATTATATATCAATATATATCAATACAGTCTGCAAGGGATACAGTCCTTAAGCACGCATGATTGTGCGTGCTGCTGGTCCACTAATAGTACTAACCTTTAACAGTTCATTTTTTAATTTTTAACTGTTTTTATTTTGTTTTACTTTCTTTTTTTATTCAAGAATGTCATGTCTGTGTTGATCATGTTTTTGTTTGGCCATGTGCTGTTTGTTTTTTTGGACACTTTCTTAGTTCCTGGTTGTTCACTCCCTTGTTTTGTTTCCATAGCAACTCATTAGTTTTCACCTGTCATGTCACGCACCTGTTTCACGTTTTGAGTCACGCACCTGTTGTTAATCATGTCTGTGTTATTTAAGCTTTTCATTTTCTGTTGGTCAGCCTGGCGACATCATACCCCTGACACACTCTCCACACACCCTTATGACCCTTGCTGCACTTTTTCATGCCGTTTTCTCGTCCAAGTAAGTTTTCTTTATTCATGCCATAGTTTGCAAGTTTTGTTTCATTGTTCATAGTTTCTGCCTTTGTGCAAGTTTTGTGTTCATAGGCAAGTTTTGTACTTCCGCCCTTCTGCGCGCCTTTTGTTTATTCTTTTTTTGAGTGTTAAAATTAAATATGTATTCACCTGCACATCATGTCTGGTCCAAATCATTTGCACCTAGGGAGAACAAACCACGCCATAGTCCAAGTCTTGACAAAGAAAATGTTTTTAATTTATTTATCTTATTTTATTTCTTTTTTTTTTTTTTTTAAAGGACCTTATCTTCACCATACTTGGTTGTCCAATTGGTTGTTAATTCCACGACTGTATATATTGGTTGATATCAGTATCGGTTGATATCGGTATCAGTTGATATCGGTATCGGTAATTATTTGGTTTGGTCAATATCGGAATATCGGATATCGGCAAAAAGCCATTATCGGACATCCCTAATATATATATATATATATATATATATATATATATATATATATATATATATATATATATATATATATATATATATATATATATATATACGTTAGGTCAGGAAAAAACACAGAGGCCATATCATCCCTACAAGCCTGTTTCCTGTATGCAGTTACATATTGTGTAATTTCTGAATGTATTAATCATCTGAGTTTCACGTTGTTCCCATTGGGTTGAGTTTTTTCTTGCCCTGATGTAGGATCGTTGTGGCTTGTGCAGCCCTTTGAGACATTTGTGATTAAGGGCTAAACAAGTAAACTTTTGATTGATTGATTGATTGACTTTAGTCATAATTTTTGCGCTTAAGAAACTTCTTATCTCCAGCCTTCCTCTGTTTGCTATCGTCATTACTGCCACAAGTGGTGGAAAAGTGTATTACGACTGAGTGGCCATACGTACCACGGCTTAAAAAACACTGAACTAGACCAGGGGTCGGCAACCTTTACCAGTAAAAGAGCCATTTTGACCAGTTTCACAAATTAAAGAAAACAATGGGAGCCACGAAAACCTTTTGAAATTTAAAATGAAATAACACTGCATACAAAGTTTTGTTTTTTTTGCTTTGTGCTATGTATAAACCAAGGGTCTCAGACACACGGCCCACACCTTAATATGAAAATTGAATGTTAGTGCGGCCCGCGGGTTTTATACGAATGGCGCTTGACAGCGTCATACTTGTCAACCCTCCCGATTTTTCCGGCAGACTACGAAATTTCAGGGCAACTGTTCTCTCAAACGTGCCGTGATGGTACAGCATTTAGCGCCCACTATAACCAGCGTGCCGGCCCAGGCACACGTTGCATGGGTCTTCTGCTTGCTCACGTAAGTGACAGCAAGGCATACTTGGTCAACAACCACACAGGTTACACTGACGGTGGCGGTATAAAAAAACTTTAACACTCTTACTAATAATGCGCCACACTGTGAACCCACACCAAACAAGAATGACAAACACATTTCGGGAGAACATCTGCACTGTAAGACAACATAAACACAACAGAACAAATACCCAGAATCCCATGCAGCCCTAACTCTTCCGGGCTACATTATACACCCCCGCTACCAAACCCCGCCCACCTCAACCGACGCACGGGGGGGGTTTGGTGGTAGCAGGGGAGACAGGGCCTTCTCTGTGGTCGGACCTAAGCTCTGGAACACTCTGCCCCTCCATGTTCGAACTGTTCCCACAGTGGAGTGTTTTAAGTCTCGTCTTAAGACTCACTTTTATTCTCTGGCTTTTAACACTACGTGAGTTGTGTGGTCCTCTGTTGTCCTCTGTGTTTTTAAAATTTTGCTTTCTATTTACTGTTTTAATTGGTTTTACTCTTTGAAACTGTTTTTAATCATATTTATTTTATATTGTTTTTAATTGTGTTTAATATTGTTGTGCAGCACTTTGGAAACATTTTGTTGTTTAAATGTGCTATATAAATAAAGTGGATTGGATTGGATTGGATATAATGTAGCCCGGAAGAGTCAAGGCTGCATGGGATTCTGGGTATTTGTTCTGTTGTGTTTATGTTGTGTTAAGGTGCAGATGTTCTCCCGAAATGTGTTTGTCATTCTTGTTTGGTTTTGGTTCAAAGTGTGGCGCATTATTAGTAAGAGTGTTAAACTTGTTTTATATGGCCACCGTCAGTGTAACCTGTGTGGCTGTTGTTGCGTTTTGGACCAGTTGTTCCAGGGAATTCAAGTCACAATTCGCTCCCAAGTTCTTTCCGACACTTAAAGCTGAGTTGAAAAACCACCAGAGACAGAATAGGTATTTTGTTGTATATTCTCAAAGCTTTGCCAATATACATTTTGATTGAGACCAGTCTAACCCTAGAACCTTCTATCGCGCACACCCAAAATGGTCTGTCTTCCCAACGCCCAAAAACCTCTCTTTCCTTCCCCCTCCCTAGCCAAAACAAAATGCTAGTCAAAACACATTCCAAAGAACTCAAGGGCAACACACACAGTATACTTGCTGACAGAGCATCAAGAGAAGAAATGGAAGAAGTACAACTTAAATTCGGATATATGTAGATATCTGCCTCCGACACTGTTGACCAAGTATGCCTTGCTGTCACTTACTAAAGCAGAAGATGCATATAACAAGAGGCTGGGCTGGGCTGGGCTGGGCTGGGCTGGGTGGGCTGGGCTGGGTGGGCTGGGCTGGCACGGGTTGCCGACCCCTGAACTAGACAAAGGGCGATAGTGTCTGTCTTCATACTGTAGACGATTGTTAGTATCATGTGACATTTGCACCGCCAGAAATTAATTTGCGCGTCGGCCCCGTAGAGAAATTGCGGTGTTTGCCAGGAATGAGACTTCACTGCAAATGAACGAGACGGCAGAGAAAAGAGGGCCCGTTTTGGGGAGAGAAAGATTCGAGTGAACTGCTCGTGAGCTATGTTCACTTGGGAGGCTCGGAGGGACCACTTTGCTTCCCACCGTGATGTATTGCATCAGGAATTCTATTTACTGTAGATATCAGATTTAATAAATGTGGAAGCTTCAGCCCCGCCGGCTTCGGCAAAGAGCCCGTGTCGAGTAGCGCACATTAGCCCGCCGCACTTATCGCAACCGAACACGATTTATTGCTGAATATTAAGCAGTCAGGAATTCCTGTATGGGACCCCGGAGAGCAATCGTCTCAAGAGCTTGTCGAGGCCAACTTGAGATTTGAAAATCTTTTTCCCGGCCTCGACCACACAGCTGCTGGCTTTTGACACTTTTATGTATGTGTAGTCCCTGGTTTACTGAACACAATATTCACAAAAGTAAACCAAATCCAGTCCTGGCCAACCCATTGATGGCGAATAGGGTCACATTTGAACCGATACGGTACCTATTCCGGGTACCTGGGAATCGATACTGGTATACACCAGTATCGATTGTACGGTATACCGGTATTAGTATTGTACCATCATAGCAGTCTGTCGGGCGCGACAATGACTGTTTCATTTCGGTCGGATCATAGTCCTCCACTCAGCCCGGTCTTTTGCCTTCAGCTGCCAGGTTGCAGTATTGTACCACGATACTAATAAATCATATTCGGTACTATACTGCCTCTAAAAAGTCATGACATTGCTGGTTTACGAGCAGACGAGCATGTTCGGCAGTGCACAATCACAGAGTACTTACAAACAGACACAGTGTGTAGACACAAAAGGGAGAATTGACGCATTTTGGCTTAAAAACTAACGCTAAAAGTGAAGTTATGACACTGAAACGCCCTCGGGAAGAGTTGCTTTAAGACATGGCTAGCTAGCTAGCGTCCATGTTCCACACATAAAGTAAGTTTCCTACAAGTATTTGTCATGACTTGGTCCTGGGTGTTTTGCTTTTCCGGAACGCAACGGAAAGTTGGCTCGGGCGAGACGGGAATGTAAATACATGATTTATTTAATATATCAAAATAAAGTACAAACGAAAAGCGCGCACAGTGGCGGAGAACAAACTATGAAACCAAAAGACTATAGCATGAATAAACAAAACTTACTTGGCATGGACTAAAAGGAGCAGCATGAACGATGGACATGAAATCAAGTGTCAGAAATGTGCAGAGCATAATTGTGGGATGTCACCAGAAAGACAAACTGAAAACAATGAACTTAAATACTACAGACATGATTAACGAAAACAGGTGCGTGACTCAAAACGTGAAACAGGTGCGTGACGTGACAGGTGAAAACTAATGGTTGCTATGGTGACAAAACAAAAGTGCACAAAAAGTCCAAAAACAAAAACCGAACATGACCAAAACAAAAACATGATCACACAGACATGACAGTATTATTATCACTGCAGGACATACTTGCTAACCCTCCCAGATTTTCCAGGAGACTCCCGAAATTCAGCGCCTCTCCAGAAAACCTCCCGGGACAAATTTTCTCCCGAAAATCTCCCGAAATTCAGGCGGAGTTGGAGGCCACGCCCCCTCCAGCTCCATGCGGACCTGACCTGTTTTCACGTCTGCTTTCCCACAATATAAACAGCGTGCCTGCCCAATCACGTTATAACTGTAGAATGATGAGGGCGAGTTCTTGGTTTCTTATGTGGGTTTATTGTTAGGCAGTTTCATTAACGTCCTCCCAGCGCGGTAACAACACACAACAACAGCAGTCACGTTTTCGTCTACCGTAAAGCAGTTCGTCTGCCGTAAACAGCAATGTTGTGACACTCTTAAACAGGACAATACTGCCATCTACTGTACATGCATATGTGACAATAACATCTAGGGCTTTTAGAGAGTGCAGTGTACAACTGCGCACACAACAAGGAGACGAAGCAGAAGAACGAGGAAGATACAGCCATGGCGACACCAACGACGAGTAAGATGAAGAAATACGCTTGTAAGTTCCAAGCCGCAGCTGCGATTGGACCTAGATAGCCTCCGGGAAGAAGTAGTGGACTACCAAGTGCTTGGCAGTGAAGATCTTCCTCAGGAAGCAAAGATTGACCGGTTTTGGGCCATGCTAGGGAGAGATGGAAGATTCCAGACTCTAGTGCATTTGATGAAAGCACTTTTGTGCGTGCCACACAGCAATGCATCATCAGAGAGGGTGTTCAGCATGGTTAGAAAAATAGTGACAGAGAATAGAACAAGGATGGACAATTCACCCCTTAGCTCAACAATGAGTAGATGAGTGTTATGTGTGTTTATATGTGTAAATAAATGAACACTGAAATTCAAGTATTTCTCTTACATATATATATATATATATATATATATATATATATATATATATATATATATATATATATATATATATATATATATAAGAGAAATACTTGAATTTCAGTGTTCATTTATATATATATATATATATATAATGTTTTACCTATATTGAGTAAAACATGCTTGAAACTAGAATATGAACTGTTGCAAAGCTGTGTCATCAACACTCACAAATATAAAACTACTTTTTTAAAGTAATAATTTCTTATTTCAAGCATGTAAAAAAAAATCATGACTTTGACACAATTGTGTCTCATATAAAAACAGATGACAGCCAAATGGACTTTGCTGTTTTATTTTCAATGAAACAATAGAAAACACGTACTCATATAGTAGTACACTTGTTATTAGTGAGAATATACTTATTTTAAGGTATTTTTTGGGTTCGTTGAGGTTAGCTAATTTTACTTGTTTTGGAAAGTCTTGACAAGCCAAATTTTCTTGTTCTATTGGCAGATAATTTTCCTTAGTTCAAGTAAAATACTCCCTCATTTTTGTATTTTTTATTCTTTTTTTTTTAACACTGACTTTTTGCAGTGCACCATTGCTGGGTTTGTTTTGGACATTTGGACAAAAATAGTTTCAAGCATGTTTTACTCAATCTTACTGAGATCATTTAGGACCAAAACACTTAAAACAAGTAAAACACTGTTGGGATAATTGTTTGTAAGTTATCACAAAAGAAACGTTGTATTATAAATGCTGTCTTTCGAGGCCTAACAAGAGGAAGAAGGCTCGTAAAACTCCACTGTGATTTCAACACGGACAGATGGCAGGATCTGCTCAACTTCCAGAGGAACTCTCTTTGAAGTGTTAAACGAACTCTCTCTGAAGTATTTCACAAACTCTCTTCCAACTATTTGGTAACCGAGGTCAACGCTATTTACGACCCGCTGCCCTCTTGAAGTCACTGTGGTCAGGAGACGGGAGGGGTTATCCATTGTCCTCCAACACCTGCCCCAGCTGGATCCAGGAAGAGCCCAAGCCCGAGAAATCCTCTTCTTGGGTCTTCAAAGCGACCGAAAACAATGACTGTTTTACATACTTCCCATTCCTGCTGTGACATGTGTTGGTGCGTGAACATTGAACATCTGAATAAAGGAGGTGACGAAAACCTTCTTCGTCAGAGCGTGGTGCAGGACTGTACAGAGAGTGCAGTGGCCATGTCTCTCCTCAATATTGAGTCCAAATTGAATTCTGTCTCTGTTTGATTCCTTGCCTTTTGTCTTGTTTAATAGATATCACAGTCTTTGAACGTGACAAACACTCTAACATAAAATCTGCTTAGTGAGAAGAATTATCTTATCAGACCGAAAATAAGCAAATATTACCCTTATTTGAGATATTTAATCTTACTTAGATTTCACTTTTTGCAGTGTTTTTACAGTCATGTGTCAGGAATACAGTTTATGCAAATGTATGTTTTAATTGTTAAATCTGTTCTTTGGAAGTTTAAAAACAATTAAATAAACAATGAAAGATGAATAATAAAAAAAGTATAAAGTGTGTTTCACATACATTTTTTTTTTTAAATGA
>NC_084578.2:8607500-8640000 GCF_033978685.3 Nerophis lumbriciformis
AAACTATGAAACAATCGAGCAAAAGAAAGCGTACGACGTTGCAGGTTTATTAGGTATTATCCGTCAACATAATACAACACATGTTTGATAAATAATAATCACCTATGTTTGTGTACAGTGGGTCCGGATTAGTTTTTTGCCTCATCCCTCATTTAAAGCAAGAGTGAAGAATGCACTACAAAGAACTGTAAAGTCCGAAAGAGAAAGAGATGATAGGTTATTATCTGCTCACAGATGATACCTGGTGGTTGTTTGAGCACACTGCAGCTCGTCCAGGTGGAGAAATTAACCAGCCCCGACTTCTTAATGCTTCAGAATGAGGCAAAAATTCCTCCCACCCACTGATTAAAAAGGAGATGAAGTGAAACTTTGTAGCAACTCTAAATATGAACATACATATTTTTTACTACTCAAAATGTGTACAAAATAATCTCATGTTTTCCATGTCTATTCTATCTATTACTTATTAAATGTGTACCAGATAATATCAGGCAACCTTTTTTATAAAAGGTTTCTACGACAACATATGTTCCCCCTGCACACCCGCCGGCAATATACATATATATATATATATATATATATATATATATATATATATATATATATATATATATATATATATATATATATATATATATATATATATATATATATATATTTCAATTTATTTATTCTTTTTATTTTATTTTTTTTAAATACAATTTTGGGTATTATTTTTTTTCTAAGCAAATTTTTTTTTACTTATTTAATTATTGTTTTTGTTTGGGGTTTTTTTTAATATGATTTTTTTTTATCACTATCTAAGTATGAAAATACACATATTTTACTACTCACTGGATGATCTCAGACAACATGTATTCATTTTGTTATTGTTTTTTTGTTGTTTTTTTAATTCCAATTTTATTTTTTTATTTTTTTTAATATAAATATTAAAATACTTATATTTTACTACTAAAAATGTGTACCAGATAATCTCAGGCAATATTGATTTTTTTCAATTGATTTGTTTGTGTATTGTTTTTGGTTTTTGTTTTGTATTTATTTATTTAACCCACTGATTAAAAAGGAGATGAAGTGAAACTTTGTAGCAACTCTAAATATGAACATACATATTTTTTACTACTCAAAATGTGTACAAAATAATCTCATGTTTTCCATGTCTATTCTATCTATTACTTATTAAATGTGTACCAGATAATATCAGGCAACCTTTTTTATAAAAGGTTTCTACGACAACATATGTTCCCCCTGCACACCCGCCGGCAATATACATATATATATATATATATATATATATATATATATATATATATATATATATATATATATATATATATATATATATATATATATATATGTCTTAATAAGGTTATCCAAAAAATAGTGCTCGATACCGTAGTAGAGCGCAATATATGTATCTCCTGACGATTGAGGGTACCCCCCTCATGAAACAGGCCTGTAGAGATGAAATAGTCTTGTGATTTTTTTTCCCCACACATACATATATATATATATATATATATATATATATATTTCAATTTATTTATTCTTTTTTTTTTTTTTTTTTATAACATTTTGGGTATTATTTTTTTTTCTAAACATATTTTTTTTACTTATTTAATTATTGTTTTTGTATTCATTTTTTTGTATATATATTTTTTTTTAATTATTATCTAAGTTTGAAAATACATATATTTTACTTATCAAAATGTGTACCCGATCACATCAGGCATTATTTTCTTTCTCTACTCTAAATATGAAAATACATGTATTTTACTACTCACTGGATGATCTCAAAAAACATGTATTCATTTAGTTATTGTTTTTTTTTTTTTTTTTTTTTTATTCCATTTTTTTTTTTTTTTTTTTTTTTTTTAATATAAATATTAAAATACTTATATTTTACTACTAAAATGTGTACCAGATAATCTCAGGCAATATTGATTTTTTTCAATTGATTTTTGTTTTTTGTTTTGTATTTATTTATTTAACCCACTGATTAAAAAGGAGATGAAGTGAAACTTTGTAGCAATGTTCTGGAATTATTGTAATGTCTTTAATGTTGTTTGTTTTCAGGTGACATTGGTGGACAGATGGGTCTTTTCATTGGGGCCAGTATCCTGACGTTCTTAGAAATACTCGATTATATCTACGAGGTACTGTGTTCTCTCTCTGCTTCTGTGAATGATTGTGTTTGTTCCAACTCGTCCAATCAGTAAGGGTGTCAAAAAAAAAGTATTTTCGAATTAATCGCGATTCTTACTTAAAAATGTTAATAATGTTATTTTTATTAAAATTGCTGTGTCCTAACTTAAAAGGAGAACTGCACTTTTTTAGGGAATATTGCCTATCATTCACACTCCCTATGTAAGACACATGTCATTTTTTATGCATTCTAAGTCGCAAAATACTGCTAGTAAGAGGTGGCTAACAATGCAGCTAATAACAATAGTCTTTTCCGCCAATAAAGCCCTCTAAAAACATCCAAAAAACGCCAACAATACTCTATTTACATCTCATAACCTGAATATTAACCTTTAGCAATTTTGTTATTATAAGTGCTAACGCAGACAAACTATTTTTAGTGGTGCCCTAATCACAGAGCGCTAACTAGCTTGTGCTGCTATATTGACATGTGCTGCTGCATCGCCTCTGAGTTGGTGAAACTTAATTCTATATTATAAATCATGTCTCTCACCTGGATAGTAGAAGGTTGTGGACATAAACCGAGAAGTTGGTCAACATTGACATCCAACTTAGACCCGGAGATGGCGAGAAAGACACGAAAAGATGCTCGTTAAAATTGTTAAAATGTGTTAATTCGGCATCTAAATCCCATCAGTCGGTATGCCAGTGAGAGCAGACATTGTACAGTAAGTGAACGTTTTATCACGTTTATAGCTCGCACTTAGCAATACTGCTACATGACGTTTAGCGTTTCGCTAAAGCTGCATCTGCTTTTCACTCAGCTTCTTAAAACTTTTAGGTCATCTTCTGTACATTCAGGCTCAAAAAATATAAGGCTCTGGATCATCATTTTTCCCAAAGTAGTCTTTGTTGTCTCTCATGAAGGGGAAAATGAACACGCCGTCGCATGATTAAAGTGAGCAAAATACGTAAATAATAATTATTAATAGGGATGTCCGATAATATCGGACTGACGATATTCTCGGCCGATAAATGCTTTAAAATGTAATATCGGAAATTATCTGTATCAGTTTCAAAAAGTAAAATGTATGACTTTTTAAAACGCCGCTGTGTACACGGACGTAGGGAGAAGTACAGAGCGCCAATAAACCTTAAAGGCGCTTCCTTTGCGTGCCGGCCCAATCACATAATATCTATGGCTTTTTCACACACACAAGTGAATGCAAGGCATACTTGGTCAACAGCCATACAGAACACACTGAGGGTGGCCATATAAACAAGTTTAACACTGTTACAAATATGCGCCACACTGTGAACCCACACCAAACAAGAATGACAAACACATTTCGGGAGAACATCCACACCATAACACAACAGAACAAATACCCAGAACCCCTTGCAGCACTAACTCTTCCGGGACGCAACAATATACACCCCCCGCTGCTGTTTTGAGGCATGTTAAAAAAAAAATGCACTTTGTGACTTCATGTACATGTCTGTACATATTTTCATTATGCATGTTTGATCGTTTAATTATTGTGTACATTAATGGACAGACTTATGTTTAAATGATGTGTGTATATGAATGTTTATGTGATGAGAATGTGTGAACTGATTTACAAGATGTGTGTATTAGTATGGACACGCGTTATGATGTGTGTATGGACAGACATTTAGAGTGTGTGTACTTAAATGTACATTATTGTTTAAATTGATTTGTATGCGTGAACTGACAAACTGACAAATGTAATTTTATTAGATGTGCATAAAAATGTTGCATTGATTTGTATGTGAATGGACAGACATGTACATTGTGCGTGCATATGAACGTTTAAATTAATTTTTTTAACGTTTCATCAATGTGTGCGTGAATGGACAGACTGATGTTTAAATGATGTGTGTATATGAATGTTTATGTGATGAGAATGTGTCGACTGATTTCCATGATGTTTGTATTAGTATGGACATCCGCGTTAAGATGGTGATGTGTGTGCGTGAATGGACAGACAGTGTGTGTACATGAATGTTTACAGATGGGTCTTTTCATTGGGGCCAGTATCCTGACGTTCTTAGAAATACTCGATTATATCTACGAGGTACTGTGCTCTCTCTCTGCTTCTACTGTGAATGATTGTGTTTGTTCCAACTCGTCCAATCAGTAGGGGTGTCAAAAAAAAATGCATTTTCGAATGAATCGCGATTCTTACTTAAAAATGTTAATAATGTTATTTTTATTAAAATTGCTGTGTCCTAACTTAAAAGGAGAATTGCACTTTTTTAGGGAATATTGCCTATCATTCACAATCCCTATGTAAGACACATGTCATTTTTTATGCATTCTAAGTCGCAAAATACTGCTAGTAAGAGGTGGCTAACAATGCAGCTAATAACAATAGTCTTTTCCGCCAATAAAGCCCTCTAAAAACATCCAAAAAACGCCAACAATACTCTATATAGAGCATGTTAAAAAAAAAATGCACTTTGTGACTTCAATAATAAAAATATGGCAGTGCCATGTTGGCATTTGTTTTTCCATAACTTGAGTTGATTTATTTTGGAAAACCTTGTTACATTGTTTAATGCATCCAGCGGGGCATCACAACAAAATTAGGCATAATAATGTGTTCATTCCACGACTGTATATATCGGTATCGGTTGATATCGGAATCGGTAATTAAGAGTTGGACAATATCGGAATATCGGCAAAAAAGCCATTATCAAAAAAATAAAAAATAGAAATAAAAAAAATAAAAAATAAATAAATAAATAAATAAAATAAAAAAAGCCATTATCGGACATCTCTAATTATGAATGTTACTACATTACATATTAAATATATTACATATAACATTACATATTACATATTAATTTAATATTACATATTAAAGCATGGATATAAAACGTTGATGTTTTTTAGAGTGCTTTATAGGCGGAATAGAGCGACTCTCATTGAGACCATTGTTAGCTGACTTTTGCTAGAGTTTATTTATGACTTAGAATGAAGGGATTGTGAATGGCAGACAAAATCCCTGGAAAGGGCTGTTCCCTTTTTAAAGGTTTTGAATTTACAGCAATCTTGCTTGAGGAATGAATTATATTGCACGCTGACTTTTGGTTTATTTATACCGTTATACAAATGTTGTCTGTGCCTTGAACTTGGCGGGGTTTTTTTTTTTTTGCATGCTGGCAAGTCCCTCACGCTGCAGGCCAACAATCGGCCGGATAAAAACCCAGGAGCGAGCCGATTAGGCATGGCAGACCCTTTTCTGACCCTATTTTGGCCCCCATTCAGCCTGCCAACAACAAATGTCACCTCAAATTCCCTTCTGTCCGATTGCCATTTATGGCGCAGTCTGACTAATGTGGTGTTGCCTGATTAGACCGACGCCACTCTACAGCCTGTCTGCTCGCTGACAACCTTATTGTAGCCCTCTTGCTACCCACACGTTTGTCAAACGGAACAGTTCTCACAGTTTTTGCAGTACCAAACCTTGGACTCATGGACTGGCTCATGTCTACATGTCCTTACCTAATGGTGCGGTCCCTGAGAGTCTCCAGACTCCCCTCACACATGTGTGCGTGTGAATGGATAGACACGTCGCAGTCGGAGGGGACGTGTGAAATAAAAACGTAACCAAATTTTGAACCACCATTACTAAGTGTTTTAAATCATAAAATCACCCCTTTAAGTAAGCTGTATGTGAATGGACAGACAGAGGTTTATGTGTGCACATGAATGTTTTTGTGATGAGTATGCATGAACGGATTTACAGCCACATTTTGTGTACAGGTATATGAATGTTTAAATATATGTATATGTGTGAACTGACAGAATATATTTTTATAATTTGAGTACAAAGAAATGTTTTTGTGAAGTGTATGTGAATGGACAGACAGATCTTCATGTATGTGCAATATATGAATGTTTCTGTGAACTGACTGACAAATATTTACGTGACGTGTGTATTAGTATAGACGGACATGTTTAGACTATGTGTGTATGTGAATGGACAGACATTTACATTGTGTTTGCATACAAATGTTTAAATGCATGCGCATGTGTGAACTGACAGACAAATATTTTCATTATGCATGTTTGAATGTTTAATGTGTACGTGAATGGACACACTGATGTGTACATTATGTGTGTACTTGAATGTTTTTGTGATGAGTATGCATGAACTGATTGACAGCTACATGTTGTGTGTACAGATATACGAATGTTTAAATATATGTATATGTGTGAACTGACAGAATATATTTGTATCATTTGAGTACAAAGAAATGTTTTTGTGAAGTGTACGTGAATGGACAGACATATCTTCATGTATGTGCAATATATGAATGTTTCTGTGAACTGACTGACAAATATTTACGTGACGTGTGTATTAGTATAGACGGACATGTTTAGACAATGTGTGTATGTGAATGGACAGACATTTACATTGTGTTTGCATACAAATGTTTAAATGCATGCGCATGTGTGAACTGACAGACAAATATTTTCATTATGCATGTTTGAATGTTTAATTGGTATGTGAATGGACACACTGATGTGTACATTATGTGTGTACTTGAATGTTTTTGTGATGAGTATGCATGAACTGATTGACAGCTACATGTTGTGTGTACAGATATACGAATGTTTAAACAGATGTGTATGTGTGAACTGACAGAATATATTTTTATCATTTGAGTACAAAGAAATGTTTTTGTGAAGTGTATGTGAATGGACAGACAGATCTTCATGTATGTGCAATATATGAATGTTTCTGTGAACTGACTGACAAATATTTATGTGACGTGTGTAGTAGTATAGACGGACATGTTTAGACAATGTGTGTATGTGAATGGACAGACATTTACATTGTGTTTGCATACAAATGTTTAAATGCATGCGCATGTGTGAACTGACAGACAAATATTTTCATTATGCATGTTTGAATGTTTAATGTGTACGTGAATGGACACACTGATGTGTACATTATGTGTGTACTTGAATGTTTTTGTGATGAGTATGCATGAACTGATTGACAGCTACATGTTGTGTGTACAGATATACGAATGTTTAAACAGATGTGTATGTGTGGACTGACAGAATATATTTTAATCACGTGAGTATATAAATGTGTTCGTGAAGTGTATGTGAATGGACAGACAGATGTTTGTGTGTACAATATATTAATGTTTATTTGATGTGTATATGTGAACTGACTGACAAATATTTACGTAACGTGTGTATCAGTGTGGACGGACATGTTTAAATGACGTGTGTAAGTGAATGGACAGACATTTGCGATGAGTGTGCATACACGTGTTTAAATGGATGTGTATGTGAACTGAGAGATATTTTTGATGTGTGTATGAATGTTTAAGTAATATGTATGTGAATGGACAGACATGTACATCGTGTGTGCATATGAATGTTTAAATGAATGCGAATGTGTGAACTGACAGACATATCTTATTAGACGTGTATAAAATGTTGTAGTGATTTGTTTGTGAATGGACAGACAAGTACATTGTGTGTGTGCATATGAATGTTTAAATGGATGTGTAAACTGACAAATATTTTCATTATGCATGCTTGAACGTTTAATTAATATGTACATGAATGGACAGACGGATGTTTAAATGATGTGTGTATATGAATGTTTATGTGATGAGCATGCGTGAAGTGATTTACATGATGTCTGTCTTAGTATGGACATACGCGTTATGATGTGTGTATGTGCATGTTTAATTTGATTTGAATGTGTGAACTGACATACATATATTTGTATTAGATGTGTATAAAAAATGTTGCATTGATTCGTATGTGAATGGACAGACATGTATATTGTGCGTGCATATGAATGTTTGAATGGATGTGTGAACTGACAGACAACTATTTTCATTATGCGTGTTTGAACATTTAATTAATGTGTACATGAATGGACAGACTGATGTTTAAATGATGTGTGTATATGAATGTTCATGTGATGAGAATGTGTGAACTGATTTACACGTTTGTATTAGTATGGACGTACTCGTTATGATGTGTGCATGTGAATGGACAGACATTTAGATTGTGTGTATGTGCATTAATGTTTAAATATATTTGTATGTGTGAACTGACATACATATATTTGTATTAAATGTGTATAAAAAAAGTTGCATTGATTTGTATGTGAATGGACAGACGTGTACATTGTGTGTGCATATGAATGTTTAAATAAATGTGTAGGTGTGAACTGACATACATATATTTGTATTAGATGTGTATAAAACAAGTTGCATTGATTTGTATGTGAATGGACAGACATGTACATTGTGTGTGCATATGAATGTTTAAATGGATGTGTAAACTGACAAATATTTTCATTATGCATGTTCGAACGTTTAATTAATGTGTACATGAATGGACAGACTTATGTTTAAATGATGTGTGTATATGAATGTTGATGTGATGAGCATGCGTGAAGTGATTTACATGATGTTTGTCTTAGTACGGACATACGCGTTATGATGTGTGTATGTGCATGTTTAATTTGATTTGTATGCGTGAACTGACATACAGATAATTTTATTAGATGTGTATAAAAATGTTGCATTGATTCGTATGTGAATGGACAGACATGTACATTGTGTGTGCATATGAATGTGTAAACTGACAAATATTTTCATTATGCATGTTTGATCGTTTCATTAATGTGTACATGAATGGACAGACTTATGTTTAAATGATGTGTGTACATGAATGTTTATGTGATGAGAATGTGTGAACTGATTTACAAGATGTGTGTATTAGTATGGACATACGCGTTATGATGTGTGAACGTGTATGGACAGACATTTAGAGTGTGTGTACTTAAATGTACATTATTGTTTAAATTGATTTGTATGCGTGAACTGACAAACTGACAAATGTAATTTTATTAGATGTGTATAAAAATGTTGCATTGATTTGTATGTGAATGGACAGACATGTACATTGTGCGTGCATATGAACGTTTAAATGAATTTTTTGAACGTTTCATTAATGTGTGCGTGAATGGACAGACTGATGTGTAAATGATGTGTGTATATGAATGTTTATGTGATGAAAATGTGTCAACTGAATGGACAGACAGTGTGTGTACATGAATGTTTACATTGATGTGTATGTTTAGATGGATGATGTAATGTGTGAATGGACAGACATGTACATTGTGCTGTGTGCAGGTCATCAAGCAGCGATTACGACGTCTCCTGAGACCAAAGAGCAAAGAGGAGAAGAGCAAACAGCAGCCCAGCACTGTGGCTACTGTTGGTCTGGAGGAGAACAAAACAGAGGTGCACTTTCTTTTATGTCTTTGTGTGTGTGTGTGTGTGTGTGTGTGTGTGTGTGTGTGTGTGTGTGTGTGTGTGTGTGTGTGTGTGTGTGTGTGTGTGTGTGTGTGTGTGTGTAAAGGATATCACCACATGGGCTCGGGAACACTTCGGAAAACCACTGTCACTAAATACAGTTGGTCGCTACATCTGTAAGTGCAAGTTAAAGCTCTACTATGCAAAGCGAAAGCCATTTATCAACAACACCCAGAAACGCCGCCGGCTTCTCTGGGCCCCGAGATCATCTAAGATGGACTCATGCAAAGTGGAAAAGTGTTCTGTGGTCTGACGAGTCCACATTTCAAATTGTTTTTGGAAATATTCCACATCGTGTCATCCGGACAAAAAAGGGGAAGCGAACCATCCAGACTGTTATCGACGCAAAGTTCCCATACCATCTGTGATGGTATGGGGGTGTATTAGTGCCCAAAACATGGGTAACTTACACATCTGTGAAGGCACCATTAATGCTGAAAGGTACAACAACATATGCTGCCATCTAAGCGCCGTCTTTTTCATGGACGCCCCTGCTTATTTCAGCAAGACAAAGCCAAGCCACATTCAGCACGTGTTACAACAGCGTGGCTTCGTAAAAAAAAAGAGTGCGGGTACATATATATATATAGTATATATATATGGTATAGCTCGGTTGGTAGAATGGCCGTGCCATCAACCTGAGGGTTGCAGGTTCGATCCCCGCTTCCGCCATCCTAGTCACTGCCGTTGTGTCCTTGGGCAAGACACTTTACCCACCTGCTCCCAGTGCCACCCACACTGGTTTAAATGTAACTTAGATATTGGGTTTTCACTATGTAAAGCGCTTTGAGTCACTAGAGAAAAGCGCTATATAAAATATAATTCACTAATTCACTTACTTTCCTGGCCCGCCTGCAGTCCAGACCTGTCTCCCATCGAAAATGTGTGGCGCATTATGAAGCCTAAAATACGACAGCGGAGACCCCCGGACTGTTGAACGACTGAAGCTCTACATAAACAATTAGTTTCCTCAGTTCCCAATCGTTTATTGAGTGTTGTTAAAAGAAAAGGCCATGTAACACAGTGGTGAACATGCCCTTTCCCAACTACTTTGGCACGTGTTGCAGCCGTGAAATTCTAAGTTAATTATTATTTGCTAAAAAAAAAAAAAAAAGTTTATGAGTTTGAACATCAAATATCTTGTCTTTGTAGTGCATTCAACTGAATATGGGTTGAAAAGGATTTGCAAATCATTGTATTCCGTTTATATTTACATCCAACACAATTTCCCAACTCATATGGAAACGGGGTTTGTAAATGATAATTAATTTCTCTTTTAACAAATCTGTTTTAATTGTTGCTTAGCTTTGTACATCATTCATGAGGTTTCACTAAGTTGAACTGTGGGTTGTCCACTAGTGATTCTTATGTTCCACAGGCACTGCCCCACACTTCAATACAATAATATCCTTTACACTTTCTAATAACACAGAATCAGGGGGAAAAAAGGTCTATTTTGAGTTGGCTATTTCAGTTTCTGTGTGAAACGTGAAGTGCGTAGGATTTTATTTTTTCCAGCTCGGCTGTTATGTGCTTGAAATCCTCGAAATGAGGACGTGTGGAATATATTTTCTCCCCTGTGCAGTCGTATAAAAGGGCAGCAGAGACCCAAATAGTTGTATAGTTCTTGTTACTGTTTGTCTATTTCATCTGTTTTAAATCAACAGATTATTGTCATACTTTCATCTGTTTTGGGGTTTTTAAATAACACAACTTTTTCATGCTTTGTACAAAAAAAGCTCCCAGCATGTCCGTGTGACTCTTGTTCCCACATTCGTCTGCTTGCATCCGCCGTAAATTCTAGGCTATAAGCTGCAACATTTTTTTCCTTCGCTTTGAATCCTGCGGCTTATTAAACGGTGCAGCTGATTTATGGATTTTTCTTTGTAAATAGTTAATAAAATAAAAAAGCACATACAGTGAAAATGTGTCTTTTGGACGAGTATCCTTCTGTTTAGACTGAGCTTTCAACCGGAAGTACAAGTGCCGTTCCGTCCTCTCGTTCCTACTCGTATGGATCCTTCATTCATCACTGCGAGAAACGCTTGTAAGTTTTACAATGTAACTAAAACAATTCCTACTTACTAAACCGGCCCATGTGTGACGTCTGTAGAGGTGTTTTCGTGCATATTTGTATTGTAACGTAATGAAGCTAGCTTTTTTAGCATTAGCTAATATGCTAACACGTTTACGAGTGTCTGGTAGTAATTTACAATAGCAATCTTTTTGTATTGTTTCAATTTCGTAAATTCTTCAGTAAATTCACCAAAACGGAGTTATTGAGTCTGTTTAGCTTATTGGAGAGCTAGCTTCAGCAGCTAGTGGGTCCATGACGATGACTTCTGTTTTGTTTGATCGGCCGTTTTACTGCCGTGTTACAGACACTTTTTGGAAACAATTAAGGTATGTAAATAATCATTTACAAAATATTTGTGTAAAAAAATAATATTTCCCAACATATACATTTGCGTATTAGTCGCAAATATATATACATCCTTCTGTTTAGAGCTTTCAACCGGAAGTACAAATGCCGTTCCTACTCGTATGGATCATTTATTATTCACTGCAAGCAACGTTTGTAAGCCTTACAATGTAACTAAAACAACTCCTACTTACTAAACCGTCCCATGTTTGACGTCTGTAGGAGTGTTTTCATGCATATTTGTACGTGCTATCGTAACGTATTTTCTTTAGCATTAGCTAACATGCTAACACGTTTACGAGTGTCTGGTAGTAATTTACAATAGCAATCTTTTTGTATTGTTTCAATTTCGCAAATTCTTCAGTAAATTCACCAAAACGTCACCGTGGAGTTATTGAGTCTGTTTAGCTTATTGGAGAGCTAGCTTCAGCAGCTAGTGGGTCCATGACGATGACTTCTGTTTTGTTTGATCGGCCGTTTTACTGCCGTGTTACAGACACCTTTTTGGAAACAATTAAGGTATGTAAATAAACATTTACAAAATATTTGTGTAAAAAAAAACAAATAATAATTTCAGAAGGTATACATTTGCGAATTAGTCGCAAATATATACATCCTTCTGTTTAGACTGAGCTTTCAACCGGAAGTACAAGTGCCGTTCCGTCCTCTCGCCGTCCATAGCGTTCCTACTCGTATGGATCCTTCATTCATCACTGCGAGAAACGCTTTTAAGTTTTACAATGTAACTAAAACAATTCCTACTTACTAAACCGGCCCATGTGTGACGTCTGTAGAGGTGTTTTCGTGCATATTTGTATTGTAACGTAATGAAGCTAGCTTTGTTAGCATTAGCTAATATGCTAACACGTTTACGAGTGTCTGGTAGTAACTTACAATAGCAATCTTTTTGTACGATTTCGTAAATTCTTCAGTAAATTCACCAAAACGTCACCGTGGAGTTATTGAGTCTGTTTAGCTTATTGGAGAGTTAGCTTCAGCAGCTAGTGGGTCCATGACGATGACTTCTGTTTTGTTTGATCGGCCGTTTTACTGCCGTGTTACAGACACTTTTTGGAAACAATTAAGGTATGTAAATAAACATTTACAAAATACTTATGTAAAAAAAACAACTTATTTCACAACATATATATTTGCGAATTAGTTGTAAATATATACATCCTTCTGTTTAGACTGAGCTTTCAACCGGAAGTACAAACGCCGTTCCTACTCGTATGGATCTTTTATTATTCACTGCGAGAAACGCTTGTAAGCCTTACAATGTAACTAAAACAACTCCTACTTACTAAACCGTCCCATGTGTGACGTCTGTAGAGGTGTTTTCATGCATATTTGTACGTGCTATCGTAACGTATTTTCTTTAGCATTAGCTAACATGCTAACACATTTACGAGTGTCTGGTAGTAACTTACAATAGCAATCTTTTTGTATTGTTTCAATTTCGTAAATTCTTCAGTAAATTCACCAAAACGTCACCGTGGAGTTATTGAGTCTGTTTAGCTTATTGGAGAGCTAGCTTCAGCAGCTAGTGGGTCCATGACGATGACTTCTGTTTTGTTTGATCGGCCGTTTTACTGCCGTGTTACAGACACTTTTTTGGAAACAATTAAGGTATGTAAACAAACATTTACAAAATATTTGTGTAAAAAAAAAATTTTTTTTAAAGAATTTCACAAGGTATACATTTGCGAATTAGTCGCAAATGTATACATCCTTCTATTTAGAGTGAGCTTTCAACTGGAAGTACAAGTGCCGTTCCGTCCTCTCGCCGTCCATAGCGTTTCTACTCGTATGGATCCTTCATTATTCACTGCGAAAAACGTTTGTAAGTTTTACAATGTAACTAAAACAATTCCTACTTATTAAACCGGCCCATGTGTGACGTCTGTAGGAGTGTTTCCGTGCATATTTGTACGTGCTATCGTAACGTATTGAATCTACATTCGTCCATGGCCATGGCTTCTGTTTTATTTCATCAGCCGTTTTACTGCCGCGTTACAGACAATTGGAAACAATTACGGTATGTAAATAAACATTTACAAAATATTTATGTGTAAAAAAAGAAAACTTATTTCACAACGTATATATTTGCGACTTATATATGGGGGGGGGGGAATGATTTCCAAAAATGTTGTGGGTGTGGCTAACTCATAGCGATGGCTTCTGTTTTATTTCATCAGCCGTTTTACTGCCGTGTTACAGAAACTATTAAGGTATTTACAAAATATTTCTGTGTAAAAGAAACGTATTTCGCGACGTATATAATTGTGACGTATAGTCTGGTGTGGCTAATATATGGAGGGGGGGGGGGAAAATATCCGAAAATGTTGTGGGTGTGGCTTATACACCGGTGCACTTTATAGTCCAAACAATGCGGTAATTTGCTTTATTTTTTATGATTTACGAGTTCAGTTCTACAACCAATTTTTGGCTAATCGAGGTCTTTCTGCGCTTCCAACAGGAGCCTAACGCGACGACACGGAGTCACCCGGAGGGGGCGTACGCCAACACCATGCTGCCCAACCACCACCACCACCCTCACCACCACCACACGGGGCACCACGGGGTGTTTGAGGACTTCACCTGCTAGAGCCGACCGTACTTTTGTTTTTGTTTTTTTTCTTTCCTCCATAGTTTCCTTTGCATTGACAACGAAAGAAGACCCCCCCCCCCCCCCCCCCCCCCCCCCCCCCCCGCAGTGAAAAAGCTCCAGCCAAAGTCCGACACCCAACTTGTGCTGCTAACCAACCACGCGTGTGTACAGTATATAGCCACAGATTGGACACCACTTTTTTTTTTCTTTTTTTTTTTTTCTTCACCTGGATCGGACCATCTCGCCTCTGGTTTGTGTTCTTAGGACCAACTTTTGCTGAGGATGCTTTCCCTGCAAGGAAACAAGAGGAGGGCTGCATGACCCCTTCATCCAATTTATATACAAAAATGTGATTTATTCATTTGTTTCCCATATTGAACCCCCCCCCCTCCCCGAAAACTACGGAGAACGTACCATTGCAACGCCGTCGATGATATAACCATTTAAAGAGATAAGATCTACATGTTCTATATTGTATACAAGATATAAAAAAAAAAAAAACTCTAAAGGTGAACACATTTTTTTTTCCTGCTATATTCAATCTAATTATAAGGACTACAGAAGTTGGATTTTTCCAGTAGAAGATGGAAGCCACATCTTTCCACACCTTGTCTGATTCGTGCTTCTAGGGCCGTATAGCGTTGTACATTTTTGTAACATGAACATTGTGACATCCGACATGAGAACGCTTCTGTTTCGATGGCTGTGATTTATAATACACCACTCAAGTAAGCCTTTTGGTTGTTTATACATTTTAGGAAGATACTTTTATATGCGGTCACGATTGTAGCGAGGACCGCACACTTAAAGGATGGAGAAGATCAATACAATTTGTACAGCTTAAAAAAAAAAAAAAAAAAAAAATACGAAGGATTGTGAATATTATTTCCTTATACAGTAAATGTTTTTTTTTGTTTTTTTTTACACTTGACAGAGTTGAGCACGAGTGCATTTTTTTTGTGCAACAATAGCGAAAGCAGGGGACGGGACTCACTTTGCAGGCACAGGTTATGTCATACTTGCCAACCCTCCCGAATTTTCCGGGAGCCTCCCGAAATTCAGCGCCTCTCCCGAAAACCTCCCGGGACAAATATTCTCCCGAAAACCTCCCGATTTTCAGCCGGATCTGCCTCCAGCTCCATGCGGACCTGAGTGAGGACAGCCTATTTTCATGACGGGAGGACAACAGGGTGACAAGAACTAAATCATCCAGACTAGAGATAAATTGTATTATTATCAGGGGATAAATCTGAAAAAAATCTTTACAGGGCCCCCAACACAGTGTCATTATTTTTTCTGTATTATAATTTCATCATCATTAGGGGCCTCTCTGGGCCCCCCTCCATCATTGGGCCCGTAGAATCCATCTCCTTTACCCCCCCCTTTTCGGCGCCCCTGATTATTATGTTTATCATACCTAAAAATAAATATATTTATTAATTTAAAAACAAAAACTAAATACATTTTTACTATATTTTGCTAAAAACATCCAAATTAATTGTATTTTTATTTGTATTTTTTTCCTGACTCCTTATTACATCCAGCCAGCCATATAATTATACATTAAAATAAACATATTTGAAATAATTGATTTTAAATTATCATAATAATTCATTTAAAATGACCATGTTTAATTATTAAAATAATTGCTTGTTTATGAAGAACTTTAGCATTTTATTCATTACATTTTGAAACTCTCAAAAGCCAAGTTATGTTATATTCCTTAATATTTATTTATGCAAGTTTGAAGTATCAATTATCTAAACACAGTTTTGTTTTCATATTTTCAGGATGTAGATATTTATATATATATATATATATATATATATATATATATATATTAGAGATGCGCGGTTTGCGGACACAACCGCGGAGTCTGCGGATTATCCGCGGATCGGGCGGATGAAATAAAAAAAAAAAAGATTTTATCCGCGCGCGGGTCGGGTCGGGTGGATTAATAAGATATATATATATATATTTTTTTTTTTTTTTTGCGGGTGGCAGTTAAACCAATTCGGAAATATATATACATAGTTAAATGTTGTTACCCACATACGAAAAACGAGCAGGCACCTGCAGCATATGCCACAACAGAAGAAAAAAAAAGAAAAGAGATGGACACTTTTACGGAGCGGAGAAGGGACGCCTTGCCGGGGTCCGGGACCGAGGCCCCTTCCCCCGAGAGGGCCCCACCGGGAGCCGTAGCTGAGGCGATCCGCGAGAAGGGCCCGACGCACGTCCAGGGTCACCACCGCGCCCACCGCACCGACACCCCGCCTCGTCCGCCTTCGCCGCGGCCGGCGTCACGCGCAGCAGGTAAGCAGCTTACCTGCCCGCCACCCCCGTGGCCGGGGGCTCGTAACAGGGGTCACTCCGCGCGCTCCGCCCGCGCAGCTTACCTGCCCGCCACCCCTGTTGCCGGGGGCGCGTAACAGGGGTCACTCCGCGCGCAGTGCGCTCACGAAAGGGGTGGGGCTCACCCTGGTTGATATAGACAGCAGGACGGTGGCCATGGAAGTCGGAACCCGCTAAGGAGTGTGTAACAACCCACCTGCCGAATCAACTAGCCCTGAAAATGGATGGCGCTGGAGCCTCGGGCCCATATACCCGGCCGTCGCCGGCAGCGAGACGCGCTTGGAGGGGCGCTCAGCGCGGCTCCCATATGATTGCGCACTGGTGTGCGTCTGGGTCGTGACAGCGTGGCACGCGAAAGTCTGTGCTGCATTGGATCAGTCTCCTTTCTTTAACAGGCAAAAGCTTTATAACCTCAGTGAGGTTATAAAGCTTGCGCACCAAACACGAAGCAAGGCCATGGTGCAGGAGAACAAAGGACTTCTTTCATTTAAGGTTTGTGATAAACCATCAAACTCATTCGTTAAAAGGACTCTATAGTAATATAAAGCGAATTTTTCTGGACATTATCATGCAAGAAAAGTTTATTTTTGGGACCGCGATCACCGCGTAATGATTTTTAAAGGTTGCATGACAAACATTTAACTGTCCCATGTGATCAGCCAGTGCGATTGGAAATCCATGCTCAATTATTGCCTCCGTAAATAAAACTTCGGCATTTATCACATCCAAAGAATCTGTTTGGGCGACGAAAAACGTTGAAAGTTTTCCACTTGTATCGCTAGCAACGGCATTAGACTTGTGTTTTTTTGTCCCAACGTGGTCTTTTACATCCCTAATTCCTCCGTGTCCGATCGAAAAATCTTGTCTGCACAAGGTGCAATTCGCGTAGTTTTCACCCTTTTTTTTTTTTTAATTAATGAAAAACCCAGAATAGGTTGATGAAAACCATACGAATTACGGGAAAACCGGAGTAGTTGGCAGGCTCACTAATGCCTTGCATCATCTATATTAGATCGGGCGGATGGCGGGCGGGTGCAGTTCTGATCAAACGTTACATCGGGTGGATGGCGGATGGTTGACGACTTTCTGACGCGGTTGCGGATGAAATAAATTGCCTATCCGCGCATCTCTAATATATGTATATGTATGAAGTACTTGACTTGGTGAATTCTAGCTGTCAATATACTCCTCCCCTCTTAACCACGCCCCCAACCACGCCCCGCCCCACCCCCGACCACGCCCCCACCCCCCACCTCCCGAAATCCGAGGTCTCAAGGTTGGCAAGTATGGGTTATGGTGAGTAGCAGTCGCTAAAATGCGTGAAAATGGCGAGGCGAGGAACCCTCGTCTTCCTCTTTTCCGCGTGTCGTGAATAGTGGAAAAACTGCTAGCAAGAGGCGGCTAACAAAGCAGGTAATTGGGATTCATCTAATCTGCTCATGGAGCGCACTTACAACCGCTCCATGTACATGGCAAGATTGTTTTTGTACGAGCTAAATCACCAAAATGATTCCCGAGCGTGGCCGCCGCTGCTGCTCACTGCTCCCCTCACCTCCCGGGGGGTGGAACAAGGGCATGGGTCAAATGCAGAGAGTAATATCACCACACCTAGTGTGTGTGTGACTATTTAACTTTAAAAAAAAAAAAAGTACCCCGAGGAACTACTTTTTATTTATTTACTTTTAACAAATAATTACACAATAATACCATAATAATACAATTCCAATTCAGCAACATTCAGAATAGCAATAAACAGAGCAGTTGAGAGGACACACAAACATGACACAAAACAATCCAAAAGTAGTCAAACAAAAATGAATATTATCAACAACAGTATCAATATTAATAAGAATTTCCAACATAGCAGTGATTGACATTATCATCAATCAATCAATCAATGTTTATTTATATAGCCCTAAATCACAAGTGTCTCAAAGGGCTGCACAAGCCACAACGACATCCTCGGTTCAGATCCCACATCAGGGCAAGGAAAAACTCAACCCAGTGGGATGACAATGAGAAACCTTGGAGTCACAGCCATTTATTAAAAAAAAATGAAATAAAAACATTTTTAAAAATGAACAATAGCGTCTATAGGAACTACTTTTCTGGCGTAGTGACACGTCACCTTGCACACACTGATCCTCTAGCGCAGGCCTGGGCAATTATTTTGCCTTCGGGGCCCACATTTAGAGAGAAAAAAATGTGTCTGGGGGGCCGGTATATCTATTTATAGGAACACTTATACAAAAGAGTGTCTGATTGAATGCTAAAAATGTTATAACAGACCGCATTAAAAAAAAACGCAATGGAATTTTAAATTGTTGTTACTGAATGAGACACCCAGAATGTACATGAAAATAAAGAATGTGAGATTTACAATATTAACTATGAATGATAAAACACTGAATATTGACAACATTATTAAAAAATATTTGGGAATGTCCAGCGGGCCAGATTTAAAGGCCCACAAAAATCTTATACGTCTAGTCTCTTACGTGAATGAGATAAATAATATTATTTGATATTTTACGGTAATGTGTTCATAATTTCACACATAAGTCGCTCCTGAGTATAAGTCGCACCCCCGGTTAAACTATGAAAAAAAACTGTGACCCCTAGTCCGAAAAATACGGTACTTTGTTTTTATCCTTCTTAGTGGGGACATTGTCGATTGTCATGTCATGTTCGGATGTACATTGTGGACGCCGTCTCTGCTCCACAGTAAGTCTTTGCTGTCGTCCAGCATTCCGTTTTTGTTTACTTTGTAGCCAGTTCAGTTTTAGTTTCGTTCTGCATAGCCTTTCCTAAGCTTCAATGCCTTTTCTTAGGGGAACTCACTTTTTGTTTATTTTTGGTTCAAGCATTAGATACCTTTTTACCTTCACACTGCCTCACGCTGTTTCCGACATCTACAGCTGCCACCTACTGATATGGAAGAGTATTACACGGTTACTCTGCCGAGCTCTATACCAGGGGTGCTCATTACGTCGATCGCGATCTACCGGTCGATCTCAGAGGGTGTGTCAGTCGATCACCAGCCAGGCATTAAAAAAAATAGTCCTAAAAATGAGCGATCATAAATCTTCACTATGACGTCACTTTCGTCACTTGATTGACATTCACGGCACCCGAGGGTCTTCTGAGATGACGCTGGCTGCTGCCAGCTCATTAAAATTACCGACTGGAAGGCGAGAAACACTTTATTTCAACAGACTCTGGCGCCGTACCTGTCGTCAAAACTCCAAAGACCGACTGCACAGTTGCACAATAATAGCGCTTCTTCATCCTGCCTGCGCTACCAAAATAAGAGTCTCAGAAAACTGGCGTGCACAAGCTAGCAAGCTACGGAGTTTGCCGACAATGTATTTCTTGTAAAGTGTATACAAAGGAGTACGGAAGCAGGACAAATAAGACGCCAAAAACCAACCACTTTCATGTGGTATTGGACAGAAAGGAGGACTTTTTTTCTCCTCCATTCGAAAATGCGGACGTTTTTAGCACCACTGTCTGATTCCTATCAATGCAAGTCTTCAGAATCAGGTAATACACCAACTTATATTCTTGTCTTCATGAAAGAAAGGAATCTATATGTGTTAAACATGCTTGTATTATCTTTAAACACCTTTAAGTTGTTAACAATATTAACTATATGTGTTAAACATGCTTGTTTTATCTTTAACCACCTTTAAGTTGTTAACAATATTAACTATATGTATTAAACATACTTGTATTATCATTAAACACCTTTAATGTATTAACAATATTAACTATATGTGTTAAACATGCTTGCATTATCATTAAACACCTTTAACTTGTTAACAAAAACATATATTTCATAAATAAGTAAATATAAATGATATATATGAACAGGGCCGGCCCGTGGCATAGGCCGTATAGGCAAATGCTAAGGGCGCCGTCCATTAGGGGGCGCCACGAAAAAAAAAGAAAAAAAAGCTGGTACTATTATTTCTAAATACAACAAATAATCCCACGTTAATTAAAATGCAAAGTAAAGCCTATTTAATAGAAATATTATTTGTTACAACATTACGCCCCCCCACCCCCCTCCCCCCGCACGGTGCGCCCCCCCCCTTCCCATATCATGACTCTTTTTGGACGTCACCACATCAAAAAATCAACACAAGATGTCAAAACGGCCAAAACTGTCAGGTGCCCAGGGAAGAAAAAAGAGAAAAGAAGAGGACAAACGAGAAAAGACAGAGGTAGCAGGTAGGTAACGTTAGCCTACATGAAATGATTTGTCTGTTACAGAATGTGATAGTAACCTGGCTTTTTAGCATTAAGCTAATGTTACATGATTCGGCAATTGCTAATCAATAAATAGCTAGTTCTGTTATAACGTCGGGTTAATATTGTGGAGGGGGCTAAATTGTTATGGAAAATAATAATGTAACGTTAGGTAATTACAGTACTCCCACCTTACATTCCTCAGGGACATTTGTATTAGATCTTTTAAGCAGGTGTTTTTTGTTTACATTGTTATTGCCTTCTGGTTAGCTAATGTTTGCCCTGCAGGTAATAGTCACTTTTCCACCCCTTTATATATTAGGTATAGTTGTAAGTAAAAAAAAAAAAAAAAGGTCAAAGACAAAGCTATTCGGTTTCTTGTGAGTATATACACTTCACTGCCGATGTGGGGGGGCGCCACCTAAAATCTTGCCTAGGGCGCCAGATTGGTGAGGGCCGGGCCTGTATACGAATGAGGTAGATCCCCACGACTTGATCAATTGAAAAGTAGCTCGCCTGTAGAAAAAGTGTGAGCACCCCTGGTCTAGACAGCACCGAAACTCAACAACAACACATCATTTGCAGACTATAATTACTGGTTTGCAAAAAATATTTTCAACGCAAAATAGGTGAAATTAGATAATCTCCCACGGCACACCAGACTGCGGCACAGTGGTTGAAAAACGCTGCGCGAGAGAGTACATTTTTGAAGTGCTGCTAAAATAATCACCGCACGTGCTTGCAAAAACTGGCAACATTTTCGTGCATTTTAAAACCCTTGTGAATGCGAGAATAATAGCGGGAGAATAATAATAATAATAATAATAAACAAAGCTCGCTCGAAGAAAATGAAAGCAAACTATTCTTAACAAATGGCAAAATCATTCTGCCCGATAATGGGAGGAGTGCGTCGTCGTGTGGCGACCTCCGCGTCCGCAGGCCGCCATCTGTCAAAGCCCCTCTTCCTGTCAAGTGACGGCGGGGCTGTATAGGAGCGTTTAATATTCATAATCATGTGTCACTTTGACATTTTCAAAAGGTTCCCAATCACAGCCGGCGATGGCGTGCCCACACGGCCCACGCATAGCAATCCTCCGCCCTGTCATCAATAATGGTGGTCAGTCCCAGACATGTCGTCGGCGAGAATACACAACTTTGTCACTGTACTTCCTGAGCATGGTAAGATTTCCGAGAACTGCCAAACGTATCACGAGTGAAGGTTTTTTTTTTACAAACCCCGTTTCCATATGAGTTGGGAAATTGTGTTAGATGTAAATATAAACGGAATACAATGATTTGCGAATCCTTTTCAACCCATATTCAGTTGAATATGCTACAAAGACAACATATTTGATGTTCAAACTGATAAACTTTTTTTTTTTTTTTGCAAATAATCATTAACTTTAGAATTTGATGCCAGCAACATGTTCCAAAAAAGCTGGCACAAGTGGCAAAAAAGACTGAGAACGTTGAGGAATGCTCATCAAACACTTATTTGGAACATCCAAGGGGGCGGCATGGCGTAGTGGGTAGAGCAACCGTGCCAGAAACCTGAGGGTTGCAGGTTCGCTCCCCGCCTCTTACCATCCAAAAATCGCTGCCGTTGTGTCCTTGGGCGGGACACTCCACCCTTTGCCCCCGGTGCCACTCACACCGGTGAATTGAATGATGAATGATAGGTGGTGGTCGGAGGGGCCGTTGGCGCAAATTGCAGCCACGCTTCCGTCAGTCTACCCCAGGGCAGCTGTGGCTATGAAAGTAGCTTACCACCACCAAGTGTGAATGAATGATGGGTTCTACATGTAAAGCGACTTTGGGTACTTAGAAAAAGCGCTATATAAATCCCAGTTATTATTATTATTATTGTCCCACAGGTGAACAGGCAAATTGGGAACAGGTGGGTGCCATGATTGGGTATAAAAGTAGATTCCAAACAAGGATGGGGCGAGGGTCGCCACTTTGTCAAAAAATGCGTGAGCAAATTGTTGAACAGTTTAAGAAAAACCCAGCTATTGCAAGGAATTTAGGGATTTCACCATCTACGCTCCGTAATATCATCAAAGGGTTCAGAGAATCTGGAGAAATCACTGCACGTAAGCAGCTAAGCCCGTGACCTTCGATCCCTCAGGCTGTATTGCATCAACAAGCGACATCAATGTGTAAAGGATATCACCACATGGGCTCAGAAACACTTCAAAACCCCACTGTCAGTAACTACAGTTGGTCGCTACATCTGTAAGTGCAAGTTAAAACTCTCCTATGCAAGGCGAAAAGCGTTTATCAACAACACCCAGAAACGCCGTCGGCTTCGCTGGGCCTGAGCTCATCTAAGATGGACTGATGCAAAATGGAAAAGTGTTCTGTGGTCTGACGAGTCCACATTGTTTTTGGAAACTGTGGACGTCAATGAGGAAAAGAACCATCCGGATTGTTTTAGGCGCAAAGTGTAAAAGCCAGCATGTGTGATGGTATGGGGGTGTATTAGTGCCCAAGACATGGGTAACTTGCACATCTGTGAAGGCGCCATTCATGCTGAAAGGTACATACAGGTTTTGGAGCAACAAATGTTTCCATCTAAGCAACGTTACCATGGACGCCCCTGCTTATTTCAGCAAGACAATGCCAAGCCACGTGTTACATCAACGTGGCTTCATAGTAAAAGAGTGCGGGTACTATACTGGCCTTTCTGTAGTCCAGACCTGTCTCCCAATGAAAATGTGTGGCGCATTATGAAGCCTAAAATACCACAACGGACTGTTGAACAACTTAAGCTGTACATCAAGCAAGAATGGGAAAGAATTCCACCTGAGAAGCTTCAAAAATGTGTCTCCTCAGTTCCCAAACGTTTACTGAGTGTTGTTAAAAAGAAAGGCCATGCAACACAGTGGTGAACATGCCCTTACCCAACTACTTTGGCACGTGTTGCAGCCATGAAATTCTAAGTTAATTATTATTTGCAAAAAAAAAAAAAAAAAAATTATGAGTTTGAACATCAAATATGTTGTCTTTGTAGTGCATCAATTGAATATGGGTTGAAATGGATTTGCAAATCATTGTATTCCGTTTATATTTACATCTAACACAATTTCCCAACTCATATGGAAACGGGGTTTGTACATCATCAGTCAAAAAGCCTGACGTATCAAATCAGATGCATGCATTAAACGTATAATCCACACGAGGGCAGTAGTTGTCTTCTTAGAAGGCTGTCCAGGGACCCTGCAAGATTCCCACGAAGAAGAAACGAGAGACAGCTGATTTTTGAAGAGAAACTCAGCCATAAGGTAGGAAAAATTTGATATTTTTTTATTGACTCATCAGTATGATCAGTTAATCCGTTGACGCAATGTGAAAGTACTTAATAGTTTCTAATATATTTACGCTAAAACCGTTTTGAAAATGTGTGTATCAAATTTGAAACAGCAGGTCATGTAACTCTAAATTAGTCAACTGGCATTTTATCGCATATCATATTACACACCTTCAAAAAAGGGGTGTCCAAACTACAACCCGTGGGCCAAGTGCGGCCCCGTCAGCGTATTCAATTTGGCCCCGCAAGAACAAAGCATAGCCCCGCAGAGTGCTGTCAAAATAATCTTAAATACCAGGCGGTCTCTGAATGCTATATATTTGATGCCCTCTTGTGGACAATGTGAGTAAACCAGATCAATGACCATGGGAAGTACTTTGAAATAATAGCACAGCATTTACCAATATGACACAATCCAAACAACCTTCCCTAGTCATGGTGCAAAAACAAAAAGCAACTAACAAAGGTCAACACATATGGTCACACACAATACAGCCTGCTCACTGAACATTATGGATGAACCAGATCAATGACCTTTGAAAATACTTAGTAAAAAATAGCATAGCAGTTTTCTTGTATGACACAATCTAAACAACCTTCCCTAGTCATGGTGCAAAAACAAAATGCAACTAACAAAAGTCAACACCTATGGTCACACACAACACAGCCTTCTCACTGAACATTATGGATAAACCAGGTCAACGACCCTAGAAAGTACTTAGGATGAATAGCACAGCATGTGCTTATATGACACAATCCAAACAACCTGCCCTAGTCATGGTGCAAAAAAAAAAAAAAAAAATACAACTAACATAGAGGTCAACACACATCACACATAACACAGCTTGCTCACAGAACAGTATGGATAAACCAGAATAAACCAGATCAATGACCTTTGAAAATACTCGGGAAAAATAGCATATAATTCTAGTATGACACAATCCAAACAACCTTCCCTTATCATGGTGCAGAAAAAAAATGCAACTAGCATAAAGGTCAACACATATGGTCACACACAGCACAGCCTGCTCACTGAACATTAAACCAGATTATTCACCTTTGAAATCACTTTGTAAAAATAGCACAGCAGTTGTCTTATATGACACAATCCAAACAACCTTCCCTAGTCATGGTGCAAAAAAAAAAAAAAAAAATACAACTAACATAAAGGTCAACACACAGTCACACATAACACAGCCTGCTCACTGAACATTATGGATAAACCAGATCAATGACCTTTGAAAATACTTAGTACAGATAGCACAGCATTAACTTATAAGACACAATCCAAACAACCTTCCTTAGTCATGGTGCAAAAAAAATGCAACTAACATAAAGGTCAACACACAGTCACACATAACACAGGCAACTCACTGAACATTATGGATAAACCAGATCAATGACCTTTGAAAATACTTCGTAAAAATAGCACAGCAGTTTTCCTATATGACACAATCCAAACAACCTTCCCTAGTCATGGTGCAAAGAAAATGCAACTAACATAAAGGTGACCACACAGTCACATATAACACAGCCCTCTCGCTGAACATTTCGGATAAACCAGATCAATGACCTTTGAAAATACTTCGTAAAAATAGCACAGCAGTTTTCTTATATGACACAATCCAAACAACCTTCCCTAGTCATGGTGCAAAGAAAATGCAACTAACATATAGGTGACCACACAGTCACATATAACACAGCCCTCTCGCTGAACATTTCGGATAAACCAGAATAAACCAGACCAATGACCTTTGAAAATACATGAGGAAAAATAGCACAGTATTTCTTATGACACAATCCAAACAACCTTCCCTAGTCATGGTGCAAAAAAAAAAAATGTTTTTTTAAATGCAACTAACATAAAGGGCTACACAACGTCACACAGCCCACTCACTGAACAATATGGATAAACCAGAATAAACCGGATCAATGACCTTTGAAAATACTTGGGTATATATAAAAACACATAATGTTGTTATACGACACAATCCTAACAAACTTCCCTAGTATGTTAAAGAGGTTCATTTTACCTACTGATGTGTATTTATAAATGGTTGATTTATATAGGCTAGTAAGGTAAAGTTTTGTACCTGACAAGTTTCGGCTATTTAGGGTTAGCCGAAACTTGTCAGGTACAAAACTTTACCTTACTAGCCTATATAAATCAACCATTTATAAATAAACCTTCCCTAGTCATGGTGCAAAAAAAAAATGCAACTAACAAAAGTCAACACACATCACACATAACACAGCCTGCTCAGTGAACATTGTGGATATTATGAAAAATGTCCAAACAACATTAAAAACAATTCTACATTACACCCATTTTAATCCATCAAAGTGCATGATGGGAAAAATGTAACACACTCTCCACACTTATGCATGTTTGGCACATTTTAGCTGCTTGATTACAAAACTTTAAGAAGGTCATCACTGCAGTAAACAAGGTAAAAGTCAAACTTTCACATACTCTTAGTATTCAATTACCGTATATGAATTATACATTCATCATATTAATATAATTAAATTAGCCCAATGCTAAGTTTGGACACCCCTGCCTTAAAGCAACATAGTCAAACAAATGAATATGTTTACTTTACACCATTTGGTCGATTTAGAGGTCAAATATACATAACCAGTTTGCTGTATTATTATGTGGGGATCAATATCACACCAACTCTCAAATCCCTTCACTGGCTTCCTGTTCCATTCAGGATTGAATTCAAAGTCTCCCAACTAACCCACCAGTGCCTCCATGGAAATGCCCCCCCTCTACCTCAAAGAACTACTCACCCCCAAATCCTCCGCTCCGGACAGGCTAACCTCCTCCAACCTCCGAGGACAAAGCTACGAACAATGGGAGACTGCTCCGCCGCTCCCAGTCTGTGGAAGGCTCTCCCTGACCACATGAGGGCACCACAGACTGTGGATGCTTTTAAAAAAGGCTTTAAAATCCATCCATCCATCCATTTTCTACCGCTTATTCCCTTTGGGGTCGCGGGGGGCGCTGGAGCTTATCTCAGCTACAATCGGGCGGAAGGCGGGGTACACCCTGGACAAGTCGCCACCTCATCGCAGGGCCAACACAGATAGACAGACAACATTCACACTCACATTCACACACTAGGGCCAATTTAGTGTTGCCAATCAACTTATCCCCAGGTGCATGTCTTTGGAGGTGGGAGGAAGCCGGAGTACCCGGAGGGAACCCACGCAGTCACGGGGAGAACATGCAAACTCCACACAGAAAGATCCCGAGCCCGGGATTGAACCCAAGACTAATCAGGACCTTCGTATTGTGAGGCAGATGCACTAACCCCTCTTCCACCGTGAAGCCCCGGCTTTAAAATCCTTCTTTTTAAAAAAAAAAAAAAACTTTTTTGTTTTTAGATATGCATGATAGTTTTAGCTATTTGGCTGTTCTAGTTTTTATTTTTATTTATTATTGATTACCTTTTTATTTTTTTAATACACGGTAGCACTTTGAGGTTGTTTACTCAATGTAAAGTGCTTTTTACAAATAAAATCTATTATTAGTATTATTATTATCACTCTGTGTGAATTGTAGTGCTGTTTTTTATGAGAGAAAATAAATAAATTACATTAAAAAAAAGACAATAATATTGACTTTTTCTAAATGTTTTTTGTAAATGGCAAATAATTACAAGATTCAAAATTATTATTTTATTTTTTTTAAGTGAATTTGATGACGAATGTTGTTTTTATGTTTGGAAATAATATGATAGATATTTCTGGGTATTGCTTTATGTTTATGTTTTACTATAAAAATAACAAAAAATATATTTTGTGACAAATATGATACAAATTGGAAATCATATATGGACAGATTTTGTAAAAAAAAAAAATAATAATAATAATAATAAATAAAAATAAAAAAAGGACCATTAAAATCTCCAGTTTCAAATAATGGGAATTTTCTGTCAATGATTTATTGGTTCAGGCTTGAAAGGGCTAAATATGTTTTTTTTTTGTTTTTTTTACAAGTCACATGTTAATGTAGGGGAATGTGTTGCTGCGGGGCAAAGTGTCCAGTGTGTGTACCACCACCAGACGAGAGCAGCATGCAGTCTGCATTCTTAGGATTCCCCGAACTCCTCACTGGCTTCTCTTTAACCCACAAAAAAAAAAAAAAGTGGCTTTAATCCGATCAGCCTGCAGACTTCAGAGGAAAATCTGACATTTTCCAAGACGACGTTTGATAAGAGAAAACCATCAGAGCGGGGTGATGCAAGTCGCTGTAAAACATTCATTCCTATTTTTGCATTATGACTACTCACACCCCGCCCCACCTTGTGTTATGACAAGGGAAAATCTTTTAAATAAAGATTGGAAAACGATCAGCGAAGTCTAAGTCCCACTTTATGAGGCAGCATAGAATGATGACAGTTTGTGTAGCCATTTTACTGTTTTTTATGTAGTTATTATAGTTTTGTATTCATTTACCTAATATAATCTAATGTTGTGTTACACCTGCAGGCTAAAAAGAGTTTTAATTGTGATGAGATTTGATTTTTCTGGGGAAAAAAGGCCAGCGCAGACAGGAAAGAGCTACCTTTTGTTCAGCGGCCCCTCCCCCAACCCTTTTCTTCTCCCCCTCTGTCTGCTCCTTGCCAGTGTTGATGGAAGTGGATTTCACTCTTTAAAATGTTTATTATTGTAGCAATATGGTTGTTAAAGTTAGAGATTTTGTGTGATTTCTGTGTGATTTCTGATCGTTTGTGAGGGCACCACAGTGACTTCTGCGTTGTTAAAAAATAGAAAGTTGATCTGTCACCTCCTTGTGTTTATTTGATATTCAATACTGTATAGCACTTTATATTGTGTACAAACTTTCACTTAGGGATTTTGTGTGATTTCTGACTGTTTGTGAGGGCACCGTAGTGACTCGTGTTTCGGTTTGTTAAAAAAATAGAAAGTTGATCTGTCGCCTCCTTAGGTTTATTTGATATTCAGTAATGTATAGCACTTTATATTGTGTACAAACTTTCACTTAGAGATTTTGTGTGATTTCTGATCGTTTGTGAGGGCACCGTAGTGACTTCTGTGTTTCGGCTTGTTAAAAATGTGTAAGTTGATCTGTCACCTCCTTATGCTAATTTGATATTCAGTACTGTATAGCACTGTATATTATGTACAAACTTTCACTTGGGGATTTTTTTGTGATTTCTGATCGTTTGTGAGGGCACCACAGTGACTTCTGTGTTTCGGCTTGTTAAAAATGTATAAGTTGATATGTCACCTCCTTATGCTAATTTGATATTCAGTACTGTATAGCACTGTATACTATGTACAAACTTTCACTTGGGGATTTTTTTGGTGATTTCTGATTGTTTGTGAAGGCACCATAGTGACTTCTGTGTTTCGGCTTGTTAAAAATGTATAAGTTGATCTGTCACCTCCTTATGCTAATTTGATATTCAGTACTGTATAGCACTGTATATTATGTACAAACTTTCACTTGGGGATTTTTTTGTGATTTCTGATCGTTTGTGAGGGCACCATAGTGACTTCTGTGTTTCGGCTTGTTAAAAATGTATAAGTTGATCTGTCACCTCCTTATGCTAATTTGATATTCAGTACTGTATAGCACTGTATATTATGTACAAACTTTCACTTGGGGATTTTTTGTGTGATTTCTGATTGTTTGTGAAGGCACCATAGTGACTTCTGTGTTTTTTGGCGTGCTAAAAAATAGAAGGTTGATCTGTCACCCCCTTATGTTTATTTGCTATTCAGTACTGTATAGCACTGTATATTATGTACAAAATTTCTCTTAGGGATTTTGTGTGATTTCTGATCGTTTGTGAGGGCAACGTAGTGACTTCTGTGTTTCGGCTTGTTAAAAAAAATAGAACGTTGATCTGTCACCTCCTTGTGTTTATTTGATATTCAGTACTGTATAGCACTTTATATTGTGTACAAACTTTCACTTAGGGATTTTGTGTGATTTCTGACTGTTTGTGAGGGCACCATAGTGACGTCTGTGTTTAGGCTTGTTAAAAAAATAGAAAGTTGATCTGTCACCTCCTTGTGTTTATTTGATATTCAGTACTGTATAGCACTTTATAATGTGTACAAACTTTCCCTTAGCGATTTTGTGTGATTTCTGATTGTTTGTGAGGGCACCATAGTGACGTCTGTGTTTAGGCTTGTTAAAAAAATAGAAAGTTGATCTGTCACCTCCTTGTGTTTATTTGATATTCAGTACTGTATAGCACTTTATAATGTGTACAAACTTTCCCTTAGCGATTTTGTGTGATTTCTGATAGTTTGTGAGGGCACCATAGTGACTTGTGTTTCGGCTCGTTAAACATTTTTAAGTTGATCTGTCACCTCCTTATGTTTATTTGATATTCAGTACTGTATAGCACTTTATATTGTGTACAGACTTACACTTAGGGATTTTGTGTGATTTCTGATCGTTTGTGAGGGCACCATAGTGACTTCTGTGTTGTTCCGGCTTGTTAAAAAATAGAAGGTTGATCTGTCACCCCCTTATGTTTATTTGATTTTCAGTACTTTATAGCACTTTGTATTATGTACAAACTTTCACTTAGGGATTTTGTGTGATTTCTGATGGTTTGTGAGGGCACCACAGGGACTTCTGCATTGTTTCAACTTGTTATAGAAAGTTGATTTGTCACCTCCTTATGTTTATTTGATATTCAGTACTGTATAGCACTTTATATTGTGTACAAACTTTCACTTAGGGATTTTGTGTGATTTCTGATCGTTTGTGAGGGCACCATAGTGACTTATGTGTTGTTGTCGGCTTGTTAAAAAATTTGAAGTTGATCTGTCGCCTCCTTATGTTTATTTGATATTCAGTACTGTATAGCACTTTATATTGTGTGCAAACGTTCACTAAAATATGGACTTTTGTCCAGGTGGAAACCAATTATTATTATTTACTTAGTTTTTTTATGGAGACATTTGCTTCACTATACAAACTTTTGATTTAGGAACCATGTTAAATAATACATTTGTTTCCGGTTCCACCGTTTATCTAAGGCACAGGGGTCAAACTCAAAGCTCGGGGGCCAGATGTGGCCCGCCACTTCATTTTATTTGGCCCTCAAAAAGCCTGGAAATAATATGTATCAATAAAGTACTGTAACTTTTCTTACTAAATGTAGTCTTTCTTTCTATTTTGGGAGAAAAAAATATATGTAGTTCATGTAATC
The DNA here is from genome assembly GCF_033978685.3 of Nerophis lumbriciformis. Lineage (NCBI taxonomy): Eukaryota > Metazoa > Chordata > Actinopteri > Syngnathiformes > Syngnathidae > Nerophis > Nerophis lumbriciformis. The sequence goes on from NC_084578.2 coordinate 8,639,192, forward strand.
TCAAAATATGTTAATCTAAATATTGTCTAACTATACAAAAATATATTATTAAACATTCAAACCATTTTTTAAGTAGAAATAAATAATAATAATTATCCATCAAATTGTGCAATATAAAAGTAACAATAGATTTCATGGTAAAATTGTGAAATTTTCTGTGGTTTTTACAGCATTTTTTTAATTATTTTTTTACTGTACCGTATTTTCCGCACTATAAGGCGCACCGGATTATTAGCCGCACCTTCAATGAATGGCATATTTCATAACTTTGTCCACCAATAAGCCGCCCCGGACTATAAGCCGCGCCTACGCTGCGCTAAAGGGAATGTCAAAAAAACAGTCAGATAGGTCAGTCAAACTTTAATAATATATTAAAAACCAGCGTTCTAACAACTCTGTTCACTCCCAAAATGTACGCAAATGTGCAATCACAAACATAGTAAAATTCAAAATAGTGCAGAGCAATAGCAACATAATGTTGCTCGAACGTTAATGTCACAACACACAAAATAAACATAGCGCTCACTTTCTGAAGTTATTCTTCATTCGTAAATCCTTCGTCTTCGGTGTCCGAAGTGAAAAGTTGGGCAAATTTACGATCCACTGGCAGATGTTGGCGTCGTCTGGCGCTGCCTCCTCGTCTTAGTGAAGGTGTGTTCGCCTTCTGTCATCCATTGTTCCCACGCAGTTAGCAGTCTAGCTTCGAATGCCCTGTTGACACCAATATCTAGCGGCTGGAGGTCTTTTGTCAATCCACCCGGAATGACGGCGAGTATTGAATTAAGCGCGTAAGCGTGTCTCTTAATGTG
>NC_084578.2:8645000-8705000 GCF_033978685.3 Nerophis lumbriciformis
GGGTTGGCAAGTATGCCAACAAAACAAGTACATTAGGTACCTTAGGCATTGTGAAGTAAGCAATAATGTACTCCAGCTGGTAGTACTCCAGTAGCCTTAGCAGTAATATTGCACTATTTTTAGTAACCCTAATGAAAAATGTTCTCGTATACCTTCGACTATTGCTACTATTCTAACAAATCCTCCACATATAACCTAAAAGTGTTTCAGACAACACGAGCTGCTCTGTAAAAATTCACAACGATTTAGTTTTCCTACACTATTCTTAGTACAATTTTAGGAACATTACCAGATCTGAGAAGAATTTAACATGTCTCTTGTACACATCTCCGCCTACACAAGCCTCAGTCCACCCCAAAAAAAAAAACCCCAACAGGAAATACTTGCTTTGAGGCACCAACAACCTGCAGATGTGCTCATATTTACACACTTGCTGTATGCCAGCAACATTCTCCACTGTCTGGTCTAAAGATAGCGTCCCACATTGGAAAAATCGTAAAAACTACACTAAGAACGCACAAATATGACTTCAAAAGAACCCTCGTTTGAAGGTTAGTTTCAAGGCACGACGACAGCGATTTTCTTTGTGAATACGTTCACATTTGTAAATAGCAAAGCTCTCACGTTCATGTTTTTGGAGAGAACCAGAGCAGGCGGACAAAGAACATCTAAACTTCAAAAAGCAGGTTCCAACCTAAAACCCCCCTAGTGTAACAGTGCAAAACCACTTTGGAATTTGGTTGACTTGGACTGACCGGCATGGTAACTCACTAAAAAGCATGCTTTGTCCACCGTTCAAGGAAAAAAAAAAAAATTGCAATCTACCCCCTTAGTGCAAAACCTAGATAAAGATCCCAGGTAATATCAGAACAAACAGGTGCAGAGTAAAAGCCGTGCCGTGTCAGCACCTGGTCATGAAAACTGGAGCAGCAGCGTAGTGGTCAAACATCACCTATTGCAACTTTCAGAGAGTGGAGCGTCACAGAACCACTGGGTTGCAACGACTCGTCTAAAAGGGTTGTAAACACGTTTTAAAGTTAGAAATGAGAAACGTACTGCATTCATTCTTAGCTAGGTCCTACAAACACGCCGTACTTTGAGAATGCCAGGTCAGAGTGTTCCAAAGCCCCGAATTATTTGACATTCAACTGTGTTGTTATTTGTGACCATACTCAGAGTGTCCCAGGAAGTCATTTCGAGAAAACCACAGCTATTATTCGCGCACAAACAAGAACAGATGCTTCACTGGTTTTCATTTTCAGGAGCGGTTTCCTTGTTCTTGCTCAAACTGCAGCATGGTGAGTTGGGAGCGAGAACCCAGGCCTTCCAAGTTGCTCTGGACACACCTGTGGTAGATGTCGTCACTCAGCCTCGGGTTGCAGGCTTTGTTACGGTACTCCTGGTGTAAAGCCGGCTCCACGGCCCTGAACACGTGCAGACCGGAGTACTTCACGAACATGTCGTACATGTCCAGGGCCTCCAGGATCTCCTCGTTCTCTTGGACATCCGCAGCCATTTTTGTGCGTGTCGCCATGTAGTCGGAATTGTAAAAACACGCTTCGTCGAATGACCAGCGATCGAAATGCCCGGAGTCCTTGATCAGGTCGACTTTGGTCGGACGCGGTTGGTTGTGATAGGCCACATCGGGATTGTAATTCTGGAAATGGATGGGGAAGAACACTTGCCAGTTGTTGATAGAATTCATGCGGCAACGGTTCATGAACTCTGTATTAACGTTCATGTTAACGTTCGCTAGCAGGAACAGCGTGTCGACCGGGTGCTTCTTTGAGATGATGTCCATGAATTTGATCTGAGACGGTGTTTCGGTCTTGACGCTGATCCAAGGGATTTTCACCGTAGGGTATTTGGCCTCGAGGCGGTTGATTTTAGTCTTGATGCTGGAAAATATGTCTTTCTGGTTAACTTGCTGCGCCTCCACTGGGTCGTAAATGAACAAGAAGGTGAGGACGGCGTTTTCGTTTATTTCGAAGAAATTGGAGACAAAGACCTTCATGAAAGGATCGACGGAGTCCCGATCCGACGCGGTGATCGGTACGACGACGTGAACCCGTGTCGCTTCTGTGACATAAGGCATTGGAAGTATCTCCACCTTGCTCAAGGGTCGCACCAAATGAACACGCTTGGAGATGGAACGACTGTGACCTTTTTGGTTGACCGCCTCGAGCTGCAGATCTAAGGTGTACTCCATGCCCCTGGTGGGGTCAAAGCGGCGGTAGCCGTTAATCAAATGCTGTTTCTTCAGCTGCAAGAGCGGTTTGTACTTTTTGTTCAGCTCTCCGACAGCGACTTCAATGACGTCCGCCACGTCCATGCGGTCAATGCCATGCAGCTCACACTTTGGAGATTCATCCAAGCATGAATAAATGTCCTTTTCTGTGAAGTATTCCCACTTCAAAACTTCAAATCGGGATTTTGGCTCGAAGGGTGGGTTGACCCCGATTGGCCACTGGGCACTTCGGTTGCCCTCGAAAGCGACCACGCTGACGTTCTTTATTTCTGCCTGTGGAACGTAAAGAAAAAAGAAGTACATCCATCAAGTAAAAGATGTAACGCTGCGCTGACAGAACTAAACCACAAGGTTTTTTGGTTTTTTTCAACCTAGCTCAGAGATAACAGGTGATTTGTGACACTTGAAAAGCCGCTTACCTGCAGCTTAGCAATCTCGTCGTAAGTCTTCTGCAGTTCAATCTCAGTGAAGTATCTGTGCAGCTGGTACATCTGTTCAGGGTCAGACACTGGATGGACAGTCAGAGCTTTTTTAAACTCCTCGTTCTGCTCTTTGATTGGATCAGAGTTTTGGTCCAACGTATAGTGGTGGTAGTGGAGCTCCTAAAACAGAAGGAGAATTTGACAGATTTTACATTTACATACCTCCAACTTTTGAAATCAGAAAAACCTAGTAGCCACGGTCTAAGGCCCGCAGGCCCCGGTAGGTCCAGGACAAAGTCCTGGTGGGCGGTTCAGGCCCCCCGACGCAAAATGATTGATTGCATTCAGACAGGTTAAAATGTTGCTAAAACCATCACTTTTCTATCAGTGTCATTACCTTTTTGTTTGCTCAATTATTACCTCCGTAAATAAAACTTCGGCATTTATCACATTCAAAGAATCTGTTTGGGCGACGAAAAACGTTGAAAGTTTTCCACTTGTATCGCTAGCAACGGCATTAGACTTGTGTTTTTTTGTCCCAACGTGGTCTTTTACATCGCTAATTCCTCCGTGTCCGATCGAAAAATCTTGTCTGCACAAGGTGCAATTCGCGTAGTTTTCACCCTTTTTGGAACGGTTAATTATTCCCGTATAGGCTTTTGAATATTCTTCACGGAATGACTGCAGTTTTCTTTTCAGTTTAAGACTCGTATGCGATTTTTCTCCGGCTGATTCCATGATCGTTCGCTCGTTTGGAAACAATGGCCTCGTGCTTGGCAGCGGTGCTATAAATAGCCTCGCGCATGGCATTCGGAATGGCTCGATAGGAAGTTACAGGAAGCAGTGTCGATTGTCATTGTTGTTACGCGATTTCGTGAATAAAACTTTAAAAAAAATTTTTTTTTTTTAATTAATGAAAAACCGTATTTTTTATCACTGCAACCGTAACCCGGAATAGGTTGATGAAAACCGTACTAATTACGGGAAAACCGGAGTAGTTGACAGGTATGCAATCCGTAAGGCATCTATATTGTATGTCTAGGGTCTAAAGAACTTGCCTTTGTCCTTTAGCATTTCCATATTTCACCGAGAAGGCAAAGTGTTCCCAAACAAGAGATTCTAATGACGGAAGAGGGTTCGCCATGACTGCAAACAGTGCACGCATTGCAGTATTGTGAAGCCGTTACACTATTCCTGAACCGTTAGAACCCTAACAACAACGGATTCATTAAAATAAACTCAACATATTGGCTGTGTGTACTTTTTATAAGAGTGTGAGGAGCTGCTGAATTATTTAAACTGAAAACAAAAGGTAACACCTGAGGAGCTTGATTGATTAAAAAAGTGAATCCAATCCAGCTTTAAAAGAGCAAAGAATTAACCGAGCAGCAAGGTCACAGAAGAACATCCTCCAGCAGCATTGCTTGTATCTACAACACAAGTGAGCGTGTAATTGATCCCCATTACTTCATTGAGTGAAGCTCTGTGGGAGAGACAGTTGGCTTTTTCCACGAATTTGGTCCGTTTTGGCTCGCTACACCAATAGAAAATCTGTGTACAAATATTTATATTCGAACGATTAGTCATAGCTCCTGCACAGCTTTGGAACAACATACCGGTCGCTTGGGCGCCACAGCTGTCAGTGCTTTACCGGTCATAATCTTCAATTAATTTTCCAAATGTTACAGCACGATTAATGAATGAACTAAATCCCACACTAGCGGAGGTCACAGTCCGATCAGAATCTTGGCTTGTCCCCTGTCCACCAAAGAATGTTTAACCAGTCTAACTGAAGTCTGTATCAAGTACACTACCACCCAAACATTTTAGAACACCTCGTGTAGAGCAATGAGTAAGCATGTTAACTTCAAATTATAGCCACAATTGTAATACTGAACATTCTTTGTTGTCATTTTGTTTTGCAAACCCAGCTATTACAAAATCCCAGGGCTGAGCAATAAAATTGATATAAATACAAAAAAGAAGGCGTTCGATACTACGATTAATCTTTTTTTCCCTTCTATGTTGCAAGAAACTGGAAGAAGTGACATGCTAACAGCCAATAAGGTACCAGTATCAACGATCAGGTTTGGTTGCGCCATCTTGTCTTGCGGTTGATTCTTTGCATGGAGTGAGAAGAGATACTAAAATGAGTGCTGCAAAAAGTGAAGAAATTGTCGATTACACAGGAGAGTCACCTCGAAATATGCCAGTTTTTTGGGATTTTTAGAAACGGACCTTAATCAAACCAATGTGGACCATCTCTCACCCGAGCACAGTCGTAACTTCCCGGTGTTCTATCGATTTCGGCAACCGTTCTATCGATTTGGGGGTTTCACTTGTGTGTTAACTGTAGGTTAGAATTATAGATCCCCTTTAATGACGTGAGAATGACACAGCCTGACCGACAGAAGACTTTCAAACAACCTTAGGTGTCTTTATTTTCTTCTACTCTCCAGCCTAAGTAGTAAAGATAGGGTATTAGAAACCTGCTCTGTAATATAAATACCACCTCAGTGCAAGCCTGGTAGTTATGGTTTTATATAGCAGTCTTTCCCTTTTAAGTACACACAGGTCAAGGCCATGACTGTGCAGGATCCTTGCTGTAACCTTCCCACAGCTGGTTGAAATTACCTTCTCCAATCAGTTTTCCCTTTGGTAATCTTTCTTTATTGTAACTATAAACAGTATCCTTCTCTTTCACTCTAAAACTACCTTTTGCAAAACACAGTGGAAGAAACATCAGCATGATTCTGCCTTTTATGTTCTGAAGTCTGATTCCCGACGGATAAAACCAAAGGATGGAATCACCAGTCTTGAAGGATGTTTGTTCAGTTGTTTGATTTTGTAGGGAAAAAAAGCTGATAACAGACAAGAAACAAAGCTATAGTCATTTCAAATGGCAACTTCCCGTAACGGTTTCATTTTTAGATCAAGCAGAGTGGGAAATAATGATGGAATCACTCAATTCTGAGTAGAAAATGATGGAATCATTTAATTTCCAAAGCAAACACCTGTATCAGATTAAATCTGTTCAGTAGTCTGCAGTTAAAAAGGAGTGTCCACACCTTGGAGAGCTGTTGCACCAGGTGGGTTGACATGAATCATGGCTCCAACACGAAAAGATGTCAATTGAAACAAAGGAGAGGATTATCAAATGTCTTCAAGAAGGTAAATCCATCCATCCATCCATTTTCTACCGCTTGTCCCTTTTTGGGGTCGCGGGGGTTGCTGGAGCCTATATCGCATTCGGGCGGTAGGCGGGGTACACCCTGGACAAGTCGCCACCTCAACACAGATAGACAGACAACATTCACACTCACATTTAGACACTAGGGCCAATTTAGTGTTGCCAATCAACCTATCCCCAGTGGGAGGAAGCCGGAGTCACAGGGGAGAACATGCAAACCTCACACTGAAAGATCCCGAGCCCAGGATCGAACCCAGGACCTTCGTATTGTGAGGTACATGCACTAACCCCTGTTACACGTGCTGCCCAGAAGGTAAATCCGTCACAGTCAGCTGTGTCTAAAATCTGGGCCAAGTACAAAAAAACATGGGAAGGTTCTAAAAGGCAAGCATACTGGTAGACCAAGGAAAACTTAAAGTGATAAGACTCGAAAAAAGAAAACGCACAGCAAAACAAATAAAGAATTAACGAGCGGAAACTGACGTCACCGTCTGTGACCGAACTGTAAGAAACCGCCAGAAGGAAAGGGGATTTAAATACAGAAAAGCTGAACAAAAGCCAAAAAATAAGGTTCCAATTGGCTAAAGAAAAAAGCAATTGTGGACTATGGAAGACTGGATGAAAGTCATATTCAGTGATGTATCGCAAATCTGCATGGGACAAGGTGACGACGCTAGAACATTGTTGTTTATGAAGACGACTTCCTGAAGAAAACATGCACATTTCCAGTCCACAGTTATTGATGATATGAGCTGCAAGTCAGGTAATGGCACTGGGGAGATGGCTGTCATTATATCTTCAATACATGAACAAGTTTATTTTGACATTTTGATACTTTTATAAATCCCTCTATGATGTTTAAGGATGATGCCATGTGAATCTGTGAAAATGTTTCTTGAAAAAAAAGGAAGATATATTAATGTCAATGTCAAGTCCATATTTTTTTCCCCTCAGAATTGAATGATTCCGTAATTGTTTTCACTCCGCTTAATCTAAAAACTTAAAACTGTTACTGACTACCATAATTTATTTTCTTGATTTCATTTAGTGTTTTTTAAAGCCAGAAAGTTGACATTTGAAATGATTTCCCACAAAATTATACAACTGGATAAACATCCTCCAAGTCTGGTGATTTCATCATTTTTACAGGGGTTGTTTTATGAATGGAGGCTCATGATCCAGAGTCTAAACTGTGTATCTTATTATGTGTTAAATATAATATAGGCAGTGTTACAGCATATATGGATGCTAATGGTTTGGTCTTATTGGTGTTTATTAAAAATGCGACCACTGACAAAAGCAAGATTAGTTGCGATGACATTCCTACTCAATTGCCATGCATTTGATTATTAGAAAAAAAAATTCACATATATTGTAAAAAAAAACAAAAAATATATATATATATTTTGTGGTAAAAAAAAAAAAACAGGCAGCTCAGTCGCCTGACTTTTAGTGCAAATTCGACAATGTTTTTACAGCATATTACTGTAAATGAAAAAACAGTAACACTGTTTTTAACAGTAAAGTTCTGGCAACTGAGCTGTAGTTAACTGTAAAAATCTATGGTTGTTGTTTTTACAGTGTATTACTGAAAATTGAAAAAAATAAAAATGGTACCACTATTTTTCTACGGATAAATAACTTGCTTTAGAATAAAACGTTTTAACAAAAAATGTTTGGAATGTATGATAGTATTTATTTGTTACATTATCAGATAATATTAGAGATGTCCGATAATATCGGACTGTCGATAAATGCTTTAAAATGTAATATCGGAATTTATCGGTATCGGTTTCAAAATGATCGGTATCGGTTTCAAACAAGTAAAACGCATGACTTTTTAAAACGCCGCTGTGTACATGGACGTAAACCTTAAAGGCACTGCATTTGCGTGCCGGTCACATAATATCTACGGCTTTTCACACACACAAGTGAATGCAACATACTTGGTCAACAGCCATACAGGTCACACTGAGGGTGGCCGTATAAACAACTTTAACACTGTTACAAATATGCGCCACACTGTGAACCCACACCAAACAAGAATGACAAACACATTTCGGGAGAACATCCGCACCGTAACACAACATAAACACAACAGAACAAATACCCAGAACCCCTTGCAACACTGACTCTTCCGGGACGCTACAATATACACCCCCCACTACCCCCAACCCCGCCCACCTCAACCTCCTCCCAAATTCCAAGCTGCTGTTTTGAGGCATGTTAAAAAAAAAAAATGCACTTTGTGACTTCAATAATAAATATGGCAGTGCCATGTTGGCATTTTTTTCCATAACTTGAGTTGATTTATTTTGGAAAACCTTGTTACATTGTTTAATGCATCCAGCGGGCCATCACAACAAAATTAGGCATAATAATGTGTTAATCCCACGACTGTATATATCGGTATCGGTAGATATCGGAATCGTTAATTAAGAGTTGGACAATATCGGAATATCGGCAAAAAAGCCATTATTACACTATACACATCCATTCACACATTATATTACTTTTATTTACTTTCACGTCAAAAAACACTCATTTTTTAAAACATATTGTGACTTTTATTTTATTTTCTAGTAGTAGTGACTTCCTCCCAGTCAACTTCCTTTGTTTTCACTTTATCGAAGTGTGCATGCAAGTGACGTCGAGGCCACATTGGGGCCACGTTGGTGCAACATTGGGGCCTGTGCGCGTTTACACTGGAGTCTGATAAAAAATAAAATTTTACTTGCAGTGTAAACAGTCAGCTGGAAACAAAATCTGAGTTGGGCCACTTTGGTCTGCAGTGTAAACGTAGTCCAAGTCTCATAAACAAGCAGCAACTTAAATCCGAAGGACGACGCCAATCATGTCTTGATTGTTTTTTTATCAAAGCGAAAGGGACAAGCAGTAGAACATTTGGTTGGCGAGACAAAAAGAGTTGTGTTCTGCACATAACTAATGTCAAGTTAGGACATTTGTGCATGTTCCTTACCTCGTACTTGCTGACACAGGTTGTAGCCGTGTAGTCGATGATGCATCTCCCCAGCCACTCGTCAGGGCTGGTGCTCAGGATGTCATCTCTGCAGTTTTCCAGGAAGGGTTGCAGTCGAAGGAGCAGGGCACGAGACAGCAGGTACCCGAAACCTCCTCGGCAGTACCTCCCTTCCATCTCCACGCCTATGAACTCCTCCGGACAGCCCATGTACAGTCCTCGATCAATACTCAGGTGATCCACTAGATTCTTGATTCGGTCGGCCTGGATGTAGGCGTCGTCTTGGATCAAGTAAAACCAGTCATACGCGTTGACGTAATGGTCAAAAATGTACTTCATCGTCTGGAACATGTTCCAGATCGGTCTTTCGTCTCCATGCGCGACTATGAACATGCCATGGGGGACTTTTCGATTGTGCGTTCCGCAGAAGAAGACCACAGGTTCCAGGTGGTGGCCGATGGTTCGATTGACAGCTACGGCCAGGGTGCTGATGGTGTCTTTCGACGTCAGGACTCCAATGAACAGTTGCTCGCGCGTCATCAATTCTGTGCTAATGTATTTGGCCCTGAAAGAGACACCAGACAGCAACTTAGTTCATGTCTACAGCAGGGGTGTCAAATGTACGGCCCGCGGGCCTGAACAGGTTTTATCCGGCCCGCGGGATGAGTTTGCTAAGTATAAAAATGAGTCCGAAATGTTTTAATGGAAGAAACTGCTGTTCTAAATGTGTCCACTAGATCAGTGTTTTTCAAACAAGGCACATTTTTTTCATTGAAAAAATCCTGAGGCACACCACAAGGCCTTTGACACAATAGACTTTGAGATCTTATTGTATAAGTTATATCACTATGGTGTCAGAGGGGTACCTCTCGATTGGTTCCGCTCTTACCTATACGGAAGGCAGCAATGTGTATGCGTCAATGATCACAATTCACCCTGTATGACCATAAATTATGGGGTTCCCCAGGGATCCATCTTGGGGCCTCTCCTTTTTATCCTATGCATAAATGATTTTGTAAACTCCTCCGAAACTTTTCATAAAATAATTTTTGCTGACGATACAAATTTGTTTACCTCACACAGGAGTAGGGATGTCCCGATCCAGGTTTTTGCACTTCCGATCCGATACCGATATTGTTTTTGCATTTCCGATCCGATACCGATACTGACCGATACCGAAACTGACCGATACTGGCCTATCCGAGCATGTGTTAAAGTTTAAAGTTATTTAGCCTACTTAGTTGTCAGAATCATGTTGAAAAGGGTTTCAGTACTCTTGATAACAACTAGCCAGCTGAATTAGGGGAGTTTGAATAATACACAATGGTTGGTAACAAGAAACAGACCTGTTTATTCAAGGATAAACACAAAATAGACAAAATTATACATGACAAACAGAAATGGCATCATTGAACTAGGGCTGGGCGATATGGCCTTTTATTAATATTGCGATATTTTAAGGCCATATTGCGATACACAATATACATCTCGATATTTTGCCTTAGCCTTGAATGAACACTTGATGCATATAATCACAGCAGTATGATGATTCTATGTGTTTTGATTGATTGATTGAGACTTTTATTAGTAGGTTGCACAGTGAAGTACATATTCCGTACAATTGACCACTAAATGGTAACACCCCAATAAGTTTTTCAACTTGTTTGAGTCGGGGTCCACTTAAATTGATTCATGATACAGATATATACTATCAGATATATACTATCATCATAATACAGTCATCACACAAGATAATCACATTGAATTATTTACATTATTTATAATCCAGGATGTGGAGGGGGTCGCCTGATGTAAGTGTCAAAAAGACAGCCAAAAGAGTTTGATATGAGAATAAATCTAAAGTTAAAATATAGGGTAGAAATGCACCCATTTGCAGGAAATGTAGTCTTTTTTTTTCTTTTTTTTTTTTTTTTAAATGTAGTCTTGATTTTCAAAATGTTCTTTCAAAACTTGCATGTCTACATTAAAACATTCTTCTTCATTCTGCATTAATATATGCTACTTTTAAACGTTCATGCAGAGAAGGAAATCACAACTAAAAAAATCACTAATTTTTTCATACGGTGTTGATGTAGACATTTTTGCCATTTTGATGGTGTGGTCGGTGGCACCGAATGGAGATAAGCGTCTTGACAGACGTCACAATATTTGAACAATGATGACGAAAACTGTTGTCTCTGTCGTGTCCGTGTGTCGAAAATTGTTATGCGCTTATTTTTTTATTTGATTTTGTGCGTGGCATACATTTGCCGTGCGCAGAGGACGCTTGAGCAGGCGCGCACCTTAGCGGCTGCGCTAGCATCACAGCTAACGTTAGCCATGCCGCTACCTCGCTGTCTGCTGGGAGAGGACGTATACGTATGTGACGTATGACGTGACAGTATGTGATGTATGACGTGACAGTATGTGACGTATGACGTGACAGTATGTGACGTGTGTAAGAAGGTGCGCTCGCTGTCTGTGAGAGGGAGACACAGGAAAGAGTGAGAAGAGCCTTTCGTGTAATGCCAGCAGCTAAAAGCAACTGTGTGAGAATTGTGGATGTGTTGAAGGTGTGCTGGAAAATGCGGAACGGAAATTACGGCGCAGCAGAAAAGTGGAATGTATTATTTAAATAGGTGCGTTGGAAAACACGGACCGGAGTTTTTTTTTAAAAACTGGATCTGGATCGGCATTTTCCCATGCCTTGCCGATACGCAATTTTTGGCAAATATCGGCAGCCGATCCGATCCAAATATCGGATCGGGACACATCCCTACACAGGAGTCTACACAATCTACAAGTAACTGTCAATTCAGAGCTTGTGAAAGTAGATTCCTGGTTCAAATGCAATAAGCTCTCACTTAATGTAAATAAAACAAATTGTATTCTATTTCGTTCTAATAAAAACCGGACAAATACTGAGCACTGCCATATCAACATCAATGGGCAGGAAATACAGAGAGTGTACTCCACAAAATTCCTGGGGGTCATCATTGACGAATACCTCAATTTCAAATGTCACATTAGCCATCTGTTAAACGAATTATCCAAATATGTTGGCCTGTTCTTTCACCTTCGTCATTATCTTCCTCTCTATGCTCTACTCACCCTATATAAAACTCTCTTTGAACCACATCTAAACTACTGTAATGTCATCTGGTGTAACACCTTCCCTACCTACCTCCACAAATTAGAATCTATGCAAAAGAAAATTATACGGGCCCTGTCATGGTCCAAGTTTAATGCCCCCACTCGACATCTATTCCATAATTATCATCTCTTAAGACTGACAGAGTTCAATATTTATCAAAATGCTTGTTTAACCTATCAAGTCATTTACAGGCTGAATTTAAGGCTCTGTAGCTTGGTTCCTATCTACCATCCCCAGCATGCCCACAACACTCGTAACTTAGATCTGATATCAGGGAAACATCGTTTACTGGATTGTACCGCTCGAAGTGTTGTATGCAGGGGACCAAAGATTTGGAACCGGCTTAATGAGAGCCTCAAGATGCTGTATCCATTCTCCAACTTCAAAAATAAACTGAAAACTTACCTATTAACCACCTATATTTAATGCCTCACGTGGGGTAGACTACTGTTGGGTTTTGCATGGTTGAATGAATGTGTGTATGTATGTGTATGCTTGCTTTAGTACTATTATCTTGTGTTAATCATATAGCGTTGTTTTTTGTTGTTGTGCTTGCTACCATGTTTCATCATTCCATGTATATACTATCCTCTGGACCCCCTGTCAAAAGCTTCTTCTAGCTTATTTGGGGGACCCTTTCACGTACCAACATCTTTAAATGATGATATTTCACTACTATTGTAATTGTTATATGGTATTGTGAATAAACTTGAAACAAACAAGCAGAAATCTTTAAAAATTGTTGGATATGAATTTAAACCATAGCCAAGCATGCATCACTATAGCTCTTGTCTCAAAGTAGGTGTACTGTCACGACCTGTCACATCACGCCGTGACTTATTTTGAGTTTTTTGGTGTTTTTCTGTGTGTAGTGTTTTAGTCCTTGTCTTGCGCTCCTATTTTGGTGTTTTTTTCCTGTTTTGTTGGTATTTTCCTGTTGCGGTTTCAGGTCTTCCTTGAACGCTATTCTCCACACCTGCTTTGTTTTTGCAATCCAGACTCTTTAAGTTGTTCGGACGCTTTCCTTCTTTGTGGGGACATTGTCGATGGTCATGTCATGTGCGGATGGACTTTGTGGACGCCGTCTCCGCTCCACACACTGTAAGTCTTTGCTGTCGTCCAGCATTTTGTGTTTTGTTTACTTCGCAGCCAGTTCAGTTTTAGTTTCGTTCTGCATAGCCATGCCTAAGCTTCAATGCCTTTTCTTAGCGGCATTCGCCTTGTGTTTATTTTTGGTTTGAGCATAAGATACCTTTTAACATGCACGCTGCTTCCCTCTGTCGTCTGCATATTGTGATCATGCCACGACATCTACAAAGCAATTAGCTACTTGCTGCCACTTACTGATATGGAACAGTATAACATGGTTACTCTGCCACATTATTTACAGATTATAATTACTTGTGTGCAAAAAATATTTTTAACCCAATTAGGTGAAATTACATAATCTCCCACGGCACACCAGACCGTATTTCACGACACACTAGTGTGCCGCGGCACAGTGGTTGAAAAACACTGCACTAGATGCCGCTATAGCAATTCTTTGTATCTTTGTAGATGACGCTACATATGTAAAAAAAAATAATAATAATAAACCACATAATGTTAGTGCACCAGTCGAGGAAAATTAGGTAACTACATAAATAACATCCGGTAATTACAGTTTGTTTTTATTTTTTCCATTTTGATAGATTGAAAATTAACTTGGACTGCAACTAACAACTAATTTGATAATAGATTAATCTGTCGATTATTACTTCTATTAATAATCGGATCAAAGAGACAAACCACATTTCTATCCTTTCTAGTATTTTATTGGAAAAAAAACAGCATACTGGCACCATACTTATTTTGATTATTGTTTCTCAGCTGTTTGTAAATGTTGCAGTTTATAAATAAAGGTTTATAAAAAATAAAAATACAAAATACAAAATAAAGTAGCCTCAGCGCATGCGCATAGCATAGATCCAACGAATCGATGACTAAATTAATCGCCAACTATTTTTATAATTGATTTAAATCGTTTAGTTGTTGCAGCCCTAAAATTAACACCAATGAGTCAACTGATGAACATTATCACATCATTTATTCAGAAAGTATACATAACGACAAATAAAAGGTAGAACACTATTAACCGCAACATGTAAGTGTAAAAAAAAAACAACAACATTATGATTTGTATATTTTCAAGAATGCGCTTGTTCTATTTTTAAACAAAGAAAACAATCGGAAGTTGTCTTTATTTTTAAGTTATCGTGCCGAGATTTTACCAGTCCGGCCCACTTGGGAGTAGATTTTTCTCCATGTGGTCCCCCATCTAAAATGAATTTGACACTGCTGGTCCACGGTATCAAATGCTCATATGAATCATCGGTAAAACAAAAAGTTAACTAACGGAATTAGGGTGACAACGATTCAATTAATTGGAAAAATCTTCGATTTGCATGAATAAAAATCAATAAAATCCAGACAGCATGGAGTTCCCGGAACTTTTTATACGCAGATCGTAGTTTCATGAGAGCAGTGGTGTGCGGTGAACTAATTTTTTATTTTTTTACTATTTTTATCAATGCACACATCCAGCCATCGTTTTTCTACTGCTTATCCCTCTCGAGGTTGCGGGGGGTGCTGGAGCCTGTATGCATGTTACTAAAAAAAAATTAAAAAAAAAAAAAAAAAAATCAATGTTAATGTTCGAAAAAAATAATTAAAGCATAAAAACTGAATTTTGTAAAATACTCATTGAGGCTAGTGTGTTTCAACCGATTAATCGAACTACTCGATAGATTATTGGCGGGGCCCATCTAGTGGTACGCCAAATAATTACTTTGTTAAAGGACAGTGTTTTCTATTTTTCTATATTCAAACACAGTGTTACTGTTCAAACTGTGCATACTGTTAAGAGTGGACACAAATATTGAATATACTTGTTAAATAAAATCTCTGCCTAGTTTTTAATGAAGAATTAAGCCTATGACGCTACTGTACTTTAATGTTGGTCATTATGGTGGTACTTGGTGAAAAAAGATTGACAACCACTGCTAAACAGTATTTGTGTTTGGACTACTGATGTAAATCTTTTCGTAAGAAGTTATGAGTATTGGCGCTTATTTTTAAAACTGTTATCATAGATGACTGATCAACACATTAGAGGCGGGAAATAATCGATTAAAAATCGATTATTGATGCATCTCTAATTTATGTATATTGATGCAGTTTTACATTTCTTTTCGTTTCACTAAATAAGGGTTTATCTCTTGCAACTTGTGATAAGAAACAGTTGAATTAATCCCCACTAGGGATGTCCCGATCCGATATTTGGATCGGATCGGCTGCCGATATTTGCCAAAAAATGCGTATCGGCAAGGCATGGGAAAATGCTGATCCAGATCCAGTTTAAAAAAAACTCCGGTCCGTGTTTTCCAACGCACCTATTTAAATAATACATTCCACTTTTCTGCTGCTCCGTAATTTCCGTTCCGCATTTTCCAGCACACCCACAATTCTCACGCAGTTGCTTTTAGCTGCTGGCATTACACGACAGGCTCTTCTCACTCTTTCCTGTGTCTCCCTCTCACAGACAGCAAGTGCACCTTCTTACACACGTCACATACTGTCACGTCACACGTCACATACGTATACGTCCTCTCCCAGCAGAGAGCGAGGTAGTGGCATGGCTAACGTTAGCTGTGATGCTAGCGCAGCCGCTAAGGTGCGCGCCTGCTCAAGCGTCCTCTGCGCACGGCAAATCTATGCCACGCACAAAATCGAATAAAAAAATAAGCGCATAACAATTTTCGACACACGGACACGACAGAGACAACAGTTTTCGTCATCATTGTTCAAATATTGTGACGTCTGTCGAGACGCTTATCTCCATTCGGTGCCACACGTCCGCACCATCAAAATGCAAAGGCAAAAATTTCCACATCAACACCGTATGAAAAAATTAGTGATTTTTTTAGTTGTGATTTCCTTCTCTGCATGAAAGTTTAAAAGTAGCATATATTAATGCAGTATGAAGAAGAATGTTTTAATGTAGACATGCAAGCCTTCAAAGAACATTTTGAAAATCAAGACTACATTTCCTGCAAATGGGTGCATTTCTACCCTATATTTTAACTTTAGATTTATTCTCATATCAAACTCTTTTGGCTGTCTTTTTGACACTTACATCCGGCGCCCCCCTCCACACCCTGGATTATAAATAATGTAAATAATTCAATGTGATTATCTTGTGTGATGACTGTATTATGATGATAGTATATATCTGATAGTATATATCTGTATCATGAATCAATTTAAGTGGACCTCGACTTAAACAAGTTGAAAAACTTATTGGGGTGTTACCATTTAGTGGTCAATTGTACGGAATATGTACTTCACTGTGCAACCTACTAATAAAAGTCTCAATCAATCAATCAAAACACACAGAATCATCATACTGCTGTGATTATATGCATCAAGTGTTCATTCAAGGCTAAGGCAAAATATCGAGATATATATTGTGTATCGCAATATGGCCTTAAAATATCGCAATATTAAAAAAAGGCCATATCGCCCAGCCCTAGTTCAATGATGCCATTTCTGTTTGTCATGTATAATTTTGTCTATTTTGTGTTTATCCTTGAATAAACAGGTCAGTTTCTTGTTACCAACCATTGTGTATTATTCAAACTCCCCTAATTCAGCTGGCTAGTTGTTATCAAGAGTACTAAAACCCTTTTCAACATGATTCTGACAACTAAGTAGGCTAAATAACTTTAAACTTTAATACATGCTCGGATAGGCCAGTATCGGTCAGTATCGGTATCGGTCAGGAACGGTATCGGATCGGAAGTGCAAAAACCTGGATCGGGACATCCCTAATCCCCACATTTATCAAATTAATGGAAATGTGTGCAAAACTGCAACATATGTGCCCTATAATAAAAAGAGCTGGTCGGGCCTCTTTGTGAGGTGGCTCACTACAGTCAGACAAATTTTAGAACTGTCTGCATTAATTTATTTACAATAAATGTCCGAATTGCGATGCATCTAAAAATGGATTATTTACCCCACCTCTACTGCACATGTATTTATCATCTGATTAATCATTGATGAGACACTGATTTGTACATATTTACTTTAAACAAGACTTGACTAAAGGGAGGTAATGATTAACACCATGATGGATAAACTGCGGTAACATTCATGACTGTTAAACCATCAGGAAAAAAAACTTGATTTACTGTACTTCCATAAACTCACGGACCGGTGATAATGTCCATCTAAGGGAGAAACAAGCTAGCTAGCTTTAAATGCGAACATGAATACAAGAGCGATAAACATCTTTCCCCGTTAAGAAACAACATACTCCAATCCAATTAGGGTTGTACGGTATGCTGGTACAAGTATAGTACCACGATACTAATTAATCATATTTGATGCTATATCGCCTCTAAAAAGTACCGCCATGGGTGGATCTACACCTGACCTCCACTGCAACGATACCAAGTACAGGAGCGTATCTAGTCTATACTGCTATGATTAAATTGATATTTTTTAGCATCACAAAATCTTTTTTCGTTTGTTTTTTTTTTTTAATCTATATTATGTTTATAAACTCAGGAAATATGTCCCTGGACACATGAGGACTTAGATAGATAGATAGATAGATAGATAGATAGATAGATAGATAGATAGATAGATAGATAGATAGATAGATAGATAGATAGATAGATACTATTTTTCGGAGTATAAGTCGCACTGGAGTATAAGCCGCACCTGCCGAAAATGCATAATAAAAAAGGAAAAAAACATATATAAGTCGCACTGGAGACCAGCCAAACTATGAAAAAAAACTGTGACTTATAGTCCAAAAAATACGGTACCCAAATTTGTGGTATCATCCAAAACTAATAGATAGACCGACCGATTGACCGACCGACCGACCGACCGACAGACCGACCGACAGACAGACGGATAGACGGATAGACCGACAGACCGACGGACAGACCGACGGGTAGACCGACAGACAGACAGACAGACAGATAGATAGATAGATAGATAGATAGATAGATAGATAGATAGATAGATAAATAGATAGATAGATACCGTATTTTTCGGAGTATAAGTCGCACTGGAGTATAAGTCGCACCTGCCGAAAATGCATAATAAAAAAGGAAAAAAACATATACAGGTAAAAGCCAGTAAATTAGAATATTTTGAAAAACTTGATTTATTTCAGTAATTGCATTCAAAAGGTGTAACTTGTACATTATATTTATTCATTGCACACAGACTGATGCATTCAAATGTTTATTTCATTTAATTTTGATGATTTGAAGTGGCAACAAATGAAAATCCAAAATTCCGTGTGTCACAAAATTAGAATATTACTTAAGGCTAATACAAAAAAGGGATTTTTAGAAATGTTGGCCAACTGAAAAGTATGAAAATGAAAAATATGAGCATGTAAAATACTCAATACTTGGTTGGAGCTCCTTTTGCCTCAATTACTGCGTTAATGCGGCGTGGCGTGGAGTCGATGAGTTTCTGGCACTGCTCAGGTGTTATGAGAGCCCAGGTTGCTCTGATAGTGGCCTTCAACTCTTCTGCGTTTTTGGGTCTGGCATTCTGCATCTTCCTTTTCACAATACCCCACAGATTTTCTATGGGGCTAAGGTCAGGGGAGTTGGCGGGCCAATTTAGAACAGAAATACCATGGTCCGTAAACCAGGCACGGGTAGATTTTGCGCTGTGTGCAGGCGCCAAGTCCTGTTGGAACTTGAAATTTCCATCTCCATAGAGCAGGTCAGCAGCAGGAAGCATGAAGTGCTCTAAAACTTGCTGGTAGACGGCTGCGTTGACCCTGGATCTCAGGAAACAGAGTGGACCGACACCAGCAGATGACATGGCACCCCAAACCATCACTGATGGTGGAAACTTTACACTAGACTTCAGGCAACGTGGATCCTGTGCCTCTCCTGTCTTCCTCCAGACTCTGGGACCTCGATTTCCAAAGGAAATGCAAAATTTGCATGGTTGGGTGATGGTTTGGGGTGCCATGTCATCTGCTGATGTCGGTCCACTCTGTTTCCTGAGATCCAGGGTCAACGCAGCAGTCTACCAGCAAGTTTTAGAGCACTTCATGCTTCCTACTGCTGACCTGCTCTATGGAGATGGAGATTTCAAGTTCCAACAGGACTTGGCGCCTGCACACAGTGCAAAATCTACCCGTGCCTGGTTTACGGACCATGGTATTTCTGTTCTAAATTGGCCCGCCAACTCCCCTGACCTTAGCCCCATAGAAAATCTGTGGGGTATTGTGAAAAGGAAGATGCAGAATGCCAGACCCAAAAACGCAGAAGAGTTGAAGGCCACTATCAGAGCAACCTGGGCTCTCATAACACCTGAGCAGTGCCAGAAACTCATCGACTCCATGCCACGCCGCATTAACGCAGTAATTGAGGCAAAAGGAGCTCCAACCAAGTATTGAGTATTGTACATGCTCATATTTTTCATTTTCATACTTTTCAGTTGGCCAACATTTCTAAAAATCCCTTTTTTGTATTAGCCTTAAGTAATATTCTAATTTTGTGACACACGGAATTTTGGATTTTCATTTGTTGCCACTTCAAATCATCAAAATTAAATGAAATAAACATTTGAATGCATCAGTCTGTGTGCAATGAATAAATATAATGTACAAGTTACACCTTTTGAATGCAATTACTGAAATAAATCAAGTTTTTCAAAATATTCTAATTTACTGGCTTTTACCTGTATAAGTCGCACTGGAGACCAGCCAAACTATGAAAAAAACTGCGACTTATAGTCCGAAAAATACGGTAGATAGATAGAACTTTATTGATTCCTTCAGGAGAGTTCCCTCAGGAAAATTAAAAAATTAAAAAATGTGTAGAAAGAACATGTTAAAAGAGAAATTAAGCAGAAATTAACAGTAAATGAACAAGTAGATGAATAATTCATTTTCTACCACTTGTCCTTAATAATGTTGACAAAATAATAGAATGGAAATTGACAATATAGTACTGCATATGTCAGCAGCTAAATTAAGAGCCTTTGTTTGCTTACTTACTACTAAAAGACAAGTTGTCGTGTATGCTCACTATTTTATTTAAGGAGAAACTTGCAATAATAAACATATGTTTAATGTACCGTACATTTTTGTAGCTAAAATAAAGCCAATAATGCCATTTTTTGTGGTCCCCTTTATTTAGAGAAGTATCGAAAAGTACCGAAAAGTATCGAAATACATTTTGGCACCGGTACCAAAATATTGGTGTCCGGACAACACTAAATCCAACATATTACTGTCTGAGCAACTAAGAAATTCAACTGTGCACATTGAACGTACAAGCTTTGTTCTCTCAGTACAGACTGACAGAGATGGATAAATACTCAGAAGAATATGACAAGGAAGTGTTTACAACATTAACGTCACATAAACCGGACGTGCAACTCTCGTTTTGTCTTTATCATTAAAAAAAAAAAACACTCTAAAACCTTTACAAATTCAACGGATGAAGGTAAACATATTTAAACACTCAAGTAACAACAATAAGAAGTAAGAGCTATATTTTAGATTAATTCAGTCAAGGTAAGTATATTGTGTACTGTCTATTTTATTTTTCTAAATAAAACTTATTTTTCCCATTTTTTTGTACGTGTTGAAGTACTTTTTGAGCACATTCAATGATACCGTGCTAATTTTGGTCACAACAACCATGATATGAACTTTTCATATCGTTACATCTACACTCTACTCTTGGTATAATTCTTTAACTGATCCTAAAAAACCCCAAACAGTTTTGGAAAGCAAACATCAGCGCGCCACAAGCGTGCATCTGTTACACAACATATGGCCTCCACTATGTGTTGTGTATTTCCAAGAAACTACATGAGGTTGTTTTTTTTTAAAGAAACTTCAGTCTCTTGAGTGTCAGGGCTAATATTTGAACGGGGCCAGATTCCAGTTCCGATTCCAAAGTTGGACTTTTGAATGTATCAACACAGCAAACATATGTTTGAGGTTCTTCACTGGTTGGTGCAAATATATCAGTAGTAAGATTAGTAACCACATTATTTCAATGTTCTTATAAGTGAACTGTGCTAACCGGTCATCTGCTGATTGGACTGAGCGTTGCTCTGGTCTATTGACATCTTTGGAAGACAATGGGAGCCAATCGGGGAGCCCAAAGGATGATGGCCGGGCAGAGCAGTGGGCAATTTGGCGATTTCTGAATTGAAATACAAATTGGGCAACACCTCGGAGAAGCTGTCCGCGCTGCAAGGCAAAAGTATGATCAATTTGACAGCCAGAACGGACAAGTAGAGCAAACAAACCATTGGAATGGGTTTACTCGCCCTAACCAAAACAATCCATATCTACAATTTGGCTTCCTCTGCCGCACTTTAGGCCAGATGCCACCCTCGAGTTCTTGTGTAGTAAATATGTGCTCATATGTGTTTATTGTTGTTCGAGGTTCTTTGTGGTCTCAAACTTGTAGGAGGGTCTTTAACTTCCTCTGAGCTCACTGTAAACAAACATTGTGTGGGACTTCTTTTGTTTCAGAGGAAGACATTAGGGGTGTGAACCTTTGGGCACCTAACGGTTACACCTGGTTCCGACTACCGGGGTGACTATTCGATTCAGAATCGATTCCCTTCATAGCTTACCGAAGTCGTACTAAAATCATGTTGACAGATTATTGAGCGCCGTGTGTAGTGTTCTATATTCTCAATGGAACATTTAAAGTTTGGGTGTTTTTTACCGCCGTCATATTGCAGTCTACACGTATCTCTTATGTGTGACTGCCATCTACTGGTCACACTTATCATTACATGATTGTAAATAATGTAAATAATTCAATGTATATACTCTGATGATTAACTTGTGTGATGACTGTATTATGCCGATAGTATATATTTGTACCATGAATTGATTTATTTATTACTTAAACAAGTTGAAAAACTTATTCGGGTGTTACCATTTAGTGGTCAATTGTACGGAATATGTACTGTACTGTGCAATCTACTTGTCCTGGGCATGACGTTAAAGTGCATCCGGCAGTGGAGGCTCCTCTATGGGGTCTTGGGGCACTAAGAGGTTAACCCCTTTACTACTGTTACCCCAGATGGCCCTTGGCAAAGGCCGAGTACCTGACTGCCCCCTAGCCAGGGATACGGTGAAGACCTCAACGGCGGAGCAGGCGGGAAGACAGTAGATTTAAGAACGACCACAACGGCTGCGATGGCGGAAGAAGGCTGCAGCAGAAAAGGGTCCCCGGTCGTCTTGGACTCCACGCCACTGGACCCTGACCCGATTTCTGTCAAGGATCGTGTGGTGACTGTCTGTGCACCAGTCTCCCCACGTTAAACAAAGTCACGCACAGGCATCCTCCATAAAGGGATACACCCCTACCAGGAGGACCGTCATACTCGTTCGAGTGACCGCCGATAATGACTATTAAAAGTTTCAATCAATCAAAACTCCATGTACAAAATAAAATAGCTTCGAGGCATACTTGCCAACCCTCCCGAATTTTCCGGGAGACTCCCGAATTTCAGTGCCTCTACCGAGACAACCATTCTCCCGAATTTCTCCCGATTTCCAGCCGGACTTAAGACACGCCCACTCCAGGTCCGTGCGTCACGTCCGCTTGGCCAACCAAAAAGTAACCACAGAACACTATAGTGTTCTGTGGTTACTTTTTGGTTGGCCAACGGTTTACGTTGTATTGCGCACTCTGACGGCAAGTGTGGGAGTCGGTTCTGAAGTATGAAGTAGTGATGGGTCCGGCAACACCGATGCTTCGGCGCATGCGTCGAGCTCGTAGAGCAAAACCCTGTGTCGGTGCGCGTACCGCTTTTAGAAAGTCACGTGACCGATCATGAGCTGTTTCGATCACGTGACCGATACACAAACTGTGTCGCACAGACACCTCCTCTGTGCCCTGTGAGCGGGTCTTTTCTACAGCCGGAGAATTGAATTAATAACTAAGAAGAGAAATCGTCTGAAATTTAATACAATGGAAAAACTGTTTTTTTTTAATAAAAATGTGTAAAAAAAATAAATAAATAAAAAAAAATCCCAGTCCACAAGCATCCTCATTCACAACACGTTCTCTTAGATTTCCATGTTATGATACATGTTGACATTATTTATTGACTGTATCTTAAAAAGATAAAAACATATTTGTATTTAAATGAAGATATGAAATAATCCTAAATGAAATACAATGACTTGGTTTATATTATTGTATATACTAGGTCATAAAATCAGTGTCAGTTGAGTCGGTCCATAGGTTGCCTGTAGGAATTTTTAATGTCCAGCAGATGTCAGTATTTAGTGACACAGTATCGACACAGTATCAATACAGTTTTGCAATGTGTCGAAACGCTTCATGACGCCTCATCAACCCATCACTAGTATGAAGTAAAGAGACGTAACTTCATCACCTCGCCTGGTTATTGACTCCAACCCGGAATATTACACTGCCCATACCTATGCTCCTTCAAAAGCTGTGCTACTGGCTGCAAAGCATTGCACTTTCAAATACAACAATGAGTAGAGAGGAGTGTTATGTGTGTGTATATGTGTAAATAAATGAACACTGAAAGTATTTATTTTATTTATATGTATATATACAATAAAATACATATATATATATATATATATGTCAAGTATTTATTTTATTTATATATACAGGTAAAAGCCAGTAAATTAGAATATTTTGAAAAACTTTATTTATTTCTGTAATTGCATTCAAAAGGTGTAACTTGTACATTATATTTATTCATTGCACACAGACTGATGCATTCAAATGTTTATTTCATTTAATTTTGATGATTTGAAGTGGCAACAAATGAAAATCCAAAATTCCGTGTGTCACAAAATTAGAATATTACTTAAGGCTAATACAAAAAAGGGATTTTTAGAAATGTTGGCCAACTGAAAAGTATGAAAATGAAAAATATGAGCATGTACAATACTCAATACTTGGTTGGAGCTCCTTTTGCCTCAATTACTGCGTTAATGCGGCGTGGCATGGAGTCGATGAGTTTCTGGCACTGCTCAGGTGTTATGAGAGCCCAGGTTGCTCTGATAGTGGCCTTCAACTCTTCTGCGTTTTTGGGTCTGGCATTCTGCATCTTCCTTTTCACAATACCCCACAGATTTTCTATGGGGCTAAGGTCAGGGGAGTTGGCGGGCCAATTTAGAACAGAAATACCATGGTCCGTAAACCAGGCACGGATAGATTTTGCGCTGTGTGCAGGCGCCAAGTCCTGTTGGAACTTGAAATCTCCATCTCCATAGAGCAGGTCAGCAGCAGGAAGCATGAAGTGCTCTAAAACTTGCTGGTAGACGGCTGCGTTGACCCTGGATCTCAGGAAACAGAGTGGACCGACACCAGCAGATGACATGGCACCCCAAACCATCACCCAACCATGCAAATTTTGCATTTCCTTTGGAAATCGAGGTCCCAGAGTCTGGAGGAAGACAGGAGAGGCACAGGATCCACGTTGCCTGAAGTCTAGTGTAAAGTTTCCACCATCAGTGATGGTTTGGGGTGCCATGTCATCTGCTGGTGTCGGTCCACTCTGTTTCCTGAGATCCAGGGTCAACGCAGCCGTCTACCAGCAAGTTTTAGAGCACTTCATGCTTCCTGCTGCTAACCTGCTCTATGGAGATGGAGATTTCAAGTTCCAACAGGACTTGGCGCCTGCACACAGCGCAAAATCTACCCGTGCCTGGTTTACGGACCATGGTATTTCTGTTCTAAATTGGCCCGCCAACTCCCCTGACCTTAGCCCCATAGAAAATCTGTGGGGTATTGTGAAAAGGAAGATGCAGAATGCCAGACCCAAAAACGCAGAAGAGTTGAAGGCCACTATCAGAGCAACCTGGGCTCTCATAACACCTGAGCAGTGCCAGAAACTCATCGACTCCATGCCACGCCGCATTAACGCAGTAATTGAGGCAAAAGGAGCTCCAACCAAGTATTGAGTATTGTACATGCTCATATTTTTCATTTTCATACTTTTCAGTTGGCCAACATTTCTAAAAATCCCTTTTTTGTATTAGCCTTAAGTAATATTCTAATTTTGTGACACACGGAATTTTGGATTTTCATTTGTTGCCACTTCAAATCATCAAAATTAAATGAAATAAACATTTGAATGCATCAGTCTGTGTGCAATGAATAAATATAATGTACAAGTTACACCTTTTGAATGCAATTACTGAAATAAATCAAGTTTTTCAAAATATTCTAATTTACTGGCTTTTACCTGTATGTATATATATATATATATATATATATATATATATATATATATATATAAGAAATACTTGAATTTCTGTGAATTCTAGCTAATATATATATATATATATATATATATATATAGCTAGAATTCACTGAAAGTCAAGTATTTATTTTATTTATATATATATATATATATATATATATATATATATATATATATATATATATATATATATATAAGAAATACTTGAATTTCTGTGAATTCTAGCTATAAATATACTCCTCCCCCCTTAACCGCACCCACCTCAACCCCCCCCCAAACTCCCAAATTTGGAGGTCTCAAGGTTGGCAAGTATGCTTTGAGGTCGGTAAGCAAAACCAGAATTATTCCTTACATTAGGCGGGTTATAAGGTGCACTGTTGAGTTTTGAGGGGAAAAATAGGTAGCCCGGAAAATACGGTAATTAAGAGTTTACATGCATAATAAAATCTGGTTATAACCAAATCAATGCAATAATTTGTTTTTTAGTGCATGTAAACCTACCAAGTGTGGGCATAGAAGCGGTAAGAACATCCAGAAGCTGCAATGCATACAAAATAGTGCTGCTAAGATCCTAATGAGAATGCGGAAATACGACCATATCACACCAACTCTCAAATCTCTTCACTGGCTTCCTGTTCCACTCAGGATCGAATACAAAGCCTCCCTACTAACCCACCAGTGCCTCCATGGAAATGCCCCCCTCTACCTCAAAGAACTACTCACCCCCAAATCCTCCACACAACACCTCCTCTCCGGACAGGCTATAACCTCCTCCAACCTCCGAGGACAGAGCTACAAACTATGGGAGACCGGGCTTTCTGCTCTTGTCGCTCCCAGTCTGTGGAATGCTCTCCCTGACCACCTGAGGGCACCACAGACTGTGGATGCTTTTAAAAAAGCCTTTTTATAAATATATGCATACTAGTTTTAGCTATTGTGCTGTTCTAGTTTTTATTTATTTTTTTATTATCTTTATTTTTTTTATTTTTTGTTTCAATACACTGTAGCACTTTGAGGTTGTTTTCTCAATGTAAAGTGCTTTCTACAAATAAAATCTATCATTATTATTTATGTTGGTTTTTAGGATGGAATTGAGGGGGCCCACTATGTTTGGGCCCCGGAATTTGGTGCTACGCCTCTGAGCGGACTACAAGTGTGAACGCACCCTCAGGTGAAAACCTAGGACTACCTATGGTGCAACCCTCAGGTGAAAATAGGTAGCCCGGAAAATACGGTAATTAAAGGGGAACATTATCACCAGACCTATGTAAGCGTCAATATATACCTTGATGTTGCAGAAAAAAGACCATATATTTTTTTAACTGATTTCCGAACTCTAAATGGGTGAATTTTGGCGAATTAAACGCCTTTCTAATATTCGATCTCGTTGTGACGTCACATCGGGAAGCAATCCGCCATTTTCTCAAACATAGAGTCAAATCAGCTCTGTTATTTTCCGTTTTTTCGACTGTTTTCCGTACCTTGGAGACATCATGCCTCATCGGTGTGTTGTCGGAGGGTGTAACACGAACAGGGACAGATTCAAGTTGCACCAGTGGCCCAAAGATGCGAAAGTGGCAAGAAATTGGACGTTTGTTCCGCACACTTTACCGACGAAAGCTATGCTACGACAGAGATGGCAAGAATGTGTGGATATCCTGCGACACTCAAAGCAGATGCATTTCCAACGATAAAGTCAAAGAAATCTGCCGCCAGACCCCCATTGATCCTGCCGGAGTGTGTGAGCTATTCAGGGACAAAGGACCTCGGTAGCACGGCAAGCAATGGCGGCAGTTTGTCCCCGCAGACGAGCGAGCTAAACCCCCTGGATGTCTTGGCTCACACCGTCCCTTATGCCACCGAAGATGATCAAGAGAAGAATATCGACCCTAGCTTCCCTGGCCTGCTGACATCAACTCCAAAACTGGACAGATCAGCTTTCAGGAAAACAGCGCGGATGAGGGTATGTCTACAGAATATATTAATTGATGAAAATTGGGCTGTCTGCACTCTCAAAGTGCATGTTGTTGCCAAATGTATTTCATATGCTGTAAACCTAGTTCATAGTTGTTAGTTTCCAAACACATACCAATCGTTGGTTAGAAGGCGATCGCCGAATTCGTCCTCGCTTTCTCCCGTGTCGCTGGCTGTCGTGTCGTTTTCGTCGGTTTCGCTTGCATACGGTCCAAACCGATATGACTCAATAGCTTCAGTTTCTTCTTCAATTTCGTTTTTCGCTACCTGCCTCCACACTACAACCATCCGTTTCAATACATGCGTAATCTGTTGAATCGCTTAAGCCGCTGAAATCCGAGTCTGAATCCGAGCTAATGTCGCTATACCTTGCCGTTCTTTCCGCCATGTTTGTTTGTATTGGCATCACTATGTGACGTCACAGGAAAATGGACGGGTGTATATAACGATGGTTGAAATCAGGCACTTTGAAGCTTTTTTTTAGGGATATTGCGTGATGGGTAAAAAAAATGTAAAAACTTCGAAAAATAAAATAACCCACTGGGAACTGATTTTTAATGGTTTTAACCCTTCTGGGGACGGCGTGGCGAAGTTGGTAGAGTGGCCGTGCCAACAATCGAAGGGTTGCTGGTTACTGGGGTTCAATCCCCACCTTCTACCATCCTAGTCACGTCCGTTGTGTCCTTGGGCAAGACACTTCACCCCTTGCTCCTGATGACTGCTGGTTAGCGCCTTGCATGGCAGCTCCCGCCATCAGTGTGTGAATGTGTGTGTGAATGGGTGAATGTGGAAATACGGTCAAAGCGCTTTGAGTACCTTGAAGGTAGAAAAGCGCTATACAAGTATAACCCATTTATCATTTATCATTCTGAAATTGTGATAATGTTCCCCTTTAAGAGTTCACATGCATTTTAAAATCTGGTTGCAACCAAATCAATGCAATAATTAGTTTTTTTTAGTGGATGTAAACATACCAAGTTTGGGCATTGAAGCAGTAATGTTGGGTTTAGGGTGGGGATGAGGGGGCCCCCTATGTTTGGGCCCCGGAATTTGGTGCTACGCCCCTGAGCAGACTACAAGTGTGAACGCACCCTCAGGTGGTGTCGGCTCCCTTGAAGTATGACTGTGTTTATACAGTATATAATAATAATAATAATACCTGGGATTTATATAGCGCTTTTCTAAGTACCCAAAGTCGCTTTACATGTAGAACCCATCATTCATTCACACCTGGTGGTATATGACCGACAAGAGCTCAAATGAGGACGTGTTTGTGTGATAGAATGTTCCAGTGACATACCTTAAAACTTTCTTCGGGACACTTTGCGCGACTTGTTTATTATACGGCACTATTCGCGGTTCGAAATCCGGCTCCGCGTCGTCGAGGACTGCTATGGAGTTGGTCTTCCTGGCTCCTTTAAGCCGCTCCTCCAGAGGCGAAGCGGCGGCGTCGTCGTCCCCGTCCGTGAAGAAGCAGGCTTCCTCGGTCCAGTTGACGCTCAGCAGACTCAAGGTGAATCCCAGGGAAATGCCGATGATTACCGGGCCCACCGACCGTAGAGCGGAAAGAAGGGCTGGGAATCTCATCTTGCGGCTCGGCTCTGGGAGCCTCCGACCTCTCGTTGCTGTGACGCCGCGAGTCAACTACATCAAGTCGGCGATGTTTCCTCGTCCGACTTCCACAAAAGACGCGAGTTGTTCCCTCGAAAATGACGTCGGGTTCGTACGTGTCATTATCGCTGCTTACGTAGCTCCGCCCCCTTGCGTTGGAAGCCCTCAAAGGCGGACGGATCTACTTCCTGTGTGTGTGTGTCTCCATGCGCGCATGGATATTTAACACCATGGTGACTGCTCACCTGCGTTGCTATGTGACGTCACCGTTAAGCTTGTGTAGACTGCTAACACATTTTTTTTGAAGTCTCATTTAGAGTTGCCACCAGGGCCGGCCCGTGGCATAGGCCGTATAGGCAAATGCTAAGGGCGCCGTCCATCAGGGGGCGCCACGCCAGTGCCACAAATGTTGGAGAAAAAAAAAAAAAAAGTTGGTACTATTATTTCTAAATACAAAAAATAATCCCACGTTAATTAAAATGCAAAGTAAAGCCTATTTAATAGAAATATTATTTGCTACAATATCGTATCATGACTCTTTTTGGACGTCACCACATCAAAAAATCAACACAAGATGTCAAAACGGCCAAAACTGTCAGGTGCCCAGGGAAGAAAAAAGAGAAAAGAAGAGGAGGAGAAACGAGAAAAGACAGAGGTAGCAGGTAGGTAACGTTAGCCTACATGAAATGATTTGTCTGTTACAGAATGTGATAGTAACCTGGCTTTTTAGCATTAAGCTAATGTTACATGATTCGGCAATTGCTAATCAATAAATAGCTAGTTCTGTTTTAACGTCGGGTTAATATTGTGGAGGGGGCTAAATTGTTATGGAAAATAATAATGTAACGTTAGGTAATTACATTATTTATATTACATTTATTTGTATTAGATCTTTTAAGCAGGTGTTTTTTGTTTACATTGTTATTGCCTTCTGGTTAGCTAATGTTTGCCCTGCAGGTAATAGTCACTTTTCCACCCCTTTATATATTAGGTATAGTTGTAAGCCTAGTTGTTAAAGTGCACATCATTAATGTTAATTAAGCAATATGTATGTAAAAAATATTGTATTTCATATATTCATTTTTTATTTTTTGCATTCATTTATTTATTCATTTTTTTTTTAATCTTGTTAACTATTCTGATTGTTAATTTGCTTTCTTTAAGTAAAAAAAAAGGTCAAAGACAAAGCTATTTGGTTTCTTGTGAGTATATACAGTTCACTGCCGATGTGGGGGGGCGCCATCTAAAATCTTGCCTAGGGCGCCAGATTGGTTAGGGCCGGGCCTGGTTGCCACACTACACTACATTATTTGATCAAAGTTATTATTTTATTAATGATAATTAACAACACATTCCCAATGATAATACTACAAAAATGATATACTTTTCTTCTGTTTTTGTTTTTTTGTCTTGCAGCTTTACCCCTCAGTTTGCACCAAAACAAGCCAATCATATGTTTGATTTTGCTCAATTTTTGTTTTTGTTTGTTTTGGGTTTTTTTAGTTTTATTTTCACGCCGGATGGCTTTCCTCCCGTTTATGCAGGCCATGACACCACTAACAGTATATAGTAAATGCCACATCACCATGTCTAAATTACTATAAATTATATTATTGTTTTCTTATTATATATTTATTACTTTATTGTGTTATTTTCGATCTATCTTAATTATTAATACTACTAGTATTCTCCTCTCATTGTTATGTTTTATTAACTTATTAATGTGATATTTTTATGATATATGTTACATTTTTTCATATGTTTTATAAAAAAAAAATTAGATGGCGTTAATTTTAGTTAGCACCAACCAAATCCCTCCGATCCTACCAGGGTACAGATTCACATCAAATCCGACGTGTTACGGCACTTGGCCATCACTCCAGCAGCACTGAGAGCAAACTCGGCCAATTTACCTCTAGTGTAATGTTGCAATTTTCAATGCCGACTAAAAAAATTGACTCAAGGAAACGTAAGTTAAGTAAGGCCCCCAGTTTTCCACAAATGGGCTAGCTTGATGCTAATATACATTGGCTTTGCTATTGACACGCTTCTGATTAGCATTAGCGATTTTACATGGCGATTTCAACGCCTCCAAAGTTGTGTAAATGAAAACTACAACTAAGCTGCACGTTACAATCAAACAGCTGGTGCGTAATATGCACGATACTTACAGTATTAACACTTTTTAGGGTGCAACAGACAGCAAAGCAGACTTAGCGTCATACCTGCAAATGATATTCAGAAATATGATAATGAAACAAGATACAACTGGTAAGCGGTTATCATAATCAGCTCGTTTTTAAATGTTGTATTAAAAATGAGATTTTGTTATAAAAAAAAAAGTTTTTATATTTATTAACACACACAAAAGTACCAAAAAATAAGTACTGTTGAGTACCAGTATTAATTACAAGGTACTGGGAATCGGTGCTGTCCATCCGTCGGTTCAAATGTGAATGGTACCCAACCCTAGTCTCCATACACAGTGTGGAGCCGCTCCATTTTAAATATTGCTTTGCTATTGTTAAACTGTCAATAACACTCATCGTAAATACATTTAAAAATTTACAGTGAATACATGTGATGGTATCGGTATTCGTGTCGGCCAATGTCACTCGTGGATTATTGTTATCGCAATCAGCAGCAAAAACCCTGATTGGTACGCCAAAGAAGATACAGTAGCTTTCCAAGCTGTACACTGATTACTCTAAATGTGTTGTTGTGTCCCTTGAAGATTGAATAAAATGTGTGCTGAGATGCAAGGTGTGTGCACTTCCACTCCTGGGATTCTATGTGGACAAAATAAAAATCAGATAACTGGTAAAACTTGTGTGTCAGCGTTGCAGTCGGGAAGTCGAGGGTTTGACTCTGTGTGGAGTCTGTGCGTTCCAAAAATATTCTTGTTAGGTTAATCCAGTCCTTCTCAAATAGTAGGCCACTCCCTCCTCTATCAGTATCAGGCTGCTTCGAAAAGCTGCGCACTACAAAACGCGCTCATTGTAGGCATTAATCCTCACTTCCACATTTTGATTTAAAAACAATAATTAGCATTGTAAACAGTCAGCTAATTGTACACATATGTTTTGGCTCCGCCCATCCCTGAACAGCTATTTCACAGCAATGTTTAAACACTTTGTCTGGGGTCACTGGCAAAAGGGTTGTTGTAATACACTTTTCCACCACTTGTGGCAGTAATTGCATAATAAAACAAACAGAAGAAGTTTGGAGCCAAAATCATAGAGAGGTTTCTTAAGCGCAAAAATTACGACTAAATTGGCGAACCTGTATTTTCATTTGCACTTTAATTTTAATGACAGTTTTTTTAAAACACATATAACATGATCGTCGTTATTATTTATTTATTATCAATTTAGTTTGAATGTATTTATTGTAGCACAACATAGTTTATAAATTGTAATAAATAATTGTAATACATTTTAATAAATATGTACATTTATTTTTCATCAGTTTT
This sequence comes from Nerophis lumbriciformis, assembly GCF_033978685.3. Classification (NCBI taxonomy): domain Eukaryota; kingdom Metazoa; phylum Chordata; class Actinopteri; order Syngnathiformes; family Syngnathidae; genus Nerophis; species Nerophis lumbriciformis. Next base: position 8,677,369 of record NC_084578.2, read on the forward strand.
TAGAGTCTATATTAGGGGTGTCAAACTCATTTTAGCTCAGGTGTCAAACTTTGACTGATAAATATACATTTGAAGTTGATCTTGACTCTATACAATGAGTCAAGAACGCAGTGCTAAAATATATTTTTAACTAAATTATATATATATATATATATATATATATATATATGTATATATATATATATATATATATATATATATATATATATATATATATATATATATATATATATATATATATATACATACATATATATATATATATAGGGGGCTAAAATATATTTTTTAACTAAATTATATATATATATATATATATATATATATATATATATATATATATATATATATATATATATATATATATATACTAAATTATATATATATAATTTAGTTAAAAAATATATTTTAGCCCTCTATATATGTATGTATATATATATATATATATATATATATATATATATATAATTTAGTTAAAAAATATATTTTAGCACTGCGTAATGGTATGTGATTTTTTTTTTCATTAGTTTTTATAAAACTGAAAATATATTTAAAAATATACATTTTAGCCCCCTATATATATATATATATATATATATATATATATATATATATATATATATATATATATATATATATATATATATATATATATATATATACAGTATATATATATATATATATATATATATATATATATATATATATACACAAAAAAACAGATGAAAAAAAAATCACATACAATTACGCAGTGCTGAACTATATTTTTAAACTAAATTATATATATATATATATATATATATATGGGGCTAAAATATATATTTTTAAATATATTTTCAGTTTTATAAAAACTAATGGAAAAAAAATCACATACCATTACGCAGTGCTAAAATATATTTTTTAACTAAATGATATATATATATATATATATATATATATATATATATATATATATATATATATATATATATATATATATATATATATATATATATATATAATTCAGTTTAAAATTATAGTTTAGCACTGCGTAATGTGATTTTTTTTTTCATCAGTTTTTGTAAAACCCCTATTTGCCAGTATATTTGATTAGTATTTATTTTTGTAATCAGCCTGACCTAAGCCTTGATAATAGTATTTGTGATTAACACATGCTTTTACATCATTTGACAATAGAAATAGGTTTACATTTTACATTTTCACACAGTTAACAAAAGTCTACGCACAGTAAACAAAACCACTGTGCAGATTTCCTTAACATTAGGCATATAGACTCTACTTCACAGTGTTTGCGACATATTCCACTCAATGCTTTACACACACCTTCCCATCTTGCACACAGATAACGATTGTGATACACACATCTTCACACTTTACACACACACTAGGATTGTGATACACAAGTTACTTCCTGGTCAATCCAAAGGGTTGTCTTGCCAACGACCACACAATTGAACACATTGGATCATCACACCCACCAGGTGTAAAGACACACAGGTGATCCATTGGAAATACAGCTTTCAAGTAGGTGCTACAGCTATACAGTTTTTTTTCCATTTGTCATTTTTATCTGCAAGATTTTTGTTCAAACCTTTTTATTTGTCTCAGATTTTAATTTGTATTTATATTATTCACATGCAAAAAAATACCTAAGTGTTTATTGTTTATTGTGAGAGAACTGTGGTGCTGAATTTCCCCCAGGGATCAATAAAGTACTTTCTATTCTATTCTAATGTGTACTGCGTGTCATTGTTGACTCCTGTGCTATGTTACTTTACCTGACTGAGGTCAAAATAAATATGTTCAGTTTGCAGCGTCATTGTTGAGCAGCTCTTGAAAAGATTAAAGGATGTTTTTTACTTTCTCTGTAGTTCCTTACTTATAGGCCCACTTCAAAGTAAACAATGACGATTGCTGTGGATTTGCCAATATATTTTGTCAAGGTACAGTAATCATTCATCACATATGTTAAAAAGGTCGGGCAAAATGCCCCAAACATGTGATTTCTTATAGTAAAATAGGGTTTTTTTACAAATGTGTTTTGTATTTATCAATGTTCTAGGTAACTCACTCCAATAGTGTCTTATCATTTGAAGTCTGTGTGAGTGAGATGACAATAAAACTGCATTTTTACAAATGCTTGCTTTATTTTGATGAATGGGCATATGTTTTGACTAGAGATGTCCGATAATGGCTTTTTTGCCGATATCCGACATTCCGATATTGTCCGACTCTTAATTACCGATTCCGATATCAACCGGCGATACCAATATATACAGTCGTGGAATTAACACATTATTATGCCTAATTTTGTTGTGATGGAAATGTAACAAGGTTTTCCAAAATAAATCAACTCAAGTTATGGAAAAAAAAAATGCCAACATGGCACTGCCATATTTATTATTGAAGTCACAAAGTGCATTATTTTTTTTTAACATGCCTCAAAACAGCAGCTTGGAATTTAGGACATGCTCTCCCTGAGAGAGCATGAGGAGGTTGAGGTGGGTGGGGTTGGGGGGGGCGAGGTTGAAGTTGGGAGGCGGGGGTTAGGGGGTAGCGGGGTATATTGTAGCGTCCCGGAAGAGTTAGTGCTGCAAGGGCTTCTGGGTATTTGTTCTGTTTTGTTTATGTTGTGTTACGGTGCGGATGTTCTCCCGAAATGTGTTTGTCATTCTTGTTTGGTGTGGGTTCACAGTGTGGCGCATATTTGTAACAGTGTTAAAGTTGTTTATACGGCCACCCTCAGTGTGACCTGTATGGCTGTTGACCAAGTATGCTATGCATTCACTTGTGTGTGTAAAAAGCCGTAGATATTATGTAATTGGGCCGGCACGCAAAGGCAGTGCCTTTAAGGTTTATTGGCGCTCTGTACTTCTCCCTACGTCCGTGTACACAGCGGCGTTTTAAAAAGTCATACATTTAACTTTTTGAAACCGATACTGATAATTTCCGATATTACATTTTAAAGCATTTATCGGCCGATAATATCGGCAGTCCGATATTATAGGACATCTCTAGTTTTGACCCAAGTGTGTCATTTTGCAAATAATCTCGGAATTAAGAAAATTGAATGTTGTGTTTGGAAAAGTGTGTAAATCCTTTTGAAAAAATACACAGTTAGTAAAATGGTGTGTAAGCAAATGGAAAAAAAACTGTGATTTGCCCAGGTCTGGTCTAACATGTCCGAAAAGGATTAGAAAGACCTCATAATCCAATTGTTAATGCATTGTATCGAATTTTACTGAATTGTTCATACACTGTATTGAATTGCTCTGTTTTTAAAACATATTGTTTTTGCATCCCCTGTATCTCGATGCGTATCGAATCGAACACAATAGGTACACGCCCAGCTGTGAGCAGTTTAGAGTGCACATCTTGCCTAAAATCCCATCCAGCCCACCCGTGACCCGAATTAAATAACCAGGAAGAAGTCAAATTAAGTTGGAAAATGACTCAAAATCAGTCATATTTAATTGACGCAGACAAAAACAGTACTGTGTGTGCGTGTGTGTGTGTGTGTGTGTGTGTGTGTGTGTGTGTGTGTGTGTGTGTGTGTGCGTGCGTGCGTGTGTGTGTGTGTGTGTGTGTGTGTGTGTGTGTGTGTGTGTGTGTGTGTGTGTGTGTGTGTGCGTGTGCGTGTGAATCATCATGTAGGCGTTTGTTCTTGTGAAACCTGCCTGGTCCGGCCCCTGCGGTCTCATTGAGAGGCGAGAGCACTAAAAAAACGAGCTAAAAGCTCATTTTCCAGTGCAAACGCTAAAAGGGGCTGTTTGGTACTTACTTAAAGTAAATTTTTTTAAACCAAAAACTTGAAAGGCACTCTACCAGGCCCAACCTCCCAATAGTACAAAAAGGTCCTAAATTCAGACAGTGATTCGGATCACCCCCGAAACATAATCACTCGTTCCTTATCCCAGTTTGGATGTTTCCTGAATGTCTGATGACAGTCATATTTTTGTGAGCTATTTACAGTGGAATGAAATAAACAAAGTGTCAGGTTCAAACACTGATGACATCTATTAAACAAGACAAGAAGCAAGGAATCAAACAGAGACAGAATTAAATTTGGCTCAATGAGGAGAAACGTCTGGACTGTACTCTTTGTACAGTCTCCACCACGCTCTGACGAAAGATTGTACGCCTCCTCTTTTATTTGGACTTTCCCTGATTACATGACAACAGCTGTTTCTAAGGGACGGGGGTGGTAAACAGCCATCGCCTTTGGTTACAGAACAGTTCAAAGAAAAGGTCGTAAAAACAGTTCAAAGAAAAGGTCGCCTGGAGGGGAGTCTGGTCCTGCTTCCTCTCCGCTTTGTAGTTCTCGGGTCAAGACAAAATCTTTCTGTGGATTACAATACATCAGAGAAACAGAACACCTTCATGTTGCTCCCCATCCTACACCGTGGAGTTTTACAAGCCTTCTTCTTGGTAGGATCAAAGACAGCTTTTGTCTCGGTTGGTAGAGCGGCCTTGCCAGCAACTTGAGGGTTGCAGGTTAGATCCCCGCTTCCGCCATCCTAGTCACTGCCGTTGTGTTCTTGGGCAAGACACTTTACCCACCTAAAGTTAAAAGTTAAAGTACCAATGATTGTCACACACACACTAGGTGTGGCGAAATTATTCTCTGCATTTGACCCATCACCCTTGATCACCCCCTGGGAGGTGAGGGGAGCAGTGGGCAGCAGCGGTGGCCGCGCCCGGGAATCATTTTGGTGATTTAACCCCCAATTCCAACCCTTGATGCTGAGTGCCAAGCAGGGAGGTAATGGGTCCCATTTTTATAGTCTTTGGTATGACTCGGCCGGGGTTTGAACTCACAACCTACCGATCTCAGGACGGACACTCTAACCACTAGGCCACTGAGTAGGTGCTCCCAGTGCCACCCACACTGGTTTAAATGTAACTTAGATATTGGGTTTCACTATGTAAAGCGCTTTGAGTCACTAGAGAAAAAGCGCTATATAAATATAACTCACTTTACTTCACTTCTTCACGCCGGGAACTCGTGGAAACACAAAGCTTTGTGATAACTTAGATACAATTATTCTGACACAAAGTGAACCTTCTTGTCAGTCGTCCACTCTCTTTGTCTCTGTGGGGAGAGGCGGGACCGCTCACATGCACAGATTCACACACGTGCACACACTCACACAGAAAATTCAGCCTTGTCCACAGTTTCCAAAAACAATTTGAAATGTGGACTCGTCAGACCACAGAACACTTTTCCACTTTGTCCATCTTAGATGAGTGAAGCCGGCGGCGTTTCTGGGTGTTGTTGATAAATGGCTTTCTCTTTGCATAGTAGAGTTGTAACCAGCACTTACAGATGTAGCGACCAACTGTAGTTACTGACAGTGGTTTTCTGAAGTGTTCCTGAGCCCATGTGGTGATATCCTTTACACACGGATGTCGCTTTTTGATGCAGTCCCGCCTGAGGGATCGAAGGTCACGGGCATTCAATGTTGGTTTTCAGCCTTGCTGCTTACGTGGAGTGATTTCTCCAGATTCTCTGAACCTTTTGATGATATTACGGACCGTAGATGGTGAAATCCCTAAATTCCTTGCAATAGCTGGTTGAGAAATGTTGTTCTTAAACTGTTTGACGATTTGCTCACGCATTTGTTGACAAAGTGGTGACCCTCGCCCCGTCCTTGTTTGTGAATGACTGAGCATTTCATGGAAGCTGCTTTTATACCCAATCATGGCACCCACCTGTTCCCAATTAGCCTGTTCACCTGTGGGATGTTCCAAATAAGAGTTTGATGAGCATTCCTCAACTTTCTCAGTATTGTTTGCCACTTGTGCCAGCTTTTTTGCAACATGCTGCAGGCATCAAATTCCAAATGAGCTAATATTTGCCAAAAATAACAAAGTTTTCCAGTGGTCGGGGGCGTGGGCGTGTTTGGGGGCGTGGTTAAGAGGGGAGGAGTATATTTACAGCTAGAATTCACCAAGTCAAGTATTTGATATATATATATATATATATATATATATATATATATATATATATATATATATATATATATATATATATATATATATATATATATATATATATATATATACTGTATATGCTCAAGTATTTCATATATATATATATATATATATATATATATATATATATATATATATATATATATATATATATATATATATATATATAATATAGCAGTTGTGCACTGCACTCTCTAAAAGCCGTAGATGTTATTGTCACAAATGCATGTACAGTAGATGGCAGTATTGTCCCGTTTAAGAGTGTCACAACATTGCTGTTTACGGCAGACGAACTGCTTTACGGTAGACGAAAACGTGACTGCTGTTGTTGTGTGTTGTTACCGCGCTGGGAGGACTTTAATGAAACTGCCTAACAATAAACCCACATAAGAAACCAAGAACTCGCCCTCTATCATTCTACAGTTATAACGTGATTGGGCAGGCACAATGTTTATATTGTGGGAAAGCGGACGTGAAAACAGGCTGTCGACACGTCACTCAGGTACGCCTGGATTTCGGGAGATTTTCGGGAGAAAATTTGTCCCGTGAGGTTTTCGGGAGAGGCGCTGAATTTCGGGAGTCTCCCGGAAAATCCGGGAGGGTTGGCAAGTATGAACACTTGATATTCTAGTTTCAAGCATGTTTTACTCAATATAGGTCATCAAATCTCAGCAACAAGCTGTAATATCTTACTGAGATCATTTAGGACCAAAAACACTTAAAACAAGTAAAACACTAACATAAAATCTGCTTAGTGAGAAGAATTATCTTATCAGACAAAAAAATAAGCAAATATCCCCCTTATTTGAGATATTTAATCTTACTTAGATTTCAGTTTTTGTAGTGTAGTTGCCCAGCTACTCATAGCCCCGCCCTCGAGGGACGGATTCCAGAAGTCCCCAGAGAAGCCGAGAGATGACAGGGATGGGAGGGTGGGAGCTTGAGGAGAAGCTGGCGAACGCTTCCATGGCCGATAGAAGTTGGAAGTTCCAGGTGGAACTAAACAGAACTATGAGGAACAGGTGTTCTGGCAGGACAACAAACAGAAAGGTGTTTCAAAACACAGACCAAACAGGAAATACTGATAAAACAAGAGCAGCGGGACTAAAGTGATTCTAAACAAAGGAAAATAACAAACATAGTCCAATCTGTCATTTAATTATGCTCACAGATTGAAGCACTACTGTAAATAGTATTTAGCCAAATATTAAGCGTTTTACTAAAATAAATGTGCAACTTTTAAACACCACCATTTTAAACAATGAACAGGGTGATTTCTGTCATGACTTGGTCCTGGGTGTTTGCTTTTCCGGGATGCAACGGAAAGTTGGCTCGGGCGAGACGGGAATGTAAGTAAATTTTTTATTTAAAGACTATAAATACAAAGAAAAGGATCAAACAAAAAGCGCGCACAGTGGCGGAGAATAAACTATGAAACCAAAGGACTATAGCAAAAAAGTACAAACAAAAAACACGCACAATGGCGGAGAACAAACTATGAAACCAAAAAGACTATAAACATGGAACAAAAACTTACTTGGCTTGGACAAAAATAGTTGCATGAAGAATGGACATGGAAAGAATGGACAGAGCATAAATGTGGGCAGGTCGTCAGAAAGACAAACTGAAAAACACTGAACTTAAATACTACAGACATGATTAACGAAAACAGGTGCGTGACTCAAGACGTGAAACAGGTGCGTGACGTGACAGGTGAAAACTAATGGGTTGCTATGGTGACAATCAAGAGTGCACAATGAGTCCAAACGTGGAACAGGTGAAACTAATGGGGTAATCATGGAAACAAGACAAGGGAGTGAAAAGACAGAAACTAAAGAGTCCTATAACTAAACAAAACATGATTACACAGACATGACAGATTTCGTACTGTTTTGAGAAAGCCCACAGACAGAAATATAGTTTTACATGGCAGAAGATAAACCCGAGTGGCTGAGAACAATTCACCATTTTGGCCAATTACAAGAATGTGTGACCAAGATCCTGAGTATGAAGTCAGATCTGAAGAAATGTTAGGCACATTTTTTTTTTTTAAACAAAAAAAAAGAAGGTACAACATATTCCATGAATGTGTCAGTCAATCGAATAGGGACTTTTTGATAGAAAAAAAATTATAATTTTTAGTACCATATGCAGCAGTAAGGCTAAAAGGGTCAAACAAATTATAAAAAACAATTGGAGTATTATAGAGAGTTACGAGACTCTGAGACAAATAGGTTAATTGGGTTCATATCAACCACCAACTTCCAAAAAGACATGTCTCTTGATCCATATCTGTTGGCTTGTGGAGATGTAACACTTCATCATTGCACTAATATATATTTTAAACAAATACATTTTAGAACCCCCACTCTCCACACCCAGCAGACACAAGACGTTGAAATATGGTTGAGAACTTGTTGAATTACTGTAGGTCCTGACAGTGAGCGACTCAAACGTAACGTTGAAACAACGTGCTTTCTGACGACGTTTATTCAATGTTAGGTTCTGACGTTGATTTGACCATTGAATTTTGGTCATTTTCTAACCAATATTCTACAACACAAAAACAACATGCTTTCTGATGACGTTTATTCAATGTTGGGTTCTGACGTTGATTTGACCTTTGAAGTTTGGTCATTTTCTAACCAGTATTCTAGAACACAAATACAACGTTGAAACAACATGCTTTTTGACGACGTTTAATCAATGTTGGGTTCTGACGTTGATTTAACCATTGAATTTTGGTCATTTTCTAACCAGTATTCTACAACACAAAAACAACATGCTTTCTGATGACGTTTATTCAATGTTGGGTTCTGACGTTGATTTGACCTTTGAAGTTTGGTCATTTTCTAACCAGTATTCTATAACACAAATACAACGTTGAAACAACATGCTTTTTGACGACGTTTAATCAATGTTGGGTTCTGACGTTGATTTGACCATTGAATTTTGGTCGTTTTCTAACCAGTATCCTACAACACAAATACAACGTTGAAACAACATGCTTTTTGACGACGTTTATTCAATATCGGGTTCTGACGATGATTGGACCATTGAATTTTGGTCATTTTCTAACCATTATTCTACATCACAAATACAACGTTGAAACAACATGCTTTTTGACGACGTTTATTCAATATCAGGTTCTGACAATGATTGGACCATTGAATTTTGGTCATTTTCTAACCAGTATTCTACAACACAAAAACAACATGCTTTCTGACGACTTTTATTCAATGTTGGGTTCTGACGTTGATTTAATCATTGAATTTTGGTCGTTTTCTAACCAGTATTCTACAATAAAAATACAACGTTGAAACAACATGCTTTTGACGATTTGTATTCAATATTGGGTTCTGACGATGATTGGACCATTGAATTTTGGTCATTTTCTAACCAGTATTCTACAACACAAAAACAACATGCTTTCTGATGATGTTTATTCAATGTTGGGTTTTGACGTTGATTTGACCTTTGAATTTTGGTCATTTTCTAACCAGTATTGTATAACACAAATACAACGTTGAAACAACATGCTTTTTGACAACGTTTAATCAATGTTGGGTTCTGACGTTGATTTAACCATTGAATTTTGGTCGTTTTCTAACCAGTATTCTACAACACAAATACAATGTTGGAACAACATGCTTTCTGACGACTTGTATTCAATGTTGGGTTCTGACGTTGATTTGACCATTGAATTTTGGTCGTTTTCTAACCAGTATTCTACAATAAAAAATACAACGTTGAAACAACATGCTTTTGACGATTTTTATTCAATATCGGGTTCTGACGATGATTGGACCATTGAATTTTGGTCATTTTCTAATCAGTATTCTACACCACAAATACAACGTTGAAACAACATGCTTTCTGATGACGTTTATTCAATGTTGGGTTCTGACGTTGATTTGACCATTGAATTTTGGTCATTTTCTAACCAGTATTCTACAACACAAATATTACGTTGAAACAACATGCTTTCTGACAACGTTTATTCAATGTTGGGTTCTGACGTTGATTTGACCTTTGAAGTTTGGTCATTTTCTAACCAGTATTCTAGAACACAAATACAACGTTGAAACAACATGCTTTTTGACGACGTTTATTCAATGTTGGGTTCTGACGTTGATTTAACCATTGAATTTTGGTCATTTTCTAACCAGTATTCTACAACACAAATACAACGTTGAACCAACATGCTTTTTGACGACGTTTATTCAATGTCGGGTTCTGAGGATGATTGGACCATTGAATTTTGGTCATTTTCTAACCATTATTCTACAACACAAATACAACGTTGAAACAACATGCTTTTGACTATGTTTGTTCAATGTCAGGTTGTGACGTTGATTTGACCATAGAAATTTGGTCATTTTCCAACCAGCAACGTGGATGCAACGTTGGACATCAACGTTGTCTCAATTTACAAATACAACTATTTTGCAACAGTGTTTCAAAGTCCATTTTTTAAAGGACAAATATGCATCATCAATGTTGTATCAATGCCTTGTGCCTGCTGAGCAGCGACTATAAATAGTACAATTCGTCTATAAAATTGTTGTAACTACACCTCTGCATAACATTATATCTTTATTAACATTAAATAAAACAATAAATATAAAAAAATAAACAATTATAGATCAACTTCTAACAAAAAATATCGTTTTTGACATTGTTTTCTAGTCTGTAACAGAAAAGCTTCAAAATGGAAAAGAATAAATAAACTAATCCTTAATTTAAATAATAAACATTGTTTTGACTGACTTGAATTATTTGATACCAAAAATAAAATAAAATTAAAGCTGCAAGCAGCGATGGACGGGACCGACTTTGACGGCACATAAAATCCAAACCGAAACAGTAATTAAAACTCTTTGGTCAACTTTTAAACAGAAGGGTTCAATCTCTCTCCTGTGCTAGTTTGAAGCCAACACGACAAACGCGCTCAGAGGAGATAATGTTTGAAAAAAAGGTGACCCGTTTTTACAAAACTTTTGTTTTGAAGGGGGAATTGCAAACTTCCTGTTGATTTTTGCTGGGGGTTGTCAATATATGAAATGTAGGTCTAAGTGAGACCTACATAGAGGTTTTTGTTTCATTCTACTGGAAGTTACAGGCAGTTTTGTCTGAGTTTTCCTCCTAGAAGCAGTTGTGTCTGTGTTTTCATCCTAGGGGGCGCTGGAGCGCAATTTTGAGTTTTGGTGTTGTTGTTGTTGTTTTTTATTAGATCGCAATTCTTGCCAGTCCTGATGTGTGTGTCCAGTTTGGTGAGTTTTGAAGCATGTTAAGGGGGTCAAATTACAGCTCAAACAGGCAAAAGTGACTGTTTTTACTAACATTTTGTTTTGAAGGGGGAATTGCCAACTTCCTGTTGATTTTTGCTGGGGGTTGTCAATATATGAAATGTAGGTCTAAGTGAGACCTACATAGAGGTTTTTGTTTCATGTCTCTAAGATATTCCTACTGGAAGTTACAGGCAGTTTTGTCTGAGTTTTCCTCCTAGAAGCAGTTGTGTGTGTGTTTTCTTCCTAGGGGGCGCTGGAGCGCAATTTTGAGTTTTGGGGTTGGGTTTTTTTTTTATTAGATCGCAATTCTTGCCAGTCCTGATGTGTGTGTCTAGTTTGGTGAGTTTTGAAGCATGTTAAGGGGGTCAAATTACAGCTCAAACAGGCAAAAGTGACTGTTTTTACTAACATTTTGTTTTGAAGGGGGAATTGCCAACTTCCTGTTGATTTTTGCTGGGGGTTGTCAATATATGAAATGTAGGTCTAAGTGAGACCTACATAGAGGTTTTTGTTTCATGTCTCTAAGATATTCCTACTGGAAGTTACAGGCAGTTTTGTCTGAGTTTTCCTCGTAGAAGCAGTTGTGTCTGTGTTTTCTTCCTAGGGGGCGCTGGAGCGCAATTTTGAGTTTTGGGGTTGGTTTTTTTTTTTTTTATTAGATCGCAATTTTTGCCAGTCCTGATGTGTGTGTCCAGTTTGGTGAGTTTTGAAGCATGTTAAGGGGGTCAAATTACAGCTCAAACAGGCAAAAGTGACTGTTTTTACTAACATTTTGTTTTGAAGGGGGAATTGCCAACTTCCTGTTGATTTTTGCTGAAAGATGTTAATGTATGAAATCTAGATCTAAGTCAGACCTACATAGAGGTTTTTGTTTCATGTCTCTACAACATTCCTACCGGAAGTTACAAGCAGTTTTGTCTGTGTTTTTTCATAGGGGGCGCTAGAGCGAAATTTGGGATGGCAATTTTTGCCCGTCCTGATGTGTGTGTCGAATATGGTGAGTTTCGAAGCATGTTAAGGGGGTCAACTTAGAGCTCAAAGAGGCGGCGGAATAATTATAATAATAAAACCTTACAATTACAATAGGGTCCTCTGTCCCAAAGGGACATTGCGGTCCCTAATAAACTCAATAAATAATAATTAATTCAAGGAGCAAAATATTCAAAACACTTTAACCCAGTGCTTCTCAAATAGTGTGTTTAAGGGTGGGGTGCATGGGAGGCAATAGCATAATAGCATACATTTTGGCACAAACATTTACTTTGGAGGGGCATGATAAAATTCTGTCCACGAGAAATATTAAACTGTGAGCAAGTTACCCCCCACCCTGGGGGGGTGATCATGAGGTGAGTGTATTAGCATCTTTAGTGTTAGTAAATAACTACCTTGACACAAACAGATACAAAATTAACCTTTGAAAGTAATTCTGTCTTTTGGGGGAGCGTGACAAAAAATAAATGAGAAGCAAACAAAACAAACAATGACAAAATGAAACAATTTGTGCTGATTTTTTTTTTTAATAAATCAAAATGAGGAAGGTAAGATTAATGATTACAATGAGCACCTTTGTAATTTAAACATTGGATTTTTAAGCAAAACACTGCATGATACTGATAAAGCATGTTCCCGGGGGTCATGTATTTAGTTATAATAATTATAACAAAATTATATATGATATCATTATACTTTAAGAATCATATTCTTGAATATTATCACCCCATTGAAAGGGATTAAAAAAGGCTCTTTAGTGCTTTAATGTAGCTCGGTCCTCTTACGCCATCTGGTGGTATTTTAGCAGCAAGACACCACACACTTCATAGTCCTTTCTTCACTTTGTTGAATCCAAGGCAAAGATCATCAAAGGTGGAAGAGTGTTCGTTCATTTTTCACACAGTCCAAGCAGCATATGACACTATAAATGTTTTACCTATTTATAAGGACAATGTATGTAGAAAAATATATTTTTTTGCACCATACATCCATTCATTTTCTACAAACCCTGTTTCCATATGAGTTGGGAAATTGTGTTGGATGTAAATATAAACGGAATACAATGATTTGAAAATCATTTTCAACCCATATTCAGTTGAATATGCTACAAAGACAACATATTTGATGTTCAAACTGATAAACATTTTTTTTTTTTTTGCAAATAATCATTAACTTTAGAATTTGATGCCAGCAACACGTGACAAAGATACAATAAATACTTCCCAAAAAATGCTCAGTCTTTCACAAGAAAGGATGGGGCGAGGTACACCCCTTTGTCCACAACTGCGTGAGCAAATAGTCAAACAGTTTAAGAACAACGTTTCTCAAAGTGCAATTGCAAGAAATTTAGGGATTTCAACATCTACGGTCCATAATATCATCAAAAGGGTCCGAGAATCTGGAGAAATCACTCCACGTAAGCGGCATGGCCGGAAACCAACATTGAATGACCGTGACCTTCGATCGCTCAGACGGCACTGTATCAAAAACCGACATCAATCTCTAAAGGATATCACCACATGGGCTCAGGAACACTTCAGAAAACCACTGTCACTAAATACAGTTGGTCGCTACATCTGTAAGTACAAGTTAAAGCTCTACTATGCAAAGCGAAAGCCATTTATCAACAACATCCAGAAACGCCGCCGGCTTCTCTGGGCCCGAGATCATCTAAGATGGACTCATGCAAAGTGTAAAAGTGTTCTGTGGTCTGACGAGTCCACATTTCAAATTGTTTTTGGAAATATTCGACATCGTGTCATCCGGACCAAAGGGGAAGCGAACCATCCAGACTGTTATCGACGCAAAGTTCAAAAGCCAGCAACTGTGATGGTATGGGGGTGTATTAATGCCCAAGGCATGGGTAACTTGCACATCTGTGAAGGCACCATTAATGCTGAAAGGTACATACAGGTTTTGGAACAACATATACTGCCATCTAAGCGCCGTCTTTTTCATGGACGCCCCTGCTTATTTCAGCAAGACAATGCCAAGCCACATTCAGCACGCGTTACAACAGCGTGGCTTCGTAAAAAAAAGAGTGCAGACCTGTCTCCCATCGAAAATGTGTGGCGCATTATGAAGCGTAAAAGACGACAGCGGAGACCCCGGACTGTTGAAGGACTGAAGCTCTACATAAAACAAGAATGGGAAAGAATTCCACTTTCAAAGCTTCAACAACTAGTTTCCTCAGTTCCCAATCGTTTATTGAGTGTTGTGAAAAGAAAAGGCCATGTAATACAGTGGTGAACATGCCCTTTCCCAACTACTTTGACACGTGTTGCAGCCATGAAATTCTAAGTTAATTATTATTTAAGTTTATGAGTTTGAACATCAAATATCTTGTCTTTGTAGTGCATTCAATTGAATATGGGTTGAAAAGGATTTGCAAATAATTGTATTCCGTTTATATTTACATCTAACACAATTTCCCAACTCATATGGAAACGGGGTTTGTACTATGCACCCTGGAGCTCCAGCTCCTCGTCCTAGTCGTGTATCTACACCCCAGACTGAGCGGCAAATAATCACAGGGCTGAAAAATGTTATGTACGATGCTCCTTAACAATACTCTACGCCACGCCTTATGGACTAAACAAACAGTGCAAGCAACAATGTCATGACTTGCTTGATTGACACATGCAAGTTTGTGGAACAACAAAAATAAAATAACAATACTCTTTTTTTAATTTTTATTATTAGATACAAAATAAAATTCGGTCTGCAATTTTAAAACCGTTAACTGATTTTTTTTTTCCAATTTATTGTATGTATAGGTTTTTTGTTTAAAAAAAAAGGTACATTCATATAAAAACATGTTAACAAGTATAAATATGCCTAAGTCAATTATAGTGTGTATATTGTATTTATATTTAATTTTTTTGAAAAACAACTATATATAGACAATGCAGGGGTGTGCCGTCGGGGCCAGCCAGGCCTTTTCTGCTGGCCTAACATAACCAGAAATCATCATCATCATAATTGTCAGGTTCAAACACAGATGACATCTATTAAACAGACAAGAAGCAAGGAATTCAACAGAGACAGGATTCAATTTAGCTCAATGAGGAGAACGCATACACCTGTACACATCTGTGGTCCCCTCCAAGGTTTCTCATTGTCCCATTGGGTTGAGTTTTTCCTTGCCCTGATGTGGGATTGTAGAGCACTACATGCTTCCATCTGTTGAAAAGCTCTATGGAGATGATGATTTCATTTTCCAGCATGATCCAGCAGTGCCAAAACCACCAGTAACTGGTGTACTGACCATGGCATTACTGTCCTCGATTGGCCTGCTAGCTCCCCTGACCTGAACCCCATAGAGAATTTGTGGGGTATTGTGAAGAAGAAGCTGAAAGACACCAGACCCAATAATGCAAATGAGCTAAAGGCCGCTATTGAAGCATCCTGGGCATCCATAACACCTCAGCAATGCCACAGGCTGATTGCCTCCATGCCACGCCGCATTGATGCAGTAATCCGTGCAAAAGGATTGCCAACCAAGTACTGAGTGCATTAATTGACATTTTCAAATGTTTTGATTTTGTTTTGCTGTTATAAATCTTTTTTTTTTTTACTTGGTCTGAGGAAATATTCTAATTTTTTGAGATAGGATTTTTGAGTTTTCTTAAGCTGTATGCCATAATCAGCAATATTAAAATAAAAAAAGGCTTGCAATATTTCAGTTGATGTGTAATGAATCCAGAATGTATGTCATTTTCATGTTCTTAGTTGCATTACAGAAAATAAAGGACTTTATCACAATATTCAAATTTTCTGAGACAGTCCTGTATATACACAATGTCATACTTGCCAACCCTCCCGAATTTTCCGGGAGACTCCCGAAATTCAGCGCCTCTCCCGAAAACCTCCCGGGGCAAATATTCTCCCGAAAATCTCCCGATTTTCAGCCGGAGCTGGAGGCCACGCCCCCTCCAGCTCCATGCGGACCTGAGTGAGGACAGACTTTTTTCACGTCCGCTTTCCCACGATATAAACAGCGTGCCTGCCCAATCACGTTATTCCATACCGTTGATGAGCATGGTGCGGATGGAGAACATCTTCTCGGCGTCCGTGTTAGCGCACACGTTGCCAAAACCGACGCTGGTCAGGCTGCTGAGGGTGAAGTAGAGGGCGGCGATGTATGAGCTGCGCACCGACGGGCCGCCGACCGTGTTGTTGACGTAGGGCATCTCCAGGCGTTTGCCCAGCTCATGGAGCCATCCTTGGAGAAGAGACGGGAAAACAACAGGGTGACAAGAACTAAATCATCCAGACTAGACATAAATTGTATTATTGTGTTTATCTTACCTAAAAATAAATATATTTATTTATTTTGTTTTTAGACTAAAAACATCAAAATTAATTGTATTTTTATTTGTATTTTTTTCTGACTCCTTATTACATCCAGCCATAGAATTATAAATTAAAATAAACATATTTGAAATAATTAATTTTAAGTGATCATAATAATTCATTTTAAATGACCATATTTAATTATTAAAATAATTGCTTGTTTATCAACAACTTTAGCATTTTATTCATTACATTTTGAAGCTCTCAGAAGCCAGGTTATGTTATATTCCTTAAGATTTATTTATGCAAGTTTGAAGTATCAATTATCTAAACACAGTTTTGTTTGCATATTTTCAGGATGTATATATATATATATATATATATATATATATATATATATATATATATATATATATATATATATATATATATATATATATATAAATACTTGACTTGGTGAATTCTAGCTGTAAATATACTCCTCCCCTCTTAACCACGCCCCACCTCCCGAATTCGGAGGTCTCAAGGTTGGCAAGTATGCGCAATGTACACACAAGTCAACGTGATAGTATGACGTATGGCAATCGCTACGATGTATTTTGTCCGAGTGTTGTTGCCGTACCAGAACAGTACAAGCCTACTTACATCCGGGTGTTTCGATGTATCCGGAAGTTGAAGTCCAACTTGACGATGACGTTTAGTCCCCATCAGAGAAGGCGAGTCCAGCCTCGGACTTAAAAAAAAACAAGCAGCTTTCTGGGGGCGTTCTTACTTCTTCTTTTCTTGCTTGGCTCTCAGCTTGTCAGAGTTTTCTTCTTTTTAATGCTGCTCCTTTGGTGTCGCTAAAGTGCAGCTCGACTCATGGCAGAGATGGAATGTCGCGTGTTGTCCATTCAGAGTCACGTTGTCCGCGGATATGTGGGGAATAAGTCGGCGTCGTTCCCTCTGCAGGTAACGTTTTACACCTTTAGTTAACATTTAAAAGAGCTCCATTTGAATTACAAAGACGTTAAGCAATGTTAACGCCGTTAAAACGCGTTGTATGTATGTGTTTGTTTCATGGGCAGTCATTACATTAGGTACACCTACAGTGCCTCTCTAAATATTCTTAAGCCCCCCTAAATAATTTGGTGTTTTTTGGGGGTTTTTTTTACAAATAAATGCCGACATATTCATTATAAAGTGGCCCAAATATGAGTTTAAATAAATAATCATATAACCTGTTATTATTCACTCAGTTTCCCCTCACTTCGTAGCGTAAGGTAGAGAGCCCCTTTCGTGCGTCGGTATCCAATCCATTCCACTTGTTCATATAGAAAATGCCCACATCACTCAAATTCCAGCCCGCATTTTCTCTGCGACCTTGCTTGCGGTCCTGCAGGTGTACGAAGCACATTATCTTCCTTTACAATGAGTGGAAGTTGCACAAAACCTTGTGTGTGCAATTGTAAATAATTTATTTTTTAAGTTTTGTGTTTCTTGTAGAATCTATATAAAGTAATATACATAAGCCTATTGTTAAAATAATGAAAAAAACATCATTAAATATCCATCCATCCATCCATCTTCTTCCGCTTATCCGAGGTCGGGTCGCGGGGGCAGCAGCCTAAGCAGGGAAGCCCAGACTTCCCTCTCCCCAGCCACTTCGTCCAGCTCCTCCCGGGGGATCCCGAGGCGTTCCCAGGCCAGCCGGGAGACATAGTCTTCCCAACGTGTCCTGGGTCTTCCCCGTGGCCTCCTACCGGTCGGACGTGCCCTAAACACCTCCCGAGGGAGGCGATCGGGTGGCCTCCTGACCAGATGCCCGAACCACCTCATCTGGCTCCTCTCGATGTGGAGGAGCAGCGGCTTTACTTTGAGCTCCTCCCGGATGGCAGAGCTTCTCACCCTATCTCTAAGGGAGAGACCCGCCACCCGGCGGAAGAAACTCATTTCGGCCGCTTGTACCCGTGATCTTGTCCTTTCGGTCATAACCCAAAGCTCATGACCATAGGTGAGGATGGGAACGTAGATCGACCGGTAAATTGAGAGCTCTGCCTTCCGGCTCAGCTCCTTCTTCACCACAACGGATCGATACAGCGTCCGCATTACTGAAGATGCCGCACCGATCCGCCTGTCGATCTCACGATCCACTCTTCCCTCACTCGTGAACAAGACTCCGAGGTACTTGAACTCCTCCACTTGGGGCAGGGTCTCCTCCCCAACCATTAAATATATTTGTTTTATTGTATTGTTACATTAATAGCTGTTTTATTATTATAGGATGGCTTGTTAAACATTTCATAGGATTTTCAGAGGGAGGAAAAACCAAGACATTTAATATAAAATGTAAAATGAATAAATACATAAAAAGAAAAAGAAAATATATGGTTAAAAGCCATCGTCCCGGGGAGCATTTCATTTCGTCCCGTGCATTTTTTTAAAATAATAATAATAACAATGAATAATTTCTAAGTCTTTGTTAGCCGTTTGTGAAGTTTTGTGCTCGTGCGTAACATTCGCTCGCATCCTGTGCATCTCCTGGGGGCAAAGCCCCCCCTGTCCTTAAAAGCTAGTGACGCCCCTGCTGACACATATAGATAAATAAACATTCACTTCAGAAGGGGGCGTGAAAAAAATCTATCTTGTAGAAACATTTAACAAGGAGGGGCGGGGGGGTGAGAGGCAGTACCGTAATCGCATACTTTTTGAAACATAAATATATAAATAATATACATTTATTTGAGGGGGGTGGGGTGTAAAAAAAATGATGAGAAATCTAACGCTGTGTTTTGGGCACCGTGATATGTGTGTGGAGGGTCATGAGAGGCAATACCGTAATCTCGCACTTTTCGACATGTATAGATAAATAATAAACATTCGCTCGAAAAGGGGGGGGGGTGTAAAAAAAATTATGTCGCCTAGTAAAATTTAACACAGTGTTTTGGGCACCCTGATATGTGTGCGTGGGGGGCGTGAGAGGCGATAGCCTAATTGCTTATATCTTGACACATATCGTTAAATAAACAGTCAGAGGGGGAGTGAAAAAAATCTGTCTCTTAGAAAAATTTAACGGTGCTTCTTAAATAGTCGGGGTGCCGTGATATGTGTCTGTGTCTGCTTATATTGCATATATCTTGACACATATAGATAAATAAACATTCACTTCAGAAGGGGGCGTGAAAAAAAAGTATCTTGTAGAAAAATTTACCAAGGGGGGGGCGTGAGAGGCAGTACCGTAATCGCATACTTTTTGAAACATAAATATATAAATAATATACATTTATTTGAGGGGGGTGGGGTGTAAAAAATGATGTCGCCTATAGAAATTTAACGCCGTGTTTTGGGCACCGTGACGTGTGTGGAGGGTCATGAGAGGCAATACCGTAATCTCGCACTTTTTGACAGATATAGATAAATAATAAACATTCGCTCGAAAAGGGGGGGGTGTTTAAAAAATTATGTCGCCTAGTAAAATTTAACGCAGTGTTTTGGGCACCCTGATATGTGTGCGTGGGGGGGCGTGAGAGGCAATAGCCTAATGGCGTATATCGTGACACATATAGTTAAATAAACATTTACTTTAAGAGGGGGCGTGAAAAAAATCTGTCTTTTAGAAAAATTTAACGGTGCTTCTTAAATAGTCGGGGTGCCGTGATATGTGTCTGTGAGGGGCGGGGGGTGAGGGGGGGTAAAAGCCTAATTGCGTATATATCTTGACATATAGATAAATAAATAAACATTCACTTCAGGGGGGCGTGAGAGAATTCCTTCCCCTAGAAAAAATTAACACAGTGCTTTGGGGACCGTGATAGGTGTGTGGGTGGGTGGGGGGGTGAGAGGCAGTACTGTAATCACATACTTTTTGAAACATATAGATAAACATTTATTTAAGGTGGGGGGTGAGAGGCAATAGCCTAATTGCTTATATCTTGACACATATAGGTAAATAAACATTCAGGGGGGGGCGTGAAAAAATCTGTCTTTTAGAAAAAATTAACAGTGCTTCTTAAATAGTTGGGGTGCCGTGATAATTGTGTGTGTGTGTGTGGGGGGGGGGGGGCGTGAGAGGCAATAGCCTAATTTGCGTATATATCTTGACACATATAGATTAATAAATAAACATTCACTTCAGGGGGGCGTGAGAGAATTCCTTCCCCTAGAAAAAATTAACACAGTGCTTTGGGCACCGTGATAGGTGTGTGTGGGGGGGCTTGCATACTTTTTGAAACATATAGATAAATAATAAACATTTATTTAAGGGGCGGGGATGAAAAAATTATGTCGCCTAGAAAAAATGTACGCAGTGTTTTGGGCACCATATGTGTGTGGAGGGTCATGAGAGGCAATACCATAATCGCATACTTTTTGACACATATAGACAAATAAGCATTTGCTTCAAGAGGGTGTGAAAAAATTAAGTCGCCTAGTAAAATTTAAGGCAGTGTTTTCGGCACCCTGATATGTGTGCGTGGGGGGCGTGAGAGGCAATAGCCTAATTGCATATATATATTGACACATATAAATAAATAATTAAACTTTCACTTCAGGGGGGGCATGAGAGAATTCCTTCCCCTAGAAAAAATTAACACAGTGCTTTGGGCACCATAATAGGTGTGTGTGTGTGTGGGGGGGGGGGGGGGGTGTAAAAAAAATTATGTCGCCTAATAAAATTTAACGCAGTGTTTTGGGCACCCTGATATGTGTGCTTAGGGGGCTTGAGAGGCGATAGCCTAATGGCGTATATCGTGACACATATAGTTAAATAAACATTTACTTTAAGGGGGGGGGGGGTGAAAAAAAATCTGTCTTTTAGAAAAATGTAACAGTGCTTCTTAAATAGACTGTGATATGTGTGTGGGGTGGGGCGTGAGAGGCAATAGCCTAATTGACATATATAGATAAATAAATAAATATTCACTTCAGGTGGGGGGCATGAGAGAATTTCTTCCCCTAGAAAAAATTAGGGCATCGTGATAGGTGTGTGTGTGTGTGTGGGGGGGGGGGGGGGGGGTGAGAGTTAGTACCGTGATTGCATACTTTTTGAAACATATAGATAAATAATAAACATTTATTTAAGGGGGGTGAGAGGCATTAGCCTAATTGCTTATATCTTGACACGTATCGTTAAATAAACAGTCAGAGGGGGCGTGAAAAAAATCTGTCTTTTAGAAAAATGTAACGGTGCTTCTTAAATAGTCCGGGTGCCGTGATGTGTGTCTGTGAGGGGGGGTGAAAGGCAGTACTGTAATCACATACTTTTTGAAACATATAGATAAATAATAAACATGTATTTCAGGTGGGGGGTGAGAGGCAATAGCCTAATTGCTTATATCTTGACACAATATAGGTAAATAAACATTCAGGGGGGGCGTGAAAAAAATCTGTCTTTTAGAAAAAATGAACAGTGCTTCTTAAATAGTTGGGGTGCTGTGATAATTGTGTGTGTGTGGGGGGGCGTGAGAGGCAATAGCCTAATTTGCGTATATATCTTCACACATATAGATAAATAAATAAACATTCACTTCAGGGGGGGCGTGAGAGAATTCCTTCCCCTAGAAAAAATTAACACAGTGCTTTGGGCACCGTGGGGGGGGGGGCGTGAGAGGCAGTACCGGGATCGCATACTTTTTGAAACATATAGATAAATAATAAACATTTATT
This sequence comes from Nerophis lumbriciformis, assembly GCF_033978685.3. Lineage (NCBI taxonomy): Eukaryota > Metazoa > Chordata > Actinopteri > Syngnathiformes > Syngnathidae > Nerophis > Nerophis lumbriciformis. The sequence continues at coordinate 8,699,580 of NC_084578.2, forward strand.
TAAGGGGGAGGTGGGGTGAAAAAATTGTCGCCTAGAAAAATTTTGCGCAGTGTTTTGGGCACCATATGTGTGTGAAAGGTCATGAGAGGCAATACCATAGTCACATACTTTTTGACACATATACAGGTAAAAGCCAGTAAATTAGAATATTTTGAAAAACTTGATTTATTTCAGTAATTGCATTCAAAAGGTGTAACTTGTACATTATATTTATTCATTGCACACAGACTGATGCATTCAAATGTTTATTTCATTTAATTTTGATGATTTGAAGTGGCAACAAATGAAAATCCAAAATTCCGTGTGTCACAAAATTAGAATATTACTTAAGGCTAATACAAAAAAGGGATTTTTAGAAATGTTGGCCAACTGAAAAGTATGAAAATGAAAAATATGAGCATGTACAATACTCAATACTTGGTTGGAGCTCCTTTTGCCTCAATTACTGCGTTAATGCGGCGTGGCATGGAGTCGATGAGTTTCTGGCACTGCTCAGGTGTTATGAGAGCCCAGGTTGCTCTGATAGTGGCCTTCAACTCTTCTGCGTTTTTTGGTCTGGCATTCTGCATCTTCCTTTTCACAATACCCCACAGATTTTCTATGGGGCTAAGGTCAGGGGAGTTGGCGAGTCAATTTAGAACAGAAATACCATGGTCCGTAAACCAGGCACGGGTAGATTTTGCGCTGTGTGCAGGCGCCAAGTCCTGTTGGAACTTGAAATCTCCATCTCCATAGAGCAGGTCAGCAGCAGGAAGCATGAAGTGCTCTAAAACTTGCTGGTAGACGGCTGCGTTGACCCTGGATCTCAGGAAACAGAGTGGACCGACACCAGCAGATGACATGGCACCCCAAACCATCACTGATGGTGGAAACTTTACACTAGACTTCAGGCAACGTGGATCCTGTGCCTCTCCTGTCTTCCTCCAGACTCTGGGACCTCGATTTCCAAAGGAAATGCAAAATTTGCATGGTTGGGTGATGGTTTGGGGTGCCATGTCATCTGCTGGTGTCGGTCCACTCTGTTTCCTGAGATCCAGGGTCAACGCAGCCGTCTACCAGCAAGTTTTAGAGCACTTCATGCTTCCTGCTGCTGACCTGCTCTATGGAGATGGAGATTTCAAGTTCCAACAGGACTTGGCGCCTGCACACAGCGCAAAATCTACCCGTGCCTGGTTTACGGACCATGGTATTTCTGTTCTAAATTGGCCCGCCAACTCCCCTGACCTTAGCCCCATAGAAAATCTGTGGGGTATTGTGAAAAGGAAGATGCAGAATGCCAGACCCAAAAACGCAGAAGAGTTGAAGGCCACTATCAGAGCAACCTGGGCTCTCATAACACCTGAGCAGTGCCAGAAACTCATCGACTCCATGCCACGCCGCATTAACGCAGTAATTGAGGCAAAAGGAGCTCCAACCAAGTATTGAGTATTGTACATGCTCATATTTTTCATTTTCATACTTTTCAGTTGGCCAACATTTCTAAAAATCCCTTTTTTGTATTAGCCTTAAGTAATATTCTAATTTTGTGACACACGGAATTTTGGATTTTCATTTGTTGCCACTTCAAATCATCAAAATTAAATGAAATAAACATTTGAATGCATCAGTCTGTGTGCAATGAATAAATATAATGTACAAGTTACACCTTTTGAATGCAATTACTGAAATAAATCAAGTTTTTCAAAATATTCTAATTTACTGGCTTTTACCTGTAGATAAATAATTAAACATTCACTTCAGGGGGGGCGTGAGAGAATTCCTTCCCCTAGAAAAAATGAACACAGTGCTTTGGGCACCGTAATAGGTGTGTGTGTGTGTGGGGGGGTGGGGGTGGGGGGGTGAGAGGCAGTACCGTGATCGCATACTTTTTGTGAGGTGTCGAGGGAAAAGGGGCGTGAGAGGCAATGGTGTAATAACATCTTTAGTGTTAGTAAAGAACGATCTTTACATAGGATAAACAAAAGATATTAAAAAAAACATTGACTTCTGTAGGGGGCGTGAACAAAATGTTGTTCTTTGGGGGGGGGCGTGAGAGAAAATAATTGAGAGCCACTGACCGACACAATCTCATCCTATCCAATGTAAGTGATATGTGCAAAAATAAATCATGTTCAATTGTGATTAACACTGCTCGGAAGATATTTAACATATTTGTATCGTTTGTGCTGGTGTGGAAATGCACATCGGCAATTCAACCGCGACAAAAGCCTCCTATTGTTAGTGTAATATTTGATTGGGTCTAATAAAACATCACTGGGACTAAATCTAGTGATGTAGTTTTGATTGACCAAGTTTGGGGTTCTTGTTGATTTTCTTATTTAAAAAAAAAAAAATGTTTGCATCATTTGTTATTGTTTTCTCAGGTGCTGGGTTTTGAAGTGGACTCCATCAACTCTGTGCAGTTCTCCAATCACACAGGTTAGCTCAATTATTTTCTTTTTTTTCCTGGTTTGTTGCCATAAATTGTTTACTTTTTAGGGTTTTGTTAAAAAAAAAAATTTAAAAAAAAAGGCTATAGTTGTAATTGTGTATTTACAAATATTTTGGTTTGAAGGCTATTCAGCGACGAGTAGGGACAAAGGTGCTATAGATTATAGAGTTAATGACTGTTTCTTTACTTTTGGACTTTGCACAGTTTCAGTGCTCATCTATGTTTAGTTGGGGCCCTTAGGGTGGGTTGGTTCACTTTTGTCTAAAAGCGCAATATTTGGCACAGGTGTAGCTCAGGGCATACTTAAATGATTTGGCTCGGGCGCCAGTGACCTTTGGGGTCGCCACAGCGGCTGATCCAATATGGCCACCACCCGAACACGCTTTTGCCTCTACATTTGAACCAGATGAGCTACAAATCCAAACTTGGTGTCTATTTCATGTTTTCTGACAATTAGAAATATGATGGAAAAATCGTCTTTATGATTGGGTGTGTCTGGACTAGGGATGTCCCGATCCGATATTTGGATCGGATCGGCCGCCGATATTTGCCAAAAATTGCGTATCGGCAAGGCATGGGAAAATGCCGATCCAGATCCAGTTTAAAAAAAAAACCCGGGCCGTGTTTTCCAACGCACCGATTTAAATAATACATTCCACTTTTCTGCTGCTCCGTAATTTCCGTTCCGCATTTTCCAGCACACCTTCAACACATCCACAGGTCTGTGGATTCTCACGCAGTTGCTTTTAGCTGCTAGCATGTCACACGTCACATACTGTCACGTCATACGTCACATACGTATACGTCCTCCCCGAGCAGAGAGGTAGCAGCATGGCTAATGTTAGCTGTGATGCTAGCGCAGCCGTGTGACCAACGTTCTCTCTTAGGTGCGCGCCTGTGCGCATAGCAATTATATGCCACACACAAAATCAAATAAAAAAATAAGCGCATAACAATTTTCGACACACGGACACGACAGAGAAAACAATTTTCGTCATCATTGTTGAAATATTGTAATGTCTGTCGAGACGCTTATCTCCATTCGGTGCCACACGTCCACACCATCAATATGCTGAGGCAAAAATTTCCAGATCAACACCGTCTGAAAAAATGAGTGATCTATTTAGTTGTGATTTCCTTCTCTGCATGAAAGTTTAAAAGTAGCATATATTAATGCAGTATGAAGAAGAATGTTTTAATGTAGACATGCAAGCCTTGAAAGAAAATGTTGAAAATCAAGACTACATTTCCTGCAAATGGGTGCTTTTCTACCCTATATTTTAACTTTAGATTTATTCTCATATCAAACTCTTTTGGCTGTCTTTTTGACACTTACATCCGGCGCCCCCCTCCACACCCTGGATTATAAATAATGTAAAAAATTCAATGTGATTATCTTGTGTGATGACTGTATTATGATGATACCGGTAGTATATATCTGATAGTATATATCTGTATCATGAATCAATTTAAGTGGACCCCGACTTAAACAAGTTGAAAAACTTATTGGGGTGTTACCATTTAGTGGTCAATTGTACGGAATATGTACTTCACTGTGCAACCTACTAATAAAAGTCTCAATCAATCAATCAAAACACATAGAATCATCATACTGCTGTGATTATATGCATCAAGTGTTCATTCAAGGCTAAGGCAAAATATCGAGATATATATCGTGTATCGCAATATGGCCTTAAAATATCGCAATATTAAAAAAAGGCCATATCTCCCAGCCCTAGTTTCAATGATGCCATTTCTGTTTGTCATGTATAATTTTGTCTATTTTGTGTTTATCATTGAATAAACAGGTCAGTTTCTTGTTACCAACCATTGTGTATTATTCAAACTCCCCTAATTCAGCTGGCTAGTTGTTATCAAGAGTACTAAAACCCTTTTCAACATGATTCTGACAACTAAGTAGGCTAAATAACTTTAAACTTTAATACATGCTCGGATAGGCCAGTATCGGTATCGGATTGGAAGTGCAAAAACAATATCGGTATCGGATCGGAAGTGCAAAAACCTGGATCGGGACATCCCTAGTCTGGACACCTATTGAGCATATTTCCAAGATGGTGGCTATGTAAAAATTAGGTGTACCTTAACTTTTGATACTTTTGGCAAACTATTTTAGGTTTTTTTGAGCATCAGAAACATACTGCAATGATCAGAATTATGATCATTTATTTATTTATTTAATCGTGCTCTGTTTGTGTTGTGTTGTGTTTGCTCGGTTCTCCTATTATCTTTTAACCTGCCCATTGTACAGCACTTTGGCTACCCCCGTGGTGAATTTTAAATGTGCTTTATAAATAAAGTTGATTTGATTAGAGCACTTTAATTTCCATATTAACAACATAGCCATTATCTACCAAAATGTATTGCACATATATTTCAACACAGATAGAATGTAAAGCTACAGATATATTTCTGTTTCAACAGAAACAGAAACCTAAAAGTAGAGAAAGTCAGTAGGACATTTTCCTTCAAGGACCAGGACTCCTCAAAGCCATGCACCAACAATGAGGGTCCAGCACACTAACCTGGATGCGCACACTTGGTGCAGCTTTTGTCAAGTAATTGGGGAACAAAAACAACAGCAACCCCACCCCCCCCCCAAAAAAAAATTAAAAAAAATAAAAAAGGGAGAGAAGAAGACAGCCTCCATGTGGCCTCCCCCGCAAGTAGCCAAAGAGTACCGGTAGTTGCTCTTTAAGCGAAACCAATGTCTTCAAAATGTCACAACCACAGCCCCCCCGACATTTCATATAAACATTAGAAAGGAATCATGCATGTTGCACCAGGTTTTACTCATAACAATGCCCACGTTACGTCCAATGTCTTCAGAATAGCAAAACGCCACTTGGAATTATGCAAATTAGGGGTCTAGACACACCCAAAAATAAAAATGAGCATTCCAACACATTTCTAATTGTCAAAACACATGAAATAGACACCAAGTTTACATGTGTAGCTCATCTGTTTCAAAT
>NC_084578.2:8710000-8725000 GCF_033978685.3 Nerophis lumbriciformis
TCTACAAAGCAATTAGCTACCTGCTGCCACCTACTGACATGGAAGAGTATTACACGGTTACTCTGCCGAGCTCTAGACAACACCGACACTCAACAACACATTATTTGCAGACTATAATTACTGGTTTGCAAAAAATATTTTTAACCCAAATAGGTGAAATTAGATAATCTCCCACGGCACACCAGACTGGTTGAAAAACACTGCTTTATAATATTATAATATTGTAATATGTACACATATATGTAAAGTATATTTATATATATATATATATATATATATATATGTATATATACATGCAGTCGGCTTTCGACACCCTCGACCAAATTTTTTTAGCCCAATGCGGCCCCTAAATCAAAAAGTCTGGACACCCCTGGATTAGAGATTGACCGATTATCGGCGTTGATATTTGGTATTTTTGTCAAGACTTGGACTATGGCTTGGTTTGTTCTCCCGAGGTGCAAGTGAATTGGACCAGATGTGGCGTGAAGGTGAATACATGATTTATTTAAACACTATAACTACAAAAAAGTACAAACGAAAAGCGCGCACAGTGGCGGAGAAACGACTTGGCTATGAAAACAAATACTTGCACAAAGGCAGAAACTATGAACAACAAAAAACACTAACTGTGGCTTAATAAACAAATACTTGGCATGAAAAAAGAGCAGCAAGGGTCATAAGGGTGTGGAGAGTGCAGAAGCATAAATGCGGGATGTCGTCAGAACGACAAACTGAAAACAATGAACTTAAATACTATAGACATGATTAACGAAAACAGGTGCGTGACGTGACAGGTGAAAAATAATGGTTGCTATGGTGACAAAACAAAAGTGCACAAAAAGTCCAAAAACAAAACCGAACATGACCAAAACAAAAAACATGATCACACAGACATGACAATTTTGACACATGTCGGTATCAGTCTTTTTTTTTTTTTTTTTACAACTACAAAAGAACCACATCAGCAAATACGATATATACACATACTGTAAAATGCCGGTATTCAGTATTTAAAAAAATAGTAATGAGTTAAGTAGATGGTAATAAGCACTGCTCAAACACAAACCTGTTTGCCATGCATGAGAAAAGTTCTCTTTTTGCTGGAGCCCAATTTTTCATTTCAGAATAAAGTTCATTGTCATTGTCAATCATTCTCCCCAAATATGTTTTGACATCTGAATTCTTCTCGACATTATTTGGTCTTGAAGCAGTGTTATTTTAAGAAGTGCATTTTGTCCCATGTTTATCTCCAAGGGTACAGCAGGGACACGTCCTTCCTGGCGACAGTGGTGGACATCATTAAAGAGCTGAAAAAGGCCAACCCCAGTCTGGTATATGGTGAGTGCACTACTAGTGAATTAATGGAATATTTTTAATTTTCTTTTAAAGAAAAGTGTAATAAAGTAAGAGTCATGGCTGCCGTTCCTTTCAACAGTTTGTGACCCTGTGATGGGAGACCAAGGTGCAATGGTGAGCACCACTGTTCTCTTTCTCCACTACATAATTATGTATAAGGTCGTAAATATTGACCACATTTTGGCGTATTGATTTGATGTCAGTCTATTAAAGAAGAGCTGACCTTTTTGTTGGGATGTTTTTGTATTGTTGGAAAAGTTGTAAGACATTCTTTATACAATGTGGTCAATGACAGAATGCCTGATGGGGTACATTGTGGACGCCTACAACCACGCGTTCCTAGTTTGTCGGCGCGTTTTCAAAGTCACTTTGACCAAGTCATAACAAATATTTAATGTGTTGCAGTATGTCCCGGAGGAACTTCTGCCAGTTTACAGAGACAAAGTAGTGCCTTTGGCGGATATCCTTACGCCCAACCAGTTTGAAGCAGAGTGAGTGACATTTGAACACTTGTGCACCCCTTGGGCCTAAAAATGTGAAATTATTGTTTTATTTGCTGGTTAGAGGTCTGAAATTTCACATGGGAGTTTTTTTTTGATAACATTGCAATGTGTTTTTGATTGCAACATTGTACTCATTGTACTCAAGTACTCATTGGCCCCATTGACTTCCATTATAACTGCTCATTTTTAACAGACTGTAATACTGATATAGTACCATGTTTTTACATGAAAACTGAATGAATGTTATGTTTGGCAATTGAAAAACAAGAAAATGTTGTTTTGATATAATTGCATTCCTTGACCACCAGGTGGCGCCAGAAAATCACGAGTAACGTTTTTTTTAGAGCTTTGATGAGCTAAGCTGCCATGAAACTGCTGAAATGTAACAAAAGTGAACTTGGGCAGTTATGGATAATATGGAAAATGTATCGTCACACTGTTAAAATAATCGCCTAAGTCAGGGGTGCTCACACTTTTTCTGCAGGCGAACTACTTTTCAATTGATCAAGTCGTGGGGATCTACCTCATTCATATATATAATTTATATTTACTTATTTATGAAACATATGTTTTTGTTAACAAGTTAAAGGTGTTTAATGATAATACAAGCATGTTTAACACATATAGTTAATATTGTTAATAAATTAAAGGTGTTTAATGAAAATACAAGTATGTTTAATACATATAGTTAATACTGTTAATAAATTAAAGGTGTTTAATGAAAATACAAGTATGTTTAACACATATAGTTAATATTGTTAATAAGTTAAAGGTGTTTAAAGATAATGCAAACATGTTTAACACATATAGTTAATATTGTTAACAAGTTAAAGATGTTTAGTGATAATGCAAGCATGTTTAACACATATAGTTAATATTTTTAATAAATTAAAGGTGTTTAATGATAATACAAGAATGTTTAACACATAGTTAGTATTGTTAACAAGTTGAAGGTGTTTAAAGATAATACAAGCATGTTTAACACATATAGTTAATATTGTTAATAAGTTAAAAGTGTTTAGAGATAATACAAGCATAATTAACACATAGATTCCTTTCTTTCATGAAGACAAGAATATAAGTTGGTGTATTACCTGATTCTGATGACTTGCATTGATAGGAATCAGACAGTGGTGCTGATAAGGTCCGCATTTTCGAATGGAGGAGAAAAAAAGTCCTCCTTTCTGTCTAATACCACATGAAAGTGGTTGGTTTTTGGCATCTTATTTATCCAGCTTCCGTACTCCTTTGTATACACTTTACAAGAAATACATTGTTGGCAAACTCCGTAGCTTGCTAGCTTGTGCACGCCAGCTTTCTGAGACTCTTATTTTGGTAGCGCAGGCAGGATGAAGCAGCGCTTTTATTGTGCAACTGTGCAGTCTGTCTTTGGAGTTTTGACGACAGGTACGGCGCCAGAGTCTGTTGAAATAAAGTGTTTCTCGCCTTCCAGTCGGTAATTTTAATGAGCTGGCAGCAGCCAGCGTCATCTCAGAAGACCCTCGGGTGCCGTGAATGTCAATCAAGTGACGAAGGTGACGTCATAGTGAAGATTTATGATCGCTCATTTTTAGGACTATTTTTTTAATGGCTGGCTGGTGATCGACTGACACACCCTCCGAGATCGACCGGTAGCTCGCGATCGACGTAATGAGCACCCCTGGCCTAAGTCATTTTCTGTCAAAAGTGGGGGTTTTTTTGCCTTATCTAGTCATGACGCCGGCCACCAATGGTGATCAGATCATGTGATTGTTACCCTTTTAAGATAATGGCCTATGTCAAGTGTGTGAAGTTTTTTGTGTTTCTTAAAAAACGTGAAAAAATGAGTTAGGCGATTATTTTAACAGGGTGACGATATATATAAAAGACAATAAACTCAACCAAGTCATGCCTGCTTTTTCTCTCATTGTAGCTCGGTAGACACTGTTAAAATATATTATTTTGCCTATATTGCCTGTTTTTGCCTCCTGGCTACTGAATCAAAATCAATGTTGGTATTGACCTATTCAAGACTAATTTCCCAACCATAAATATATTTCACTCTGCATTTTCCCATTATAATTTTTTTAAATATTTTTGACAAAAAGGCAACATAAAAAACAACAAAAAACATTAAATCAGGGCTCATCAACTACATAATGAAGAGGACCGCAGTTTTCAGGGCCCGGACATCGAAATGTGGATGTTTCGTCAAAGTGCCCCTGCAGGTTATATTTCTATAAGACTGCGTTTATTAATTGCAAAGTAAACACATCGGCTTTCACACTGCACTGACCATAAATTAATCATCCTGCCCTCGCTACTTGTTTCCTGCGTGTGCAGCTAGCATACTTGCCAACCTTGAGACCTCCGATTTCGGGAGGTGGGGGTTGGGGGGTGAGGGCAGGGGCGTGGTCGGGGGTGGGGCGGGGGGCGTGGTTGGGGGCGTGGTTAAGATATATATATATATATATATATATATATATATATATATAAGAAATACTTGACTTTCAGTGAATTCTAGCTATATATATATATTTATAGAAATAAAATAAATACTTGAATTTCAGTGTTCATTTACAAACTACAACTCACAAACACTTTAGAGTTAGGCTCCACCATCAGAATGTGTACTTAAACTTATAAATATCACATGGATATTATTCAGTGAGTTGATTCACCAAAACTAACCTGTTATACAGGAGGAAAAAGCACACAGGACGTTTCAATTGTTCACAGACTGGTCACGCTCATCAGAATGACAAGACACTTCCGGTCTGCAGGCGATGGCATTCAATTGGGAAGAAACGCCCTACTGCCCCCTACTGACCAATGTGAATACTGATAAATGTGTAATGACAGCTCCAAAAACGAATTCAAACCACAAAATAAAATAAATAAATCAACACAAAAATGTGACACATTATGGGTGGGTCACATATGCATGTACAGTAGATGGCAGTATTGTCCTGTTTAAAAGTGTCGCAACTTTGCTGTTTACGGCAGACGAACTGCTTTACGGTAGACACTGTTGTTGTGTGTTGTCAACACGTCACTCAGGTCCGCCTGAATTTCCGGAGTTTTTCGGGAGAAAATTTGTCCCGGGAGGTTTTCGGGAGAGGCGCTGAATTTCGGGAGTCTCCCGGAAAATCCGGGAGGGTTGGCAAGTATGGCAGCTAGACAGATAGTTAGCAGCATGAAGAAACAGAAGCTCCAGAATTTTGTCAATGATTGATGTTCCTTCTTTTGTGGCAATAGACTACAGACTCTGATTACATTGAACACATGTTTATTAAAAAATAACCAAATAACAATGTCTTATAATAATGCCCACACACGAAACGTGATTAGCTGAGCTCAAGTGCGAGTCCAAGGCATCACGTCTGTAGTTAATGCAGGGGACCTCTATGAACGGCGTTTGAGAGGGACCTTGTGATGCCCATTGACGGTGCATTCTACATAGTCTGCAAAACATTCCTAGGAATAATACAATAACTGACTTAATATAGCTTAGTCTACATTTTATATTTCATCATTCAACATAAAATAAATAATGCTCTACTCACCGTGTTCGGTATGGTAAATCCACCCTGCGTAATTGGGGTCTCTAGCCCACTACGGGTTCCACCCACTGCCTCGGTGTTTAGAGGATAGCTGGGGATCTGGCGGTGGAGGAGTTGCTGGTGATGGTGGTTGTGAGGGAGGAGGCGATACAGAGGGTGATGTAGGCCGGCTTCGTCGCGTGAAGAAGTCTACAATTTTTGGTTGTGTTTTCCACTCTATTTGCTGAATAGCGATATACGATATATATGTCGATATTTTTTCCGTAAAGTAAAAACAAAACACAAAACAGTCCTAGTTACCTGAGATACTAAGTACCGTATTTCCTTGAATTAGTGCCGGGGCGGTAATTAATTTAAAACCTCTTCTCACTCTGGCGCTTACCAAAGGCATGCGTTAAATTTAGGCATGCGCTAATTAATTTAAAACACCTTCTCACTCCGGCGCTTACCAAAGGCATGCGTTAAATTTAGGCATGCGCTAATTAATTTAAAACCTCTTCTCACTCCGGCGCTTACCAAAGGCATGTGGTAAATTTAGGCATGCGCTTATAAATTTGAGTGTGATGTAAGGATACCATCATGACATCGCTTAATGCCGCAATAAAATTTAAAGCACAATGAATCATCCCGGGAGTTCTTTTTGTTTGGGTCTGAAAAGGCAATTAAAATAACATTATTACCACCTGTTAGCAGGTTTTCTTAGCTCATGATTTGTTTCTGAAATGTTACTCGTACATCTGCATCAAAATGACTCATACATGACACACGCAGCTATATTAATAAAACATTTTTTCAAAATAAAGCGCTTTGAAAGACGCAACTCCAACAACAAAAAGTCAGCTATCCACCACTACAAACGAACGCAATATTAATAATAAGAATTGCAATTACCTTAAATCCTACTGAATAGCTCTTTATCTTCTTCCCTTTGTGCGATTTTAAATTATTAAAATTAGCCTCCTCCATTTTGAAAATGATGCCTTGAAAGGTAAAGTGTCACTCGTGACGTGATGAGTTTGACCCGGCGGTAATTCTAGGCATGCGCTAATTATTTTGCGAAACGAGTTTGACCCGGCGGTAATTCTAGGCATGCGCATATTATATACCCGGCGGCAATTCAAGGAAATACGGTATGTCATTATTATGACTCAGTAAGTCATTATTTTGACTTAGTAAAATACTAAGTCAAAATAATGACTTACTAAGTCAAAATAATGACTTACTATAAGTAAGCGTTTGCAGTAAGAGTTAAAAGTGGGGCCACATGCTGACATATGCTCAACTCATCATGCTTAATTTATTACAGCATTTGGGAAGCCTGTAGTTGATTTTTATTATGTAAATGTTATATTTTTATCAACATGTTATAGCAGGGACCCTGCCATTCAAAACTAGGCTGCTACATTACTAATGATTAATGTAACTATAGCTGAAAAAATTGTACAATAGCAATAGGAGAGACTATTCATCTCTGAACACCATGGAGTTCATGTAGGCTTTATGATGCAGTTACATTATTATATCAACTATCAGAGACAGAAACTCTTCATTTAACATAATGTCCTTTTTTGCTGCTTCAACACAGAAAAAGCTAAAGTGAAATAACTTTGTTGTTAACCGTAGGTCACTAATGATTGCCTTTCTCTCAGACAGACAGGGTTTTGCTGTCCGTTTCATGTGGGGCACACACACACATGCAGATGTGCACACGCACTTTGGAGCACATACTTGTTGGTCACAAAACCACGACTGTATGCTTTGCTATTGCCCCCTGCGGGGTAGCGGAAGTACTGCATGCATGAGCAATCCTATTTTGAATGGTTTCATCAAGCCTATTTGGGTGATGTTCGGCGGGCCAAATCAAAGCCGCCAGTTGAATAGCCCTGCTTTATGTTAGAAAGATACATCAGAAGTTGTTAAAAACGATTTCAAGCATAGAAAGTGAAAACAATAGTAATTTGTAAATTTTTATGAGCGGGTCTTTTTTTGGGTCCTAAAAGTAAGTGTGTATAGTTGATCTTGGGCTAGCACAAGGATTAATATATTTAAAAAACTGAATAAAGTGAACATACTCAATAAGTTTGCTCGTAAATGTTTGTACAATACAGAAAGTGAGGTTGTCGTTTCATGGATTGATCTGCTTTTCCTTAACAGGCTATTAACTGGAAGAAAAATCCACACAATAGAAGATGCTGTTGAGGTGGGTTTTTGTTGTGTGTCTGTAATGCATGGGGCAGTCATATGTGTGCAATATGTATCATTTATTACAATTTTTTTGGTATTTCGTCGTTTTACTTTTGTAGCTGTATGGAGAAATGGCAGCTGGTTGAATCAGCTCTGCTCTTTTTAATGTCTTTTATGTCCTTTGTGTTCTTTAATGTTTCATCTTTTTACCTTACTTGTTGTGGACTTTTCGAATCTGCACCGCAACCACATATTTTCCCCATATTGTGGGCGAAATAAAGTCTGTCCTATCCTAATCCTTCTTGATGTGCAGCGTTTAGAAAGCGGTCCAAAAAATGCTGAGTGAACTGTGCCCTTTTGTTCTCCCCAGGCAATGGAATTGCTTCATAAAATGGGTCCTGATATGGTGGTCCTCACGAGCACTGACTTGCCTTCACAACAGGGAGACCAGCACCTGGTGGCCCTTGGCAGCCAAAAAATAGGTACAACACCCCATCAGTTACCCCCAGTCTTAGCAGGAGAACATTTAGCGTTTAAATAATTTAAGATGTGTGTTCTATGGGGGAAATAAGCAACATGAAGCTTGAATACATGTGTTGCGTAACACTGCTGTTTTTTATGATAACATCTTGTTTGTATATATTTGATGTGATCCAAAAACTTTTTTGTAATGTTGTGATGATCTCACATGGAAGTTATTAATTTCTTGTGTATTTGTGTATTTCCTGTCCAGCGCTCTTATTTTTTTTGGTCCACTCCCTGTCAGCTTTTGTTTATCTTTTATTGTGCTTTGTACAGTGGAACCTCCTTTTAGGAACTTAATTGGCTCTTGAACAGAGAATTGTTGCATTTGGACCAGTTGTTCCTCCCAGGGAATTCAAGTCACAAGTCGCTTCCAAGCTCGTTACGACACTTAAAGCTGAGTAGAAAAACCACCAGAGACAGAATAGGTATTTTGTAATATATTTGCAAAGCTTTGCATATACATTGAGACCAGTCCAGCATAGAACATTCAATCGCGCCGCCAAGATGGTCTGCCCCCCCCCCCCCCCCCCCCCCCCGAAAAACCCTCTCCCCTCTTAAGTCTCTCTTCCTCCCACCCTCGCAGTCTTGTCTCTCCAACCAAAACACATGCCCATTATCTCTCTTTCTTACATTCCTCACTCAAGGTTAAGCACACAGTTTTTTGCAGACAACCAAAAGACCACAATTGGAAGAAAAACACTAGCTGTTTTGTAATATGATTATGAAATAAAAGAAGTAACACTTAAATTCGGATATATGTAAATATCTGCCTCCGACAGTTTGTAAATCGAAAAGTTTGTATTGTGAAGCCCATTTCTCCATAAGAAACAATGTAAATATGAATAATGGGTTCCAACCTCGACAAACGTCTATAGGTCCAAGGTTCGAACACTTTAAACACAATATAAAGTGTTATACAGTATTGTATACCAAACAAACATAACAAAGAGGGAATGGATCAACTTTCTATTTATTAACAAGTCAAAACAATAATGACAAGCAGAACTGTGCTGTATGCGCGGCTTTGCCAACACACACAGTCCTGTTGGTGCCCTCACAAACGATCAGAAATCACAAAAATCCTTAACTTTTAACAATGATATTGCTACATTATTTAACCTTTTGAAAAAGTCAAGTCCATTTACATTATATTAGCAAAGGTCCTCTGGTGAGCTGCTCCTAGGGAGAAACCAGTAGACAGAGGGAGAGAAGGGACACATCCACGAGAGCTATTTTTGCTTGCCTTGTCTGAATATAAACAACTTATGGGAAAATATACACTTTTTTTGTAACCTTCAAACGTGGTGGATGAAAAGGAAACACAGACGCTATTGCTAGCGATATAGAACATATATAGCACAAGTAAATATGTAATTTATACTACAATAACGTTACGATATATAAACGTACAACAATACATCGTATATGGCCGATTTAGTGCAACAAAAACTAATTAGAAGTACTAATAATGGCTTTTATAGAAGCTTATATTGTTTTTTTACATTCAAAGCCGCCATCTTTGAAGCCAACTGGGGGTGGTGAGAATCTCTGACTTTCTGAGTCGGAAATCCGACCTCCCAGGGGCGTGCCAGTTGAAACTTCCGACGAGAAACTCAGAAAGTCCGATTTCCCAGTACACCATAATTCCCCAAGCACAAAATGAATGGATGAAGCGTTTGTACACAGAGACATGGTTCGCACACAGAGACACTTTAAAGTTCGTAAATAGGGGGGGGTTCGGAAATTGAGGTCTCACTTCAACTTCATTTTGAATCTCTTAATTTTTCCTGCTCACCCACGTTGGGGCTCCCTTGTTTTTGCCACGATTGAATACATTTTTGCCTGCACGTCACCTGCCGTCTTCGCGTCCCGGGGTCCTGACCACCAACATAACAGAATGGGTGGACTGGACTACATCATTAGAATAGAATAGAAAGTACTTTATTGATCCCTGAGGGAAATCCAGCACCACAGTTCGCTCACAATAGACAATAAATACTATACAGCTTTATTCACATGTGAATAATATAAATACAGTCTATTATACAGCATTATTCACATGTGACTAATATAAATACAGTCTATTATACAGCATTATTCACATGTGAATAATATAAATACAATCTATTTTACAGCATTATTCACATGTGAATAATATAAGTACAGTCTATTATACAGCATTATTCACATGTGAATAATATAAATAGTCTTATACAGCATTATTCACATGTGAATAATATAAATACAGTCTATTGTACTGCATTATTCACATGTGAATAATATAAATACAGTCTATTATACAGCATTATTCACATGTGAATAATATAAATACAGTCTATTATACAGCATTATTCACATGTGAATAATATAAATACAGTCTATTATACAGCATTATTCACATGTGAATAATATAAATACAATCTATTTTACAGCATTATTCACATGTGAATAATATAAATACAGTCTATTATACAGCATTATTCACATGTGAATAATATAAATACAATCTATTTTACAGCATTATTCACATGTGAATAATATAAATACAGTATTATACAGCATTATTCACATGTGAATAATATAAATACAGTCTTATACAGCATTATTCACATGTGAATAATATAAATACAGTCTATTGTACTGCATTATTCACATGTGAATAATATAAATACAGTCTATTATACAGCATTATACACATGTGAATAATATAAATACAGTCTATTATACAGTATTATTTACATGTGAATAATATAAATACAGTCTTATACAGCATTGTTCACATGTGAATAATATAAATACAGTCTTATACAGCATTGTTCACATGTGAATAATATAAATACAGTCTATTATACAGCATTATTCACATGTGAATAATATAAATACAGTCTGTTATACAGCATTATTCACATGTGAATAATATAAATACAGTCTATTATACAGCATTATTCACATGTGAATAATATAAATACAATCTATTTTACAGCATTATTCACATGTGAATAATATAAATACAGTCTATTATGCAGCATTATTCACATGTGAATAATATAAATACAGTCTATTATACAGCATTTTTCACATGGGAACAATATAAATATGTTATACATATATTCTACATTTAATTACACACCAATATAGTATTTTTGAAATCAATGTTTTGTGTACTATTTTTTACATCGTCCTGCTACTTAACAAGCCGACCAACGTTCAAAACAACATCTTTGCCTTCATGCTACCCTGATATCGCCGTCGATTCTTTCATCCTTCTCGTAGTGAAACCGGACGGGAGCGTTTACAATCAGAAGATCCGCATGGACATCCCCAAAGTCGACGCGGTATTTGTGGGGACGGGAGACCTGTTTGCTGCCTTGCTGCTTGCCTGGACACACCTTCACCCCAAAGACCTGAAGGTGTGACACTTTGCGTGAAGCTCCCATGCTGTAATGCCTGCCGCGCTGCCGTCTTGTGTAACCCGGCCTTCTGTTTCTCACTCACAGGCTGCCTGTGAAAAGACGGTTTCCGTCATGCATCATGTCATCAAGCGCACCATTACCTACGCTAATGGTATTTCTGGCTATTTCACGCAATTACAAAACCCAAAACCAGTGAAGTTGGCAAATCGTAAATCAAAACAGAATACAATGATTTGCAAATCCTTTTTAACTTATATTCAATTGAATAGACTGCATAGACAAGATATGTACCGTATTTTTCGGACTATAAGTCGCAGTTTTTTTCATAGTTTGGCCGGGCTCCAGTGCGACTTATGTTTTTTTCCTTCTTTATAATGCATTTTCGGCAGGTGCGACTTATACTCCGAAAAATACGGTAATGTTCAAATTGAGAAACTTAAGTTATTTTGCAAATAATCATTAACTTAGAATTTAATGGCAGCAACACATTGCAAAAAAGTTGGCACAGGGGCATTATTACCACACCGATGTCGGTTTTTGATGCAGTACCGCCTGAAGGATCGAAGGTCACGGGCATTCAATGTTGGTTTTCAGCCTTGCTGCTTACGTGCAGTGTTTTCTCCACACTGCAAAAAATCAGTGTTCAAAAACAAGGGAAAAAAATCCAAAAATTAGGGGTATTTTACTTGAATTAAGGAAAATTATCTGCCAATAGAACAAGAAAATTTGGCTTGTCAAGATTTTCCAAAACAAGTAAAATTAGCTAATACCTTTAAAATAAGTATATTCTCACTAATAACAAGTGCACTTTTCTTGATAGAAAAAAAAAATTAGACCTTTTTTCTCAATATGTTGAAAACTATTCTTAAATGAAGTAAATGCTAGTGCCATTATCTTGACATAATGATATGCGCCCGGCATTACATTTCTTGAAACCAGCAAACTAAAAACTAGTTTATTGTTCTTAATGGAAAGGCAACAAGGCAACCGCTTGTTACTCTCGGGGTCTCCTAACCGCCCAGGCAAATCATATGGTCTAAAAATGCATTTTTCCATCGATAACATGACATCATCGCGCCAAGTGCATGCTCTTTCAGTCAATTAGTGCGCGAGGAATATATATATATATATATATATATATATATATACATATATATATATATATATATATATATATATATAGAAATATACAGCTTATACAATTTTTTTTTTATTGTAATTTTGAGTAATTTACCAGAATGTGCATGAACTATTTCTGATCAAAATTGTTTGAAATGTCACATGTTAAATGTTTAAATATTAACTGTCCGTTTACTGTACTGTGCCAACTGCACTACTATATGAGTACATCTTTTCTCTTGTTTCATTGAAAATAAAACCGCAAAGTCCATTTGGCTGTCATCTGTTTTAATTATGAGACACAATTGTGTCAAAGTCATGATTTTTTTTGTTCATGCTTGAAATAAGAAATTATTACTTTAAAAAAGTAGTTTTATACTTGTGAGTGTTGATGACACAGCTTTGCAACACTTGATATTCTAGTTTCAAGCATGTTTTACTCAATATAGGTCATAACATCTCAGCAACAAGCTGTAATATCTTACTGAGATCATTTAGGACCAAAACACTTAAAACAAGTAAAACACTCTAACATAAAATCTGCTTAGTGAGAAGAATGATCTTATCAGACAGAAAATAAGCAAATATCACCCTTATTTGAGATATTTCATCTTACTTAGATTTCAGTTTTTGCAGTGCACTCTCATTTTTCTTTATTTCTTGCATTGTAGGGGCGGTGTGGCTCGTTGGTAGAGCGGCCGTGACAGCAACTTGAGAATTCCAGCTTCTGCCATTCGAGTCACTGCCATTGTGTCCTTTGGCAAGACACTGGTTTAAATGTAACTTAAAGAAGTAGATCATGTAAAGCGCTTTGAGTCAGCAATTACAGCCTCAAGTCTTTTTGAATACGGGCAGTTTCGCCTATTCCTCCTTGCATCAGGTTGGATTGGAAGCATTGCTCTTCATCCAGTATGTCTCTGTCAATTGCTGCATTCATCTTTCCCTCTATCCCGACTAGTCTCCCAGTTCCTGCCGCTGAAAACCATCCCCACAGCATGATGCTGCCGCCATCATGCTTCACTGTAGGGATGGTATTGGCCTGGTGATGAGCCAATACAAGCATGTTTTACTCAATATAGGTCATATCTCAGCAAAAAGCTGTAATATCTTACTGAGATCATTTAGGACCAAAACACTTAAAACAAGTAAAACACTCTAACATAAAATCTGCTTAGTGAGAAGAATGATCTTATCAGACAGAAAATAAACAAATATCACCCTTATTTGAGACATTTCATCTTACTTAGATTTCAGTTTTTGCAGTGCAGATTCTCTGAACCTTTTGATAATATTACAGACCGTAGAAATTCCCTGCAATAGCTCGTTGAGATATCTTGTGCTTAAACTGTTCGACAATTTGCTCTCGCATTTGTTCACAAAGTGGTGACCCTCGCCCCATCCTTGTTTGTGAATGACTGAGCATTTCATGGAAGCTGCTTTTATACCCAATCATGGCACACACCTGTTCCCAATTAGCCTGTTCACCTGTGGGATGTTCCAAATAAGTGTTTGATGAGCATTCCTCAGTCTTTTTTGCCACTTGTGCCAGCTTTTTTGAAACATGTTGCAGGCATCAAATTCCAAATGAGCTAATATTTGCAAAAAATACCAAAGTTTGCCAGTTCGAATGTTAAATATCTTGTCTTTGCAGTCTATTCAATTGAATAGAAGTTGAAAAGGATTTGCAAATCATTGTTTTCTGTTTTTATTTACCATTTACACAACGTGACAACTTCACTGGTTTTGGGTTTTGTACTATTCTCGAGAAGTGCCCAATCTTTTCAGTTTTTCCTCTTTGTTTATATGTTCTTTTGCTCTCTGCCGTTTCAGAAAAAGCCGGCCCGGGGAAAAGGCCGAGCCCCGCGCAGCTGGAGCTGAGGATGGTTCAGAGCAAAGGCGACATAGAGAACCCGACCATCGTAGTGGAAGCTAAAGTTCTACAGCAGCCGTAACGACTTAGCTTCGTAAACACACATTGGCACAGGTAATGTAGGATCTTCCCATCCGGGTGTTAAACTCGAGAAGGGCCAATACTTACTCTGTACGGAGACACTCCAGAATCACTGCCGTGCATCTCTCGCTATTAGGATGTCTGTAGAATCTTAGAATCAATCAATTAGCCAATAGGACCTATTTTTAGAGGGCAAAGCACTTGACTAGTAAATGGACTTGAAGATCATGCATGCTTGTCCATGCCTCAGCTTGTTTAAGTTTCACTATGAAGTCAGAGCTCACCATAGGTGCGTTGTGATTTTCAGTAGGGAAGGAATTCATATGGCTGGATCTCACGTGAGAGGAAGAGTGGGGGTAGATCATTTTGCAAATGATGGCAACTGACGCTGTGGTCAAAGTTCGAAT
>NC_084578.2:8732500-8762500 GCF_033978685.3 Nerophis lumbriciformis
ACAGGCATTTATATTGTATTAATTTGCATGATATATTTTATTATGTTATACGATACTATATTGCATTATATCATACTACATTATGTTACATTATATTACAATATGTTATAGTATATTGTATTGCATTATATTATATGATATATTTGATTATAGTATATTGAATTAAATTTCATGATGTTATATTATGGTATATTATATTTCATTATACTATATTACAATATATTATATTATATAACACCATATTATACTATATTATATGACATCATTGTATAATATAATATATTGTATTTTATTATCATTATATTTCATTATATTATATAATACCATATTATACTATACTATATAACATCATTGTATACTATATTATAAAATATTGTATTTTATTTTTTTATATTTTGCGAGGAGGCAGGACATAGACAGGCATTTATACTGTATTAATTTGCACTCGCGATTTAAAGTAAACATTGATTGATTGATTGATTGATTATATTTTATGATGTTATACGATACTATATTGCATTATATCATACTACATTATGTTACATTATATTAAAATATGTTATATTGCTTTATATTATATCATATATTTGATTATAGTATATTGAATTACATTTCATGATATTATATTATGGTATATTATATTTCATTATATATAACACCATATTATACTATATTATATGACATCATTGTATACTATATTATAATATATTGTATTTTATTATTATTTCATTATATTATGTAATACCATATAATACTATACTATATAACATCATTCTATACTATTTTATAAATTATTTTATTTTATTTTTTATATATTTAGTTAGGAGGCGGGACTTAGACCGGATGTCATGTAAATATGGCGCTTTCACCAAAGTGCTGTTGTAGCTCGCATGACCTCAAGTCATCTTAGGAGCGTCTCTACAAGGGGACGTAGAGGCTCCGTAAAGAGGTTTATGTGTTTTTTTTAATTTATTTTGTTAACCGCCTCGCCAGGCCTGAAAGCGGCGACAAAGTACCCACAGACCGGCTCGCACTCCCAAGTGTTAACATCGTGCAGGTAAGGAACTGAAGGCTAACCGCAGCTAGCTAGTTAGCTTAGCATTACTAGCTAGTGAGCTTAGCATCAGTAGCCACAAAGCCGTCGTGCTTTTAACGACACGACTCAACCTTCCCTTTCTTCAAACAGTATTTTAATAAATATTTAAATATGACTATGCTAACTAAGTAGGACACTCGCAGTCTGCTGGTGGAATATTACACGTCGCCAGGTGCAGGCTGGGGTCCGCTACTAACCAACCTTTAATATCCTCGTCTCAAGTCAAAAGGTAATGTGCAATATTTATCATTTATGTCATAATAATGTTATTGTTCACTTGCTACTGTGACTCGGCAGGACTGTGGTGAACAGAGACGTCTTTATAGGCACATGTGTCGCAGATAACTGTCACCATATGTCAGCAAGGCGAGCTAGTGCGTCATTATGAGGCATTTACTAACACATCACCGGCTATTATTTCAGAACTCGACCACAAGAACCAGGTGTGCCAAAACGCGTGCAACTAATCATGGTAATATGATGCGGGTTCTGACTTTAGTTAATCACCATTAGGGATGATGTTCGTAAACCGGTTCTCCCGAAGCTTCGATAAGAAGTTAAGTGAATTTCATTTATATAGCGCTTTTTCTCTAGTAACTCAAAGCTAGGGATGATGCTCGAATCCGGTTTTCCCGGTTGTTCGATAAGATAAGAACCGAGTCCTCGGATTTGAATCCCTTTGTGAGAACCGGTACCCGTTATCGAGACCACTATAGTAAAGAAAAAGAGTTTGTTCTTTATTCAAATCTCTGGGAACGAATCTCGTCCAGACAAGAAATGCCCCGTGAGACATCACAAGAAATGACGTCACGTAGCTCAGTCATTTGTCACGGTGGGGTGCAGCGTGCTGCGGTTCGTTCCCGGGACGCAAAACTGACGACTCCGGACGAAAGCGTGCAGGTTGGAGATGTTTTATTTCTCATAAATCATACACATTACAACAGACAGGAACAAAACCAAAGGAAAGCGTGCCGTTCGCACGAGAAGCTAAAGCAAAAACATACTTAGCACAGGAATACTAGAAGCTAAGGTAACTTTAGCACAGGAATCATGAGCTCAAAAACCAGAATGCCAACGTAACTGTTGCAAATGCAAACAATGAAGCCACGAAGAGTGACCGGAAAAGGCAGGCTTAAATAGAGTCTCTGATGAGCAACAGGTGCACGTACAAGGCAGGTGAAAATCATAAGTAACCATGGTGACTAAAACAAACCCCCGAAGTGCACAAAACAACTAAGGAAGTCCAAAACTAACAGAACATAACTAAACAAAACATGATCCGACCACGGATCATGACATCATTAGGCATCACTAGTGCTTTCTTTATTTATTTAGTTTATTTGGAACATGAACACACTTACAGTAAAATACATTACAGTTTCATATCATTTCACTTTACAGGAGTAGGAAGAAGTAAAGCTTATTTAATCCTACCCCTTTCCCACTTCATAGCGTTTACAAATGAATACATCATTTACTGACCTTTTTATAATAAAATATCTGTGAATTAGTATATACAACAGTTTTGTAATATGTCATACGTGCCAACTACTCCGGTTTTCCCGTAATTAGTACGGTTTTCATCAACCTATTCCGGGTTACGGTTGCAGTGATAAAAAATACGGTTTTTCATTAATTAAATTTTTTTATTTTTTTTAAGTTTTATTCACGAAATCGCGTAACAACAATGGCAATCAACACTGCTTCCCGTAACTTCCTATTGAGCCATTCCGAATGCCATGCGCGAGGCTATTTATAGCACCGCTGCCAAGCACGAGGCCATTGTTTCCAAACGAGCGAACGATCATGGAATCAGCCGGAGAAAAATCGCATACGAGTCTTAAACCGAAAAGAAAACTGCAGTCATTCCGTGAAGAATATTCAAAAGCCTATCCGGGAATAATTATCCGTTCCAAAAAGGGTGAAAACTACGCGAATTGCACCTTGTGCAGACAAGATTTTTCGATCGGACACGGAGGAATTAGCGATGTAAAAGACCACGTTGGGACAAAAAAACACAAGTCTAATGCCGTTGCTAGTGATACAAGTGGAAAACTTTCAACGTTTTTCGTCGCCCAAACAGATTCTTTGGATGTGATAAATGCCGAAGTTTTATTTACGGAGGCAATAATTGAGCAAACAAAAAGGTAATGACACCAATGTTATCTATTGGAATTGTTTAGTACTGTTATACTGTTAAAAGTGTTTATACTATTTATGCTTTCAAGTCCAAGTTGAAGAAATCTTGTTAAATGTTGACAGCATAACTACCAAAATACAGAAGTATGTCCTTAATATTTTTGCAGTGCTATTTCTGTTGAAAAGTTAAAATGATTACATTAGAGATGTGATGTGCCACTTTTCAAGTGTCTGATGGCTTAAATTAATTTTCATTAATTTTTCCTATTTTGAATTCTTTTGAAAGGCTTACAAAAAAACTACATTTGAATTGTAATTCCATGCTATTGACAGGACTATTAATTTTAATGAAGTTAGCTTACCATGTTTACAGTATGATAATTGTGATAGAAATGTGAATTTTAGGCACAGAATATTTTTTACAATTGAACAAGGCAGTAGATTATACAAGCTTGGACAGAAAGTTAATGACACCAATTTTTTTTAATGGAATTGTTTAGTACTGTTTTACCATTTGTTTACTGTAAAAAGTGTTTATACTTTCAATTAACAAATTGAAGACTTGTGAAAGGTTGACAGGATAACTGGCATTAACTGTCAAAATAATTGCAAACTATTGAAGTTAGCTTACAGAATAAACATGTCAATCAACCCATATGATTTTTGCTGTAATATTTTTGTTTTGAAAAGTCACTGTGACTGATAGAAAAGTGATGGTTTTAGCAACATTTTAACCTGTCTGAATGCTAATAATCATTTTGCGTCGGGGGGCGAAGCCTGAACCCCCCACCAGGACTTTGTCCTGGACCTACCGGGGCCTGCGGCCCCTGGACCCTGGCTACTAGGTTTTTCTGATTTCAAAAGTTGGCAGGTATGCGTTAGGGATGATGTTCGAAAACCGGATCTCCCGATGCTTCGATAAGAAAAGAACCGATTCCATGGATTCGAATCCCTTTTTAGAAGAATAGAATGGACTTTATTGTCATTATATTAGCATATAACGAGATTAAGTACTCCAACTTAAGGTGCGGTAGTGGGAACAAATATGGGATAAAAATAAATTACACAAGAAGTATTACAGATAAAAATAATAATTGAAATAAATAGACTACTATCCAATAAAAATAATAAGCAATCCTGTACAATATACAAAATACTGTACAATATACAGAACAAGACAAGAGTACCGGAGTGATAACAATCAGTGTCAGATGTATTGCACAATAGGGTATTAGGTAGGGGTGTATCGGTACGTGTATTTGTATTGAACCGTTTCGGTATGGGGGTTTCGGTTCGGTTCGGAGATGTACCGAACGAGTACACATGCTAGCAGCGACCGGGCTAGGACAACATGTAAAAGCCAGAGCTGGAAGACCCTCCTGCCTCGTTAAGATCTCCCGTTTGGGAACACTTTGGCTGCGCGATACAACAATGGAGGACGGAGGTTTGCCGACATTGTTCAGCAGCTGCTTCTGACAACACGTCAAACATGTGTTGCACCTTTCCTGCTTCCGACTCCCAGACCGTAGTCGAGGAGCGCAGGGGAGACACTCCTCCAGGGCCGATGTATTCTCGGGGGCAACACCCCTTCACTCTACCCGGCAGTGGGTCTCCACAGCTCCGGACTCCAGGGTAAATGACGAGTCCGGCGATTAGTTGCAAATCGTGGCTTTATTGAGGTATTGCACACAGCCAATCCAACAAAACACTAGCCACTCCCCACACTCACGCTACCGCTCCCTCACCTCGCTCGCCCACACACTCACCTCACATGCTGTCACATATTAAAGGGCCACACACACACATACGCTACTCTCACAACACATGCTAACCCATTTGAAGCGTCACCACCGCATTCAAGCAGCCTCTCCTCGGCGAGTCAGGCAGGGCTAAAGCAATAACAAATGTTTTTATAGCAACAGATTTAAGTCCATATTGCATTAAAAACTAGATTTTGACCCACTTCTATGGTGGAAGAATAATAAGCTTATAGATCCTCTTACTGCCAAGTTAGCCAGGCTGGGGGGGGGGAAAGAAAAGTTAATCTGAGGCTGAGTTGACTTGAAACTGTTTAATGTTGCACTTTTTATATGTAGAAGAAAAGTTTTGTCATTTTATTTAATCTGAGCAACAACTTGAGGCAGTTTAATGTTGATTAACGTGGACCCCGACTTAAACAAGTTGAAAAACTTATTGGGGTGTTACCATTTAGTGGTCAATTGTACGAAATATGTACTGTGCAATCTACTAATACAAGTCTCAATCAATCAATCAAAAAAAGCACTTTATATGTAGAAAGGTTTTGTTTAGAAACCATTCTGAGCCTTATCTTATTTAGTTTTTATTTAATATATGTTGACTGCATTAGCCCTGGCAATGGACCCTGTGTGTATATGTATGTTATGCTATTGTTTACAAATTTGGTAAATAAATAACCCAAAAAATGTATATTTTGTTGTTTTCTTACTGTACCGAAAATGAACCGAACCGTGACCTCTATACCGAGGTACGTACCGAACCGAAATTTTTGTGTACCGTTACACCCCTACAATATACAAAATACTGTACAATATACAGAACAAGACAAGAGTACCGGAGTGATAACAATCAGTCTCGGATGTATTACACTCGAAGGGTAATATTGCACAGTAGGGTATTAGGGTAGGATATTGTATAGGGGTGAATTATTTATTATAAGTTAGAGTTCAAGATGGTGACAGCTCTGGGAAAGAAGCTGTCTCTGAGCCTGTTTGTCCTGGCTCTGATGCACCTGTAGCGCCTGCCTGATGGTAGCAGGTCGAACAGGTGGAAGTCCTTGGTGATGTTTTTTGCTCTGTTGAGGCAACGGGAGTTGTGTAAATCCTTCAGGGAGGGGAGGGGGCAGCAGATGATTTTTTGTGCAGACTTTATGACCCTTTGAATCGCCTTTTTGTCTGCTTCAGTGCAGCTGGCGTACCACACTGTTATGCAGTACGTCAGCAGGCTCTCGACAGCCGAGCGATAGAAGGTCACCATCAGCTGCTTCTCCAGTCTGTTCTTCCTCAGCAGGAAGTGGAGTCTCCGCTGGGCCTTCCGGAATGACCACAGTTGTATTTGGGGTCCAGGAAAGGTCAGCAGATATGAAGGTGCCGAGGAACGGAGAACCGGTTCCCGTTGTTGAAGCCACTATACCTTATTTTCGCGACCATAGGGCGCACCGTATTAAAAAGCGCCGTGTCACATGGCGCCTTTTAACAGAGGTACCTCAACCTACAAGTATTTTGAGATATGAGCTGTCGCTCGGCTTTTTGTCATGCTTTAAGTGTTGAGCATTAATTTGATTTAGGACCCTCCCCACCACTAGTGAGAGTGAACTTTCACTTTAGCTGCAAAGGGGAATATCCAACAAGCAATGTCAAACCAAGTTCATGGCGGACCGCGGTCGTTCTCAGAGTTAAATGCTGCACTTTGCTTCATAAAACTAGTGTAAATGTGTGTAGTACATTCTGTTGTATTGTTTTGCATACAATATTTTTCTTTTAAAAGTTTGTTTTTCATTTTAAAAGGCATTTTACATATTAAAATGGTGGTTGTTTTGGGTGGGCAAGCATGGATCAATACTGATCATTTCAACAGGCAATGCAGATGAGTGTTTTGAGTTGCATGGAAGTCATTGACTTTGAACGTTGAGGTATCACTGTATGTGTTTTTAAATATTTTTGTTTGTGTAGACATGGCCTTCGAGTTCAAGTTTTACCCATGACCACCAGATACTAGATGTGAAACTGTTCACAAAATTCATGGTTCTGGTCATATCTCGGTCTGTGGTCAAAGTTTTCGTTAAATTGTACTTTTTAACAAATCAGATTACAATAAATCCCAATAATCCACCATTACCGTTTTTTGAAATCAACTATGTAACGTCTCATTACAGACATTTGGTGTTTGCAATCCAGTAGATCTCCCACTATGCACTCGTTTCAGCTCAATATTTGGCAACAACATCATTAATGTTTAAGGTAAAGAATTGTGCTGTTGAGACTCACGGGAAAACTGTAGCAGGTGTTCAGACTCCTACGCGCTGATTAGAAAGCCACCAGAATATCACCTACATGTACTCTATTGTATCGGCCCACCACGGCAAAATAAAAGCCACCACTCCTTTTTAAAAATCCATCCATCCATCCATTTTCTACCGCTTATTCCCTTTTGGGTTCGCGGGGGGCGCTGGAGCCTATCTCAGCTACAATCGGGCGGAAGGCGGGGTACACCCTGGACAAGTCGCCACCTCATCGCAGGGCCAACACAGATAGACAGACAACTTTCACACTCACATTCACACACTAGGGCCAATTTAGTGTTGCCAATCAACTTATCCCCAGGTGCATGTCTTTGGAGGTGGGAGGAAGCCGGAGTACCCGGAGGGAACCCACGCAGTCACGGGGAGAACATGCAAACTCCACACAGAAAGATCCAGAGCCCGGGATTGAACCCAAGACTACTCAGGACCTTCGTATTGTGAGGCAGATGCACTAACCCCTTCTGCCACCGTGCTGCTCTCCTTTTCAAAAATGATTTTTAAATTTTTTTTTAGACGAAAACAAATTAAAGTAATATAATTTATAATATCCATCCAATTTCAATATATTATATTATATAATATTAAGTAATATATAATATAATATATAATTTAGGGGGGGTTCTTATCTTTTTATGGCTAAGTAGAGGAGACACAGACATCAGCATGGATCTACTTTAAATGTATTTTTCAACTCACTTACATAACCAACTTAAGCAATATACGCAACATGTACCCAACTGGGCTACAGCTTACATGTCATTTTCGGTCCTTCAACAATTGCTATTTAAAAAAAATCAAAGTATATATCTTCATATACAGTGTTATGAAAATTACTTTGAATAAGTAATTAATTATAGTTACTCGTTAGTTTCCCAAAAAAAGTAATTAATTACTAACGGAATTACTTTTTAATAAAGGGAAATAATCACTAGGGTAAGTAATTGTTACTTTAAAAAAACAAAACTTACATTTTCTGGCATAAAGATGTTCCGTGAAAGCAAAGTGTGTGAGTGTGTGCCTGTTGCTAGGTGACGTGACGACAGCAAGAGAGACAGACAGAGCAGCATTCGCTCAGCTGTGTTTGTTAGCTTTTACGGAACGGCAGCTCTCTTGAATCTTTTCACCTGATTGTGTTGCCTCTGGTTAATAAAGGGATAATATGTATTTAGATGGCTGTCTTGTCTTCTTGTCCACAAACGGGGTATTGTCGGATTGCAAGCTTGTCACTTCAATCAATGATTTGTTGTTCGTTATTCCCATGGAGTAGTAGTATTGTGTGTTTGCTGTGTGGTGTTTATTTTAGTGTGGTGCTGGTTGTTACTTGCACTAATAAGTTCTTTCCTGCACTGAACTTGCTGTGCTTCTAACGCTGTCATGTTGACATTAAACAACATCTTTAAAGTAGTGTTGCATGTTACATAAAACTTACCGGTAACTGTTGTGATGTACATAAAAGTGATTAATTAAATTGAAGTCACGGCATTAGGAACAACGTTACTTTTAGTGTTGTTATTTATTATTATATAATGGCATTATTCGGAACACTTGTCATATATTACATTTAGCCTATTATTTGCACACTATTCACTAGTGATGCACCGAAAATTTGGCCGCCGAAAAAAGAGTTTCGTCACAGAGACGGCGCTTCGGAAACCAGATGTTAAAACGTTGTAAGCAGTACGCACAGGGTTGTCTGGAGCGGAGGCAGTATGTCTGCGGTGTGGATGTACTTTAATATATAATGTGCAAATATTAGAGGACAGCGGCGGCTTTTAAGGAGAGAAAATGCAGTTGCAGCAGCAGTGCGCTGCCGGTTTGACATCAGTCAGGCCCGCTGAAACTCTCGCTGTTTGTAGCAGACATGTAGCGATAGAAGTAAGGAGTCTCTTAACACGAGTACATTTTGCAATAACACCAGAAAAAGTTGTTTTTAATAAAGGAAAAGTCTTCTGTGGCTTTTTCTGGCTGGATAAAATGCGCTTAACAGCCGGTGAATGTGTTTCTATGTGAACAAACAAACCATCCATCCATCCATTTTCTACCGCTTGACCCTTACCTGGGGGCGGAAAACCCCTTTGTTGGTCATTACAGGTTTAGAGTTGTATTTTTTTACGACAGTTCAAGAGTCATTGAATGAGCACGGAGAAGACAGAAGGGAAAATATGCAATTTAAGTGAGACTGTTTTAGATGTTGTTTATTATTTTTGTAAGGAGCGCCGTAAGTGGCTAAACCATTGGCGGTCCCGTCTTGTCTCCCAGTAACGATTGTCTGCTCTTAGTGGGACTGTGCCGAAAATGTAATTTAAATTCTTATGTGTCTTGTACATGTTAAAGAATGGACAATAATAAAGCATCCTGAATCCTTTGTTTTATTCAAGTGATTGTTGATTGACCAACTCTTCATCATCTTTTCGACATACTTTTGTATACACACAAAAACAATCTTAATCCGGGAGATTCGAAACTTCAGACGGGATGTCTGTACACTCGGGCAATAATATGTGTATGGGAGCACTTTGGCACTATGACTATGCCACAGACACATCCACTATGTTTGTTAAAAAAGTCCACCCACCATGATTCCTTCGCCTCACATTGCGCAGTGAGCATGTGTATAATCGGAACTACACGCACATTCCAAACTGGGTGGTATAAATAAGAAAAACGCGCGCTCTGTAACGTGTAAGGGCATCGAACGCTTTTTTTCATTCCTACAAAATACTGCATACAATATTACAGTATGTGTTTTGTGGTCTCAAAGTCCTGAAGGACTGAGACTATCTTGATGATCTGATAAGGTGTTAAAATGGTACGTTACAACATACATAGATTTGCCGCAGGACTTTACACCATACTTAGGGTATACCCTAACATTTATCTTATACACACGTGTCATCACTGATTCACGTCTTGCTATGGTTGAATTGAAAATCCTAATACGTATAGATTAATATACTGTATGTGAAGTATGCATGGCACATTTGTAGCAATTAATTAGTTGATTTTTCCGCTATGGTCTTCATTCAGAAGACCTCAAGTTAGTTTGCTGTATCTAAGGGTGGACTGGGACAAAACTTTGGTCCAGACTGGCCCACTACAATCGCAGATGTACATCTAAAAACACAACCCCTTGACAACACCACTATACTGAATACAATCCATTTATACCCTGACGATTTTGAAATGCAGACCTACTGGAGGAGGAGAGGACAAGCTAAACTCGCCATTGCGCAAAGCTAGCTTAAATGTAAAGTAGTGAAACAAAAATAGAATACATTTATTGTACACTTGACCAAAAGTCCAAATGGAACTGCGTTACAACAGAGAGTAATCCGCTCAGAAAAGGAAATTGGTCAGTAGAGCCATTAACATCCAAACAGATTTACAGCGCTATCAGCCATAGATATGAATGGGCAGATAGTAGATATGAAGCAACACACCTCTTTTAGCTGGAACTTTACAACGAGCCGGGGCAAAATGTCTATGCATTCTGTGGTTTCAGAAGGCATGTATTAGCAAGTAAGGTCTGTGTGAGCTAGGGATGTCCCGATCCGATATTTGGATCGGATCGGTCGCCGATATTTGCCAAAAAATGCGTATCGGCAAGGCATGGGAAAATGCCGATCCAGTTTAAAAAAAAACTCCGGTCCGTGTTTTCCAACGCACCGATTTAAATAATACATTCCACTTTTCTGCTGCTCCGTAATTTCCGTTCCACATTTTCCAGCACACCTTCAACACATCCACAGGTCTGTGGAATCTCACGCAGTTGCTTTTAGCTGCTGGCATTACACGACAGGCTCTTCTCACTCTTTCCTGTGTCTCCCTCTCACAGACAGCAGCGCACCTTCTTACACACGTCACATACTATTACGTCACATACTGTCACGTCATACGTCACATACGTATACGTCCTGCCCGAGCAGAGAGGTAGCAGCATGGCTAACGTTAGCTGTGATGCTAGCGCAGCCGCTAAGGTGCGCGCCTGCTCAAACGTCCTCTGCGCACGGCAAATCTAAGCCACGCACAAAATCAAATAAAAAAATAAGCGCATAACAATTTTCGACACACGGACACGACAGAGAAAACCGTTTTCGTCATCATTGTTCAAATATTGTAATGTCTGTCGAGACGCTTATCTCTGTTCGGTGCCACACGCCCACACCATCAAAATGCTGAGGCAAAAATTTCTATATCAACACCGTCTGAAAAAATTAGTGATCTATTTAGTTGTGATTTCCTTCTCTGCATGAAAGTTTAAAAGTAGCATATATTAATGCAGTATGAAGAAGAATGTTTTAATGTAGACATGCAAGCCTTGAAAGAAAATTTTGAAAATCAAGACTACATTTCCTGCAAATGGGTGCATTTCTACCCTATATTTTAACTTTAGATTTATTCTCATATCAAACTCTTTTGGCTGTCTTTTTGACACTTACATCCTTCGCCCCCCCTCCACACCCCGGATTATAAATAATGTAAATAATTCAATGTGATTATCTTGTGTGATGACTGTATTATGATGATAGTATATATCTGATAGTATATATGTATCATGAATCAATTTAAGTGGACCCCGACTTAAACAATTTGAAAAACTTATTGGGGTGTTACCATTTCGTGGTCAATTGTACGGAATATGTACTTCACTGTGCAACCTACTAATAAAAGTCTCAATCAATCAATCAAAACACATAGAATCATCATACTGCTGTGATTATATGCATCAAGTGTTCATTCAAGGCTAAGGCAAAATATCGAGATATATATCGTGTATCGCAATATGGCCTTAAAATATCGCAATATTAAAAAAAGGCCATATCGCCCAGCCCTAGGTCAATGATGCCATTTCTGTTTGTCATGTATAATTTTGTCTATTTTGTGTTTATCCTTGAATAAACCGGTCAGTTTCTTGTTACCAACCATTGTGTATTATTCAAACTCCCCTAATTCAGCTGGATAGTTGTTATCAAGAGTACTAAAACCCTTTTCAACATGATTCTGACAACTAAGTAGGCTAAATAACTTTAAACTTTAATACATGCTCGGATAGGCCAGTATCGGTCAGTATCGGTATCGGTCAGTATCGGTATCGGATCGGAAGTGCAAAAACAATATCGGTATCGGATCGGAAGTGCAAAAACCTGGATCGGGACATCCCTAGTGTGAGCTCAGGGTGGTTGTTATCAAAGTCACTCTGCTTGTTTGTTGTGCCGTCTCTGTAGCATATTTTCTTCAAACATCTTTTATGTAATGCAAAGTCTTTATCCAGAGTTGTACCAATAAAACTTAACTCCATCAGACGACTCTGCTATTATAGCGCCTTTGTTTATTTCTTTTTCTTTTTCTGTGTTTCTTCTACTGTAACTTCCAAACAAATTTGTAAGACAAACATGTAAGTGACTCGACTTGTGAAGGAAGACCGATGAAATAAATTTATAGCTGTGAAAAATAACAGTACATGGCCAGATTGCAAAGTTAGTCATTGGGATATTATGGTATAAAGATACAAACATTGCACGGGACAAAAGGGTCACCTGGGAGTGGTGAAGATGAAGCGGCGCTGCCAAGATACAGTGTGGTGGCCTGGCATCGAAGGAGCTGGTGTATAACAGCGCCTGTTGCCCTCTGAGCGGGAAATCGGGTCACAGCAACTCCATGGCCTGCAGAACCATGGTAGCACATACAGGGAGACCCCTGTGGCAAACATAACGGCACACTCGGACATGCCTAGTTCTTGCTGATCGTGCATGACTTGCGCTCCAAGTGGCCAGTGGTGTTAAAAGACTAAAAAGGCTAAACAAAACACAGAAAAAATTAATCAAGGCCTGTCTGTAGGATGGGCAAATATTCAGCAGTGTGCTAAACTACAGTAAACCCTTTTTGGTCATCCGGGCATCCAAGCACACTACTACGAGAAAGTTGCCGGTGATGCTCAGGATTGGACAAGAACTAAGGCAACCGCTGGATTCATTGAGGGCTTGGCTCATCGCTGTGCAAAGGGAATCGGCACCACATGCAACCAGAGCTTGTGTACGGGGCTCATAAGTCACACAAAGTTTGTCGGTGGGGTTCAGACATCCTAATGGGGAGGGAAATTGAATTATAATGAACATTTCTTTATATTGTTGATTAAAATGTAAACATGCCAGAGTGTAATTTAGGCCCTAACCACGCAAGCAGACAGGTTGAAATCATTTCAAGTATGTTTTTCTTCGGTGGTACTTCAGTGGTGCGTTTTTTTCCTGTTTACTAGAGAAAACGGGATCTCAACAGAAGCAGTATGTATGCGCAAATGCCGTCAGAGCATAACAAAAATCGCGACAGCTAATCAAAGTATTTTTCAACCCCGCCACCGCAGTGTTTCTTTATTTCAATACAGCTTGTCTCCTAAACCAGTGGTCCCCAACCTTTTTGTAACTTTGGATCGGTCAACGCTTAAAAATTTGTCCCACGGACCGGGGGGCGGGGGGGTGGTCTTTATTTATTTATTGTCATAAAAAAATACAATCATGTGTGCTTACGTACTGTATCCCTGCAGACTGTATTGATATATAATGTAGGAACCAGAAATATTAATAACAGAAAGAAACAACCCTTTTGTGCGACTGAGTGAATGAGTGTAAATGGGGGTCGGAGGTTTTTTGGGTTGGTACACTAATTGTAAGTGTATCTTGTGTTTTTTATGTTGATTTAATAAATTAAAAAAAAAAGTGTATTACTTGTGCGGCCCCGGTACCCGGTGGTTGGGGACCACTGCCCTAAACGTTAAAACCCCATCAACACTAATGATCACAGCATCAAGCAGTGTTAAACATGGGATTACATGCTATGAATTTGGATTATTTCATCATTGCAGTGACATGCGCGGTCACTGTTTAGTTGTAATGGTAGCAGCTAAACCTAACGTGTTGGATTACTGTGTACAGTGGGATCGCGTTTGCGCTGAGCAGATAAGCAGATGTTTGAAACATCACTTGTCTGTTTTTATTTATTTATTCGATAGTTACTGTGATTTTAAACAGGGTTGTTCACAATGTATTGTTTGTCATGGTATAAAAAAGGTTCTTCCCCGGGATGCATGAATACTGAGTTTACTGCATCCTTTCACATTTTAATGCATCAGGGACAGAGGATGCGTACTAACTGTATCAACAACACTGATTTAACTACCATATATACAGTACCGTTCAGTAGTCTTAGTCCACTCTGTTGAATTTTGACAGAGCAAAACAGAAAATTGTTGTACCGATACTGCAATTATGATTATGCTACCAAAAAAGTTGATTCCTACAAAAGTTTGTAGGAGAAAGGCACATACATAAAGCAAGAACCCAATATAGTTTGGTGACAATCTGGATAAATTGATTGGATTTTGACTGGGGATGGTGCTTGTTTTTAATAGAAAATACCGGCCAATAGCAAGGATGGGATGACATTGTCCTCAATGGGATTGGTCCTCTCCACTCTGTTGAAAGAGAGCCCTGCCTTCTTCTTTCTTCATGGTAATGAGATGCGACATATCCAGGATGGCTGTACCTTGCTAATCGTCACTAATCTAATCCAGTGGATTAGAGAATGAGAATACAGTCAGACAGCTCTTACAGGACATGTGTGCCACCCTCCTTCCGTACATCCATTAGTTGAATCTGCTGACAGTCTGCAGTGACCACCAGATATTTGGCTTTTCTGCTCGCTCTCGTTGGAATTTCATCTTTTTGGCTTTATCTTAAGGCCATTTTTTTCAATTTGGGGTTCTTTAGTTGCCAGTAAACTCTGAGAAGTCAGTTCCACCAATAGAAGGTGTTCTTGCTGTCATCATCATAATCGCTTTCCTTCTATGGGATTAGGATGGCTATGGAGCAGGGCAGCCTGTGACTGACTACCTGCTGCTCACAGTTGGCATTTTGTTTGGTTTTTGGCACTCGTTTGGTGGATCAGCCACAGCCAAAATGCTGAACCAAAGTGCTGTGGTGATCTTCACTGGGATCTGTGGGGCGTTGGTACTCATGGCAATGGCCTACTATGTCTACTGGTAAGTTCCATTTGTTTAGAAAAAGAATGTATCAGCTTACATTAAATACAACACTTAAGTGGCGCATCTTGAAATAAGTGGACACAATAATAAGGAAGAACATACACAGAGAACGGGACAAAAAATGTCTAGATCACTTCAACAAGGGCCTTTACATTTAATCAGGTTTTGATTTAAATTTTGGCTTCTCACGATAATAAATGTAATATGATGGAAGAAACACAGTTAATGGGCCGTGCAACATGCATGCAAATTCCTGATCTTAAAACAGTAACAACCTTAACACCGATGAGTGAGTGTATGAGTGGGGGAAAAAAGTCCTTGTATACTAGAAGTTTGGGATCGCAACAGGGTTGCTACTTTTTATTTAACACAGCGCTAGTATGCCTAATCAATAATCACTAAACTCAATATTAAAACTAAAGCCATATGATATCCGCGGACGCAGTCACAGAATTGGCCAATAAAACAAAATCTA
Source organism: Nerophis lumbriciformis (assembly GCF_033978685.3). Taxonomy (NCBI): domain Eukaryota; kingdom Metazoa; phylum Chordata; class Actinopteri; order Syngnathiformes; family Syngnathidae; genus Nerophis; species Nerophis lumbriciformis. Next base: position 8,748,309 of record NC_084578.2, read on the forward strand.
CTATTAAACCCAGAATATCACGGAAATTGACATAAATGTGAGTGAAATGCTGTCATTGTAAGGAAAATAAACATTTGTTTGGGACAATAATGTATCCGCTCATTCCCTAAACACTCAACCGCCCCGTCCTAAACTAAACAATGTCGATACGGCCAATTGAAACACAGACTAAACTACAAAGCTAAAACACATCTCATCTGCTTGTGTTGTTGTGAACGACATCACCGATATAAATATCAATATATCAATGTACAAACAGGACAGCAGTCGCAACTTGAGAGCCTCTTTTTTTTTTTTTTTTCAAAAGCCTCAAGTCTCTTTACTTGTCAAGTTCAGAACAACTGCTCACTTCCCCCCTTCACAATAACAGCGCTGTGCGCAACATCCGGTCTGACTGCGCAACATAAAGGTTTCAAAAAAAGTACTTAGTGATATATTATGCTTTAATATTGGTCAAAATTGTCCAAAGATGTATTGAGCCAATAAATGTGAGGATATTTGTATTTTATTGAATTTCATTTATGACACATAAAGCACATACTTTATAGTGGTAAACAAAGGTGAAAAACAGAATTTTAAAAAATCTCTACGGAAAAAGGGAATTTTATTGTTTTATTATATTACCATTATTTTTATTTATTGTTGTTACTATCATTATTATTTTACTTGTTCTTTATTCATTCCTAATAATCAAGCGTTGTTTTTTAAAATGATATTCAAAGTTGCGTTTTGGTGGTACAATAAACACTCATGTTTTCAAATTAACGAATAATCGTGTTATTAATTGTGATTTAAATATCCAACAAAAATAATTGTGACAATTATTTTTGCCTTAATTGTCCAGCCCTACTTTACATGAATAGTGACAAACAGCTGTCCTGCCCTAAGCCGCTTTAACCTGGTCACTAACGCTAATCTTTCTTTCCAAGTTTAGTTGGGTCACAAGTCTGGTCTGTATTAATCAAGGGAGGTCCTCTTGTCATGTTATTACCTGACCATATGTAAATATTGAACAAAAAAACTGGATTCAACCATGTTAAAATAGTAGATTTTAAAGTGAGTCTTGACCGAGAGCAAGTCAAATATTTATTTTATTTACATGTTAAAATTTAGTTTTTTGCAAACCCCACTCCCTGTACAATATACATCGTCAGATCGTTTGTGTAAGAAAGATGGCAGCTATAGTGTAGCAATTAAACTAGTGTCTCATCTTAGCTAAAATTGCACTTTAGATGCCAGCATTAAGAAAGTCTGTTTAGTAAACTAAAATGGAAGAATGCTGACGTGTAAAAATTCTAGATAAAGGAAGGTAGGGCTAAACTAACGTGATTTGGACCAAATGTCATGGACATTTGTTATCTATGTTCAACCTTGCATTTCTCTTTATAATGCCTTTTATTGTGGTACGAATGGAGTTGGTTATATTCTCTGAAACAGCTCACGTACATTTCCAAAATTGCCAATCAAATGATGACTACATCAGTGTATATTCCAGGGTTAAACTGTCATCATCATATAAACTTTGATGTTGCTGAACTGAGGCACACAGACATCTCAGGTAACATTATTTGTGACAGAGGGCCTTGTTCTAAAATAAGTGCTGCAATAAAGCCAAAGAAAAAGCAAAACACTGTCTAATGAAACATTGTTTCCCAAAAGAAATGAGCTGGTTTGTTAAAATGTTGAGGTTTGAGGTCTACTAAATCTGTGATAAATAGCCCTCTTTTCAGTAAGTTTTGTGAATTCCTGCCTAGCTTGTGTCTTAAGGCTCAGTTTGTGCTGTGTGTACAAAGTGTAAAGATGAAGTCAGGAAGAAAGAGTGTCAAGAGTGAAACGAGTACAAAGGTCTAGTTTGCAAGTGTGGCAATCTCTCTGAGCCGTGAAATACTGTGTGTTTCCATCACAACCCTGAAACTTCAGTATGGGGCTTGAAAGTGTGACATAGTAAACACAATGCATTGTGGGTCTTGCGGCCCTCAGAATAGCTTTTTTACACAGCTAAATGCAGGACTTGGTGCTAAAGATTTTTTATTTTCTTAAACGAGTTCATAGGGCGAACGTGCGCCATCATCAACTGCCACAATCGTTGTCATGATTGTGAGTTTTTCTCATTTCCAGCATGAAAGCAAAACCAAGGAACCCGGGTTAGTGTGCTAAGAAAAAGACGAATTGGTTGGATAGCAATCAAATGCAATCGCCTGGTACATGTTGTTCATGGCGTTTTCAGACTGGTACGTTTGACTCGAAGCATTTTTAGGGACCGCAATGTCCCTTTGGGACAGAGGACCCTATTGTATTTTGTGTGTTTTATTATTATTCCGCCGCCTCTTTGAGCTGTAATTTGACCCCCTTAACATGCTTCAAAACTCACCATATTTGACACACACATCAGGACTGGTGAAATTTGCCATCGGATCAAAAAACCAAACTCCAAAACTCAAAATTGCGCTCGAGCGCCCCCTAGGAAAAAACACTGACAAAACTGCTTGTAACTTCCGGTATGAATGTCGTAGAGACATGAAACTAAAACCTTCAGCAAAAATCAACAGGAAGTTGGCAATTCCCCCTTCAAAACAACATTTTAGTAAAAACAGTCACTTTTGCCTCTTTGAGGTGTAATTTGACCCCCTCAACATGCTTCAAAACTCACCAAACTGGAAACACACAATAGGAGTGGCAAAAATTGCGATTTGATAAAAAACCCAACCCCAAAACTCTAAATTGCGCTCTAGCGCCCCCTAGGAAGAAAACACAGACAAAACTGCCTGTAACTTCCAGTAGGAATGTCTTAGAGACATGAAACAAAACCCTCTATGTAGGTCTCACTTAGACCTACATTTCATAAATTGACAACCCCCAGCAAAAATCAACAGGAAGTTTGCAATTCCCCCTTCAAAACAAAGGTTTTGTAAAAACCGGTCACCTTTTTTCAAACATTATCTCCTCTGAGCGCGTTTGTCGTGTCGGCTTCAAGCTAGCACAGGAGAGAGATAGAACCCTTCTGATTAAAAGTTGACCAAAGAGTTTTAATTACTGCTCCGGTTTGGATTGTATAGGCCGTCAAAGTCGGTCCCGTCCATCGCTGCCTGCAGCTTTAATTTTATTCTGTTTCACACATAGCATTTAGTAGGCTATTAGCGTTAGCCAAGATGAATGAAGGACTGCGCCTTAACAGACCCTGCATTCTGAAATTCTCTACGGGTATAAAAACTGACTTTGTTGACAAGGTATAGACAAGTTTAGCTTCGACAATGACAGCAGCTCACTTAAATCTCTTGTCCATTGGACGTGCTTATGAATCAATTCCACCAATTTTAATTATTTTTCGAGGTAGCGGGCCTTTGGAATAGTGTACAGTTCTTCTCAGTACGGTCCCTTGATTATTTTATTTTGTACGGTCCGTTTTTATCGGCTACAGTACAGCCATGTAAACAAAAGCCTTGGCCAGCAAAAATGGCCACCTTGGCCCCGCAATGCATTGTGAAATCAGGTGCCCTTTCGAGCCCCATTGTGTCAAATAAATTGTTTGTTTGATTGGCAAGCTCATAAAAATGATGACAGAAAGGATGAAGTTTGGTCAATTATGCTAATTCTCACCCAATGTCGATATTATATACAGTGCATAACATATGCAGTAGTATATTTACAATAAAAGTTTAGTATTTCACCAGTATTTTGTAGTATGGACATTCCACCTGCCATTGTTTTTGTATAGCTGTTAAACGTATGCAATCATTTTGTCACTTCATAAATGGTAAGTTTTGCATAGGCACTTTGTAAACTACTTTTAGTACTGTTTGTAATTCACGTATTGTATCTCAGACACTTTATACATTATAAGACTTTTTGCACAAGCACTTTGAGAATTATACATTGTATTATGCTGGCTGTTACATTGTCTCTTTTTAAACAAGTAGTTGTGAGATAAGATATACGGTATAATGGTGTAAGGGCTTACAGATGTATTTAATTGTTTCTGTAAAGTGTCTTATGTGAGTATATGTTGTTGTATAAGCTGTCATTTTATTGTTTTGTTATGTCGTAGTATCAGTAAGGTTTTGTACCATGTTTATACAGTGTTGAATGTCGGGTGGTGTCAAATAAGTGTGTTTTAATGACCACAGATGGAAATGAGCTGATACTTAAATCAGGTGCACCTCGTGAATAATGCATGGTGCACACTATCGACATTTGCTATTTGAAACTGGATTACATGATTATTATTAGTTTGTCTTTGTGTTCACTGATAAGAATGTATTGTGATGTGTACATTTCCAAAAAGGCTCTGGCACAGTTGTACTTTTACGACTAAATTATTTCTGGTTTACGTTCTCAAACTGCAAATAATTTAATAGGAGCCATAAATGACATAGTGATATGACAGGGAGACTTAACTGTTCTTATTTTGGACAAAGGTCATTATGCGCTTGGCAACTGTGGATGTTTGGACTTGATTACGTCAGTGTGCTCACGTGACATTGTTTAGTCATTCTGGTGCATTTGAACTCCAAAAACCTTGAAACATTCTATGTGCACTGGCCAAAGAGACTGAGCTGAGGGAGGTATTGTAGACATTGCATGTTTTCTTTTCAAACCAGTTTGCTTGATCTGTGCATGGATTGTTTTATTTCTTTACTTGGAATATTGTAGTTTGTTGTTGCCAGTAAATGTCAGCCTGTGGATCTACTGTTGCTGTTAATTCATGGTTGTTAATGGGTTTTTCCTTTGGCAGACTGCCATTATTATTTGGCTATATGTTACACTTCAGGTTACAGTTATATTGTCTTAAAATGATTTAATTTCTGTTTATTATTTGATAATGATCTACCTGTGAATAAATTATAAATTTGTGTACATTAAATACATATTAAAATACAAAACCAATGTAAAGATTCTCCAGACTAAGTAAGCTCAGTTTAAATGGTCTGTAAAACAAACAGTTGTTGAGGGTGATGGTTCATCTTGGTTTCACAAAAAAGACACTAAACAACTGCTTGAGTTGTTGTGCACATTTCCCCCAAAATGTTGAGAAGTTTTGGAATTGCATGACTTTGAGGTGTTCAAAATTGCAGATTCTACTATCGTTTAATTATTGCAAATCTAGAAAAAAAAAATGTGTGTGTAGTCTGTGGATCTCAATTTCACAAGTAATATGATGTTAGTCCCACTCTAAATTTACTTGGGATTTGCAGTAATTTGAATATTTTTTAAAGGGAACTGAAATTTTGCCTATCATTCACAATCCTTATGTGAGACAAGAACACGTCTTTCTCTTTTTAGTGTATTCTAAATAGCAAAATAATAAGGCTAGCAATAGGTGGCTAACGTAAGTCATCGCTTCTGCCTATAAAGCGCTGTAAAAACATTGAAAAACCGCCAACAATGCTTTACATTTACATGCCGTGACCTGCATGCTTTTGACTGCTTTTGTTAGATGTATGTGGGCTCGTACTAGAACTATAGGTTTGCACAGAAATGATGCTAGAAAATGCTCCAGACTTCGCAAGCCCAGTACAATCTGAAAATATATCATCTTTACAGCAGTACCTCAGTTTTTGTTAGTAAAAGATCAAATAATACGAAAACCGAAGTAACTCTTCGCATAATAAATTTGTAATTCTTTCTTTAGGCACTTGATTGGGCAGAATGATGCACAGGCAAACAGACAAGTTTTGTATACACAATGTTATGTTGTACGGAAACACTGATGGCATGCAGAATTTTGGTGACTGAGGTACCACTGTACACTTTTGCAAATCGTGGCTTTATTGAGGTCTTGCACACAGCCAATCCAACAAAACACTAGCCACTCCCCGCACTCATGCTACAGCTCCCTCACCTCGCTCGCCCACACACTCACCTCACATGCTGTCACATATTAAAAGGGCCACACACACACATTCGCTACTCTCATAACACATGCTAACCCATTTGAAGCGTCACCACCGCATTCAAGCAGCCTCTCCTCGGCGAGTCAGGCAGGGCTAAAGCAATAACATGTTTTTATAGCAGCAGATATAAGTCCATATTGCATTCAAAACTAGATTTTGACCCACTTCTATGGTGGAAGAACAATGAGCCCATATATCCTCTTACTGCCAAGTTAGCCAGGCTGGTGGGGGGAAAGAAAAGTTAATGTGAGGCTGAGTTGACTTGAAACTGTTTAATGTTGAACTTTTTATATGTAGAAGAAAAGTTTTGTCATTTTATTTAATCTGAGCAACAACTTGAGGCAGTTTAATGTTGATTAACGTGGACCCCGACTTAAACAAGTTGAAAAACTTATTGGGGTGTTACCATTTAGTGGTCAATTGTACGGAATATGTACTGTACTGTGCAATCTACTAATAAAAGTCTCAATCAATGAATCAAAAAAAGCACTTTATATGTGGAAAGGTTTTGTTAAGAAACCATTCTGAGGCTTATCTTATTTAGTTTGTAATTTATATATGTTGACCACATTTTAACCCTGGCAATGGACCCTGTGTGTATATGTATGTTATGCCATTGTTTACAAATTTGGTAAATAAATAACCAAAAAATTAGTTTTGTTGTTTTCTTACTGTTCCAAAAATGAACCGAACCGTGACCTCTAAACAGAGGTACGTACCGAACCGAAATTTTTGTGTACCGTTACACCCCTAATATATATATAAATTTATCATTTATTAATATATATATTATATATATATATATATATATATATGGTAGTACACCATACAAACACATTTTTAAGATCTAATTCTCTATTATGAGGGATGTGCTTTTTGTTTTTTACAAGTTATATGACTACTTGTCCAAAAGTCGAGTGAAAAGCACAGAAAATATTATAAATAGACCACCAGTATTTAATTAATAACTGATGCATCCTTGGGTGTGCTTTTACTTGAAAGCATGTAAACTTTAAGCCAGAGGTGTAATAAAGTGTAACAAAATAGGGTAGTGTGAAAATGTAGACCTAGAGAAACTATTGTTTGCCGGTTTAGTGCCAGGAAGTTACGGCTGTGTAGCATTCAATTTGGTCTGTTATTTTTATATAAGTATGGAAAGAAATTTATGTTACGCAGTCATTATTATTCAAATATTATTAGACCAAATTACTATTATTGCGCAGTTATTTTATTTATACAGCCCCACACTTTAGTTCCTACCTGTTTTGTTTTTTTCCGTACACCCGATTAGGGAACGGACGAGGGTTGAAAAGAAAAGAGGTTAGCATGGCTAAATCCAAAAAACTGCCATACTGTCGAGGTGACTTTCCCTGTTTGATCCGCAATTTCTTCGCTCTCTGCAGCACTCCATTTTACTTTTTCTTCCCACTCCTTGCAGAGAATCAACAGTGAGACAATGAGATGGTGCAACCAAACTGTATACCGTATTTTTCGGAATATAAGTTGCACCGGCCGAAAATGCATAATAAAGAAGGAAAAAAACATATAAGTCGCACTGGAGTATAAGTCGCATTTCTTGGGGAAATTGATTTGATAAAAGCCAACACCAAGAATAGACATTTGAAAGGCAATTTAAAATAAATAAAGAATAGTGAACAACAGGCTGAATAAGTGTACGTTATATGAGGCATAAATAACCAACTGAGAACGTGCCTGGTATGTTAACGTAACATATTATGGTAAGAGTCATTCAAATAACTATAACATATAGAACATGCTATACGTTTACCAAACAATCTGTCACTCCTAATCGCTAAATCCCATGAAATCTTATACGTCTAGTCTCTTACGTGAATGAGCTAAATAATATTATTTGATATTTTACGGTAATGTGTTAATAATTTCACACATAAGTCGCTCCAGAGTATAAGTCGCACCCCCGGCCAAACGATGAAAAAAAACTGCGACTTATAGTCCGAAAAATAGGGTAGTCGGTACTGTTACCTGGTTGGCTGTTAGCGAGTCACTACCATTGCTGGGTGATCACTTCTTGTTTTGCAAGGTTACCAGAGTGCCTTTGTTCATCTAACCAACATATACATATATATGTATTAGGGATGTCCCGATCCGATATTTGGATCGGATCGGCCGCCGATATTTGCAAAAAAATGCGTATCGGCAAGGCATGGGAAAATGCCAATCCAGATCAAAAAAACTCCGGTCCGTGTTTTCCAACGCACCTATTTGAATAATACATTCCACTTTTCTGCTGCTCCCTAATTTCCGTTCCGCATTTTCCGGCACACCTTCAACACATCCACAGGTCTGTGGATTCTCACGCAGTTGCTTTTAGCTGCTGGCATTACATGACAGGCTCTTCTCACTCTTTCCTGTGTCTCCCTCTCACAGACAGCAAGCGTACCTTCTTACACACGTCACATACTGTCACGTCATACGTCACATACGTATACGTCCTCTCCCAGCAGAGAGCGAGGTAGCAGCATGGCTAACGTTAGCTGTGATGCTAGCGCAGCCGCTAAGGTGCGCGCCTGCTCAGACGTCCTCTGCGCACGGCAAATCTATGCCACGCACAAAATCAAATAAAAAAATAAGCGCATAACAATTTTCGACACACGGACACGACAGAGAAAACCGTTTTCGTCATCATTGTTCAAATATTGTAACGTCTGTCGAGACGCTTATCTCCATTCGGTGCCACACGCCCACACCATCAAAATGCTGAGGCAAACATTTCCACATCAACACTGTATGAAAAAAATAGTGATTTTTTTTAGTTGTGATTTCCTTCTCTGCATAAAAGTTTAAAAGTAGCATATATTAATGCAGTATGAAGAAGAATGTTTTAATGTAGACACATAGAATCATCATACTGCTGTGATTATATGCATCAAGTGTTCATTCAAGGCCAAGGCAAAATATTGAGATATATATCGTGTATCGCAATATGTCCTTAAAATATCGCAATATTAAAAAAAGGCCATATCGCCCAGCCCTAGTTCAATGATGCCATTTCTGTTTGTCATGTATAATTTTGTCTATTTTGTGTTTATCCTTGAATAAACAGGTCAGTTTCTTGTTACCAACCATTGTGTATTATTCAAACTCCCCTAATTCAGCTGGCTAGTTGTTATCAAGAGTACTAAAACCCTTTTCAGCAGGATTCTGACAACTAAGTAGGCTAAATAACTTTAAACTTTAATACATGCTCGGATAGGCCAATATCGGTCAGTATCGGTATCGGTCAGTATCGGTATTGGATCGGAAGTGCAAAAACCTGGATCGGGACATCCCTAATATGTGTATATATATCGAACGTTTTATGAAACACATTTTTTATTGATATTGAACATGTCTGTCACAATATATATTGATATAGTTTTATTGGCACAGCCCTAGTTCATATGTGTATCTCTTTGGTAATTATGTGCATAGTACAAAGTCTGTCAATGTAATTAATATGACCAGAGCATAAGCTTTGAGATATCTCCAAAGCATATACTTTGTGTGTGTTTTCTGTTCTTCGATTGGAGCTACATGCGTCAGTTTACATGGTCCACAAATGACAAGATGCTATAATGTCAGGTGTGGACTGATGCACTCAGATGTCCATGTTGATGTAATCACAAAGAGGTCGGAGGAGGTCCCGGGAAACATGAGATGTCCTCACAAAGACAGCAGCCATCTGTCACCTGGCTTTGTTATGACAAGCCTCACAAGTGAATCAGCAATTCTTGTGACTGTAACTATTTTTATGCCATGCCTCATATACCTTAAAGTCAGATTTTGGTTGGTTCATTGACATGTGGAAATTAAATTTGAAATATAATCTTACTCTCTGGCCTAGTAGTTAGTGTCCGGCCTGAGATCGGAAGGTTGTGAGTTCAAACCCCCGGCCGAGTCATACCAAAGACTATAAAAATGGGACCCATTACCTCCCTGCTTGGCACTCAGCATCAAGGGTTGGAATTGGGGGTTAAATCACCAAAAATTATTCCCGGGCATGGGAATATTTTTTAATGCTGCCCACTGCTCCCCTCACCTCCCAGGGGGTGAACAACGGGATCTGTCAAATGCAGAAGACAAATTTTACCACACCGAGTGTGTGTGACAATCATTGTTACTTTAACTTTAACTTAAACTTGGAACAGGATGGTTATTTAAAAGTGGAGGCAAACACACATTCAGTTTAATAGCAGTGTTAATATTTGATACTATCGTATTTTTTGGACCATAGGGTGCACTGCCAATGAGCGGGTCTATTCAAGTCTATTTTTATACAAAAGGCTCACTGGATTATAAGGTGCATTAAAGGGGTCATTGTATTTTTTGTATACATTTAAAACACTTCCTTGTGGTCTACATAACATGTAACGGTGGTTCTTTGGTCAAAATGTTGCATAGATGATGTTTTACAGACCATCTTCAAGTCGCTTTCTGACCGTCACTTCAGGATGTGTCGATTTGTGGGCTGTCTGATTCACGTGCCTCCACTTCGACAGCGCCTCCCCCCATTATCTTTGTTTTATCTGTAGTTTTTTAGCACTTCCATAGCGAGTCTCCTGACAGATATAAGTTAGAACTTTGCACTACGTTGTATTAGAAATGGCAACAGCGGAGGATGAATGCCCCACAACAAGAGGATAGAGAAGAAGCTTATTGACTACAGCAAATGTTCAGGACTCATGCAGATCCCAAATACACATTAGCAGGTACCATTGGTAATAACATTGGTTTTGTATAATATTGCGAATAAAAACTCCAGATAATGGCTCCTAGTAGGTGCCATTTTGGGATCCTTTTACACACCATAGTCATACCCGTATGTTGAAGCACAGTACGTCTGACTACGGTAGCCATAATGGGCGGACAATCAAACAAGCGGTGCGGTTTCGTAGTTCACCAAAGTCTTACTAAAACATTTTGACTGTTTTTTCAGCGCAGTTTGTAATGTTCTATATTCTCAATGGAACATCAAAGTTGGGGCTCACTTGCATACCTGTACTTGCTAGCATCATTTATTGTCCAGACGTCAATTTGCAGTCCACATGTATCTCTTGTGTGACTGCCATCTACTGGTCACACGTATCATTACACCATGTACCAAATAAAATAGTGTTAAGGTCGGTAAGCACAACCAGAATGAATCTGCACTGTTGAGAAAATGAATAATATATTAATTGCGCTTTATAGTCTGAAAAATACTGTACTATAAATGTTACAATTATGTCGTTGATTATAATTTCTCATAATAAATGAGCCCAGGCCTTTGTCCAATAAAGTGATGGCATTTATTGCCGACTTCGTACAAATATTTGTGTCTACCATCCAATGGAAAATGACACAACCAATTTATTTTTATGTTGGCTGTCTATTTCAGTCTGATTTGGAGTCTATTTTGACACACACTAGTTTCGACAAGACAGCCCTCACACCATGTTTCTCCCCCCGTGACTTGGAATCCCTCTGGGCGAAGATCTGCCATTGTCTTTCCTCACAAGCGAGTACAAGGGCTGCAGTGTTGTTGTTAGCACAGATTGTCACACAACATAATCACCCCTCATCTACTAAGGACCTAAGAGCACAGTAGTTTCTTTTATTTAGGATTGTTACCGGTTCTTTGGGTTAGAGGCCTTGGTGGGAGTCTTGACTAGTCCAATCTGTAAAAATAATTCTCTAGGTTTTAGGGTGGAACTCTGTTTTTACAAGCTGCTTTCTTGACATTAAAGGACCTTCACATTGAGCTGACTGGTGCTGCACTAGACGGTGGCGAGGTCGTTTGGATGAAACAGGACAGGCCCAACCCTAAACCGGCTGACACCCCATGTTTTAGAGAGGGTTTTAGGTGCGCTATAAAATTTGATTGATCAAAGCAAGCCACAGTGATTTAATTAAGACACCTTTAACTTAAGTAGTTGGTGCTGACATTCTAAAAAGTTGAGGTTATGGGTTCAAGAGGGATTCCAATTACTTTTTTTTTTGACTGACAACTATACCAATACATCCTCGCCAGTACATGGCATTGTTAAATACAATTTATTGGGTTTACTTTTTTCTGATGTGAAACTCTTCTATTGTGTAGTTTCAGTACATTTACAATGTTTTTCTCCAGACTCACAATATTTAATCTCCACCTTCCCTGTTAGAGAGGATTTGCTGTCTACATCGATGTAACTCTGATAGATGTAGACTTGTCACTGTGCACAAACATCTATTATCTGAGGCTTCTCGGTCCTTGAGTCAGTGCAATGCAGAATTTTAAGTTTGGGCCATAATTCAAGGTTTTATATAGAGCAGTGGTTCTTAACCTTGTTGGAGGTACCGAACCCCACCAGTTTCATATGCGCATTCACCGAACCATTCTTTAGTGAAAAAAAAAAAAAAAAAATTTTTTCAAATTCAAGAAAAAGTCATGTTTTTTTACTGGTGCACAAAATGAACCATGCATGAACATCACCTTGTTCAAAGAACCAAACCAACACAGTGCATGAACTCACAACAAATTCCACACATTACCATGAATTGATTAACGTGGACCCCGACTTAAACAAGTTGAAAAACATATTCGGGTGTTACCATTTAGTGGTCAATTGTACGGAATATGTACTGTACTGTGTAAACTGTACTGTTTCATATACCGTATTTTTCGGAGTATAAGTCGCACCGGAGTATAAGTCGCACCTGCCGAAAATTCATAATAAAGAAGGAAAAAAACATATAAATCGCAATGGAGCCTGGCCAAACTATGAAAAAAACTGCGACTTATAGTCCGAAAAATACGGTAATAAATTCTCTTCCTTTGCAATCTGCTAGTAAAAGTTTAAATCGATCAATCAAAAAACCTGCAAATCAGATGGAAAATTAGGGGTAACATTGTTGGGTCCATAATACGCTGATAAAGAGAAGTTTTTATTGACACGATAAGTCGGATGTGTCTTTACCTCCGTGGTGGAAACTCCGCCTAACCCCTGAGGCCGACTCACCGAACCCCTAGGGTTCGATCGAACCCAGGTTAAGAACCACTGATATAGAGATAGTAATTTATAAATCATCATAAAAATTGTTATAAAATTCCAGTTAGATTTTGTGAGGAGGTGCTCATCGTTTGGGCTCCAATCAGAATCGGCCACATTGCAGATCATAAGAGCCAGTTGGCTGATACTTTATTTTTGGTCACTCAACTGACAGAGGCAGCTAACCAAGCTCCGTACACAGTGTGGAGCCGTTCCACTAAGTTTACCTCTAATAATAATAAAATGGAATAAACTGCGTTTCTTAGTATCTTCATCAATGGTCACTGAATGTTTAAAACTGAGTAAGAGCAAGCCAGGAGTAGGCATGCTGATCGCTATGCTAGCCTCTAAGCTAGCTAGCTGTGGTTTGAATGCAAACGTTTCCTATCTTATCATGCTCACGTTAACATGCTAACAATTTAGGCTAGCATTTTAGCTAACGTTATTTGTTTAAACCTCAAAATCATGGCTTTTGATATTTGGTGCCAACTTAGAAGTATGGTGTCTTTTCCTATGTTACCATGCAATTTAGTTACTTTTATTTATTTAAACCTCAAAATCATGGTTTTTGATTCCTTGCGCCATCTTTGAAGAATGCTCACTTTTCCTATGTCGTCATATTATGGTTAGCATGCTAGCATTTTATGCTATCGATTTAGCTCATTTCATTCATTTCTACCTAAATGTTGATAGTGTTATCCATCTTGCAAGTATGCTCACTGTTCCCATTATACCATGTCAATGTTTTATGCTTGCTCTTTAGCTTCAGTCAGAGGTTCACAGCACAGATAGCAGGCCCATCAAAAATCCTGGGTTTTTTTCTCCTAGTTTTACATATGCAGTGTATATAATCTATGCTGTGCGCACTCGCGTCCAAAAACCTGAAATATGTCAGCAGCCAAAGGAGAAACCTTTTTTATATATATATATATATATATATACATAATGTACATTATATTAATACAATATAATAATGTACAATATAATAATTAAAGATGCATAAATAACGTATATATAATCAAATTGTAACCCTTTAACCATAATCGAATTGTGAGGATACCCAAATATTTCCAGCTCTAATTATTATTTAAACGAATGCAGTCAATAATATCATATATTGGTAATTTGTGGGACAATACATCGTCCAACAGAATGTATTATCGGCCCAGGCCTAATGTCGCTACCAAGGGTAGATTGATATTTCCATGTTTTGTTTTTTTGTCGTTGTTGTTTACAACTCTCTGGACACAGGAGGACTGTGAGGACCAAA
>NC_084578.2:8767500-8770000 GCF_033978685.3 Nerophis lumbriciformis
TAGCCAAACATGAGCTACTGAAAGTTCCTCTGATCGGCTGGACTTGGTACTTCTTAGAAATAGTTTTTTGCAAGAGAAAGTGGGAGGAGGACCGCAAAACTGTCTTCAGAGGACTAGAAAGGCTGAAAGACTATCCCGAATATATGTGGGTGAGTACATGCATGTGTGTACAAACCAGATCTGTGCTAAAAGTTCTTAGTTTGTGAAAAGTTGGATGTGTAGTAGGTTAGGGTAGACTTTTATCCCACAATAGGGAAAGCATGTGGTTGCAATGCATTTTCAAAAAGTACACAAAAAATAAGGTCACAACTGATGAGAACACAGAGGACATAAAATATATTAAGAGGACAGAGCCAATGCAACCAGCTGCCACTTCTACATACAGCCACAAAAATACAAAAAATTAGCAATAAATTATCTATATTGTGCACATTCGATTGCACCATGCATAGACAAAAAAAAACGAGGGCTGTCAAAATTAACGATAAACAACAATAAATGATCACAGTAATCATGGAAAATTTTATTTTAATTTATAATTTTATTAAATTTATCATTATTAGTTATTGTGTCTGCGATGAGGTGGCGACTTGTCCAGGGTGTACCCCGCCTTCCGCCCGATTGTAGCTGAGACAGGCTCCAGCGCCCCCCGCGACCCCAAAGGGAATAAGCGGTAGAAAATGGATGGATGGATGGATAGTTATTGTGTTCTAAATAAAAATATTTATTTATTATATTTTTTTATAATACTAAATTAAATATATTATTTGTTTAAACTAAATGAAAAAAATATATTTAATTTATTTATTATTATAATGATTAAATATTCATTTTAATATTTATGAAACAAATGCGAATGTTTTTAGTCTAGCATTTTAGCTCACTTTATTTGTTTGAACCTCAAAATCATGTTTTTTGGTATTGGGTGCCAACAGTGATCAGATCAATGCAAGCGTCAGGACAATTGGTGCGTTCGCTGTCAAATTTCAAACCAAAATAGAGCCTGAAAGAACTTTACATGAAATTGTTGCCAAGTTGTGCGCAAATAAGTGACATGCATTCAAGTAAAATGTTTAAAAATATTCCTGATGACTTTCTGACAAAAAATTTCATTTTTTTTTTTTTTACAAATATTGGGGTCTTTTCTTAAGCAAATTTTAATTAGCTAATAATCACCTGTGATTACCGTATTTTTCGAAGTAAAGTCGCACCGGACGAAAATGCATAATATAGAAGGAAAAAACATATGTAAGTCGCATTTTTGGGGGAAATTTATTTGATAAAACCCAACACCAAGAATAGACATTTGAAAGGCAATTTAAAATAAATAAAGAATAGTGAACAACAGGCTGAATAAGTGTACGTTATATGAGGCATAAATAACCAACTGAGAACGTGCCTGGTATGTTAACGTAACACATTATGGTAAGAGTCATTCAAATAACTATAACATATAGAACATGCTATACGTTTACCAAACAATCTGTCACTCCTGATCACTAAATCCCATGAAATCTTATACGTCTAGTCTCTTACGTGAATGAGATAAATAATATTTTGATATTTTACCGTAATGTGTTGTTAATTTCACACATAAGTCGCTCCTGAGTATAAGTCGCATCCCCGGCCAAATATGAAAAAAAACTGTGACTTATAGTCCGAAAAATACGGTAATCGTGATTAATCCAAATTCCAAAATGACGTTAATCTGATATTTAAAAAGTAATAATTTGACTGCCCTACAAAAAAACACCTCAACACCCATATACACAGCAATGGCCTCTGCGGTGCTCTACATCATCGTCTGCTGGCGTCCTAAGCTGCCCACTAGCTCTCGGCCAATGTCTGGTCGGCACGGATGAGCGAGAATAGTGTCTGATACATGCTCATCCAGCCAGGGCTCCTTGAAACTCGTCCGTCCCGACGCTCAATGCTAGCGCCGCAGCCCCGTCTCTTCCTCCACATCTCCGGTCTCTCCATGCAGACGCCTGAGTGGCAGAGAGCCAGCAGTTGGTCTCCAGTGCAAACATGGCCACGGCCAAAAGGTTCTCCCGAGACAGACCCAAAAATACTCAAAAAACACAGAAAAGAAGTAACGATAGTGCCACCCCTTGTTGTGCGGTTTCGAAAGGACCCGAACCAAAGGACAAAACACATGAAAAAATAGGGAAACATCAAGAAAATAAAGGATGACACACAAGAGCACAGAGCTCCTGCAACAACAGCCACTACAGCGGCGCCATCTAGGGGAAAAAAAGTACAGCTGATCCTCCGCCATTCGGCTCCAAATATCAGTTATCGGCCTCCTTGACTCCTAATAATTGGTATTGGCTCTGGAAAAAACATAGTGGATATATAATGTAGAAAGAACTAAAAGTAGAACTGCTTAGCTCTCGTCCAGCTGAACACACATTGTTTGGACATAACAGACATAAGTTCAGATAAAGACAACATGATTAATTTCATACCTTTCAAAGCAAATGTCAGTTCTCTCATCGCC
>NC_084578.2:8775000-8825000 GCF_033978685.3 Nerophis lumbriciformis
CTTGAATTTCAGTGCCCCTCCCGACAATCTCCCGGGGCAACCATTCTCCCGAACTTCTCCCGATTTCCACCCGGACAACAATATTGGGAGCGTGCCTTAAAGGCACTGCCTTTGCGTGCCGGCCCAATCACATAATATCCACAGCTTTTCACACACACAAGTGAATGCAAATCATACTTGGTCAACAGCCATACAGGTCACACTGAGGGTGGCCGTATAAACAACTTTTAACACTGTTACAAATATGCGCCACACTGTGAACCCACACCAAACAAGAATGACAAACACATTTCGGTAGAACATCCGCAATGTAACACAACATAAACACAACAGAACAAATACCCAGAACCCCTTGCAGCACTAACTCTTCTGGGACGCTACAATATACACCCTCCCCCCCTGCCCACCTCAACCTCCCCATGCTCTCTCAGGGAGAGCATGTCCCAAATTCCAAGCTACTGTTTTGAGGCATGCACTTTGTGACTTCAATAATAAATATGGCAGTGCCATGTTGGCATTTTTTTCCATAACTTGAGTTGATTTATTTTGGAAAACCTTGTTACGTTGTTTAATGCATCCAGCGGGGCATCACAACAAAATTAGGCATAATAATGTGTTAATTCCATGACTGTATATATCGGTATCGGTTGATATCGGAATCGGTAATTAAGAGTTGGACAATATCGGGATATCGGCAAAAAAGCCATTATCGGACATCTCTAATCTGCGCCTATGATCTCCAGCTTGAGTGAATAAAAAATGAGAGCATTCCTTCCTGTTGTGTCCAGGACGCCTTACAGGAAGCGTACAGCAAGGAAGGCAAGTTCCCCGGGCCCACCATCATCCCCCCTCGCCGACCCTGGACGCTGCTCAACTTCCTGTTCTGGGCCACGCTGCTGCTCTCGCCGCTCATCAACTTTGCGTGCGGCGTGGCGGTCAGCGGCTCTCCCCTCCTCATCATCGGCTTCATCATCTTCCTCCTCATAGGTGCGTCCCGACCCCGCGCACCCACTCACCTTACTTGCCAACCCTCCCGAATCTATATCCCATTAAGTAGGCAGGCACGGAGTTATTTCTCAGTGTGTGTTTATTCCAGCCGGCACGTTAATACACTGACACACAACAGCCGGATTCCCATCATGCATTGCTTCAAAACTACGGCAAGTAGTAATGTCCAAAATTTCCAGCCGGACAAACAATATTGGGGGCGTGCCTTAAAGGCACTGCCTTTATCGTCCTCTCTCACCTGAAAAGGAGACTATTATATATGTCTCCGTTATCCATAGGTTTATCTATAACCCATAACACGGTGGCCGAATGGATATAGTCACTCATGAACGGTCAGAGAAGCACAACGCAGTATTATGGGCCACCTTGCAAGCAACATCCTGTTATCATTTGCGGATGTTTTCAACAAATCCGTGAAGGATATGTTCTCGGATTCAGAGATCGCCAGTACTCAAATGGCAGAACAAAGGCTACTCAAATAGTGTAAGGAAAGTGTTTTTTTTAAAAGGGGAACATTATCACAATTTCAGAATTGTTAAAACCATTAAAAATCAGTTCCCAGTGGCTTATTATATTTTTCGAAGTTTTTTTCAACATTTTCACGCAATATCCCTAAAAAAAAGCTTCAAAGTGCCTGATTTTAACCACCCGTCCATTTTCCTGTGACGTCACATAGTGAAGCCAACACAAACAAACATGGCGCATAGAACAGCAAGCTATAGCGACATTAGCTCGGATTCAGACTCGGATTTCAGCGGCTCAAGCGATTCAACAGATTACGCATGTATTGAAACGGATGGTTGTAGTGTGGAGGCAGGTAGCGAAAACGAAATTAAAGAAGAAACTGAAGCTATTGAGCCATATCGGTTTGAACCGTATGCCAGCGAAACCGACAAACGACACGACAGCCAGCGACACGGGAGAAAGCGAGGACGAATTCGGCGATCGCCTTCTAACCAACGATTGGTATGTGTTTGTTTGGCATTAAAGCAAACTAACAACTATGAACTAGGTTTACAGCATATGAAATACATTTGGCAACAACATGCACTTTGAGAGTGCAGACAGCCCAATTTTCATCAATTAATATATTCTGTAGACATACCCTCATCCGCGCTCTTTTCCTGAAAGCTGATCTGTCCAGTTTTGGAGTTGATGTCAGCAGGCCAGGGAAGCTAGGGTCGATATTCTTCTCTTGATCATCTTCGGTGGCATAAGGGACGGTGTGAGCCAAGACATCCAGGGGGTTTAGCTCGCTCGTCTGCGGGAACACCCCCGCCACTAAATAGCGCCGTGGCGACATAAGCCAGCTTTTATTTGTATTCAATGATAACAAGTTTTGCATTGCTTGCCGTGCTACCGAGGTCCTTTGTCCCTGAATTGCTCACACACTCCGGCAGATTCAATGTGGGTCTGGCGGCAGATTTCTTTGACTTTATCGTTGGAAATGCATCTGCTTTGAGTGTCGCAGGATATCCACACATTCTTGCCATCTCTGTCGTAGCATAGCTTTCGTCGGTAAAGTGTGCGGAACAAAACGTCCAATTTCTTGCCACTTTCGCATCTTTGGGCCACTGGTGCAACTTGAATCCGTCCCTGTTCGTGTTGTTACACCCTCCGACAACACACCGACGAGGCATGATGTCTCCAAGGTACGGAAAACAGTCGAAAAAACGGAAAATAACAGAGCTGATTTGACTCGGCGTTTGAGAAAATGGCGGATTGCTTCCCGATGTGACGCCACGTTGTGACGTCATCGCTCCGAGAGCGAATATTAGAAAGGCGTTTAATTCGCCAAAATTCACCCATTTAGAGTTCGGAAATCGGTTAAAAAAATATATGGCCTTTTTTCTGCAACATCAAGGTATATATTGACGCTTACATAGGTCTGGTGATAATGTTCCCCTTTAAGTAAGCAGCAAGTACAGTATAGTTAGTAGAACAACTGTGTTTTCATTACTGCATTAATATATATATATATATATATATATATATATATATATATATATATAATCTATCCATCCATCCATCCATTTTCTACCACTTGTCCCTTATGGGGTCGCGGAGGGTGTTGGAGCCTATCTCAGCTGCATTCGGGAGGAAGGCGGGGTGCACCCTGGACAAATCGCCACCTCATCGCAGTATATATATGTATATGTTTTAGAGATGCGCGGATAGGCAATTATTTCATCCGCAACCGCATGACAAAAGTCGTCAACCATTCGCATCCACCCGAATTAACATTTAATCAACACCGCACCCGCCCGTTGTTATATATCTAATATAGACGATGCAAGGCATTAGTGAGGTTATAAAGCTTTTGCCTGTTAAAGAAAGGAGACTGATCCAATGCAGCAATCATCTGGGAGCCGCGCTGAGCGCACCTCCAAGCACGTGGAGGTGCGATGTCCCTCGCACCCGGGCTCGCGCCCGAGGCTTCAGCGCGCACCGCGGCGCCCATCCTACTCGTCGCGGCCTAGCCCTCGCAGCTCTCGCTGCCGGCGACGGCCGGGTATGGGCCCGACGCTCCAGCGCCATCCATTTTCAGGGCTAGTTGATTCGGCAGGTGGGTTGTTACACACTCCTTAGCGGGTTCCGCCTTCCATGGCCACCGTCCTGCTGTCTATATCAACCAACACCTTTTCTGGGGTCTGATGAGCGTCGGCATCGGGCGCCTTAACCCGGCGTTCGGTTCATCCCGCAGCGCCAGTTCTGCTTGCCCCACCCCTTTCGTGAGCGCACTGCGCGCGCAGTGACCCCTGTTACGAGCCCCCGGCCACGGGGGTGGCGGGCAGGTAAGCTGCTTACCTGCTGCGCGTGACGCCGGCCGCGGCGAAGGCGGACGAGGCGGGGTGTCGTGCGGTGGTGACCCTGGACGTGCGTCGGGCCCTTCTCGCGGATCACCTCAGCTACGGCTGCCGGTGGGGCCCTCTCGGGGGAAGGGGCCTCGGTCCCGGACCCCGGCGAGGCGTCCCTTCTCCGCTCCGTAAAAGTGTCCATCTCTTTTTTTTTTTCTTCTTCTTCTGTTGTGGCATATGCTGCAGGTGCCTGCTCGTTTTTCGTATGTGGGTAACAACATTTAACTATGTATATATATTTCCAAATTGGTTTAACTGCCACCCGCCTGAATCTATTTAAAATCTAATTTTTTTTAATTTCAACCGCCCGACCCGACCCGCGGATAAAATCTAATTTTTTTTTATTTCAACCGCCCGAACCGCGGATAATCCGCGGATGTGTCTGCAAACCGTGCATCTCTAATATGTTTATATATATATATATATATAAATATAAGAAATACTCTTATTTCAGTGAATTCTAGCTATAAATGTACTCCTCCGCCTTAACCCCGCCCACCCTCCCAATCCCCCGAATTCGGAGGTCTCAAGGTTGGCAAGTATGCCACTCACCTTTCCCTTCTCCTCTGTGCAGCGTCCGTCGCCATCCGCCGCCTCATCGGCGTCACGGAGGTGAACAAGACGGGCTCCAGTTACGGCGACCAGGAGACCAAGAAACAAAACTAGTGTTTTTTTGGGGGGGTTTTTTACCGAGCCCCCGCCTCCATGTACAGATGTTTCTTCTTGCCCTCAACTCCTTCCTCCCACCAACTCCAGTCCAGTCCCGCCTGAGTCTTGGAGGAGAGCCAAGGACTGCAAAGTAAGCCAGCTGCTGACACACTTTACACTGATCTTAAACCTACATCTTTATTAGCCCACTTCCTGTCGGTCACCGCTCCGGTTCAACATTCACACTCGCACACCCCCGGGAAACATCACCTGTGCACGTTCAGACTGTCCTCCACACTTCATTTGCATGTTTTTAGCAGGAGCTCCGCCCCCAGACTCAAATGCCAGGTGGAGTGCTGTCAGATTCCAGACTAAAAGGTCACCAGCTGTCTCCATGTAGCCTCACGCATATAGACTCTAGTCGTCATGGTAACCTCTGCCTTAAATCAAGCTTGCTCAGGCAAGGGTCTCCCTCCCTTCCTCCCTCCCTCCCTCATAGCCAACATTTCCAGTAACCGTCCTGATTACGTCGTTAGCAACACGCCTCGTTTTCTCTTTCCACGCGGTCCGACTCCGGTGACATATCGCGCTCCCTCGCTTCCACGGAGCGTTCATCTTCTTCTTCACGCCCACGTCCTCTTCCACACACCACAGATTTCATGCAAGCCTTAACTAGACAGTGCTGCTTATTATGAGTTTTTCCATGAAAAGCGAGACTGAGCCCCTGTGCAAGTGGATTGTGACACGTGACAGGACTCCCCTCCCTAAGCGTCTGGCTTTACACTTTCAATACCAAGAAGAGAATCAGTGTCCATTAGTTTGTTGACATTTCCCCATGAAGGCGTGTTTCAGTTGCACTCACTGGTGTCCTCGTGAAAAACTTGAGTTCTCTTTTTTTTTTTTTTCCCTGCTTAGATCCACAACACACACGTCGTAAATGCATTTCACTTCAGTCAATTCATGTGACTTTGTTTTGTTTTGTTGTTGAGATCTTCAATAACCGATAAAACTATCATCACTTTCAACCCTCAATGACTCACGCATCATCAACTTTAGTTTTTGAAGCTGTTTTTGGGGTGTTTTTACCTCACCCACCACCTATTAAAGACTTCAATCACTAAGCAACTCTTTGCATTTCTTCGCGTGCCATGAGAGAATGTAGCACACCTAACTAAACACCAGGGGGCAGCCATGAGTCTGCATCGCCATCCCAAACACATCTGCCATTCTATGTTTTGTCCACTGAGAATCTACTTTTGTCCATTCTCCATTCAACACAATCCTCACTATGTATTATTTGGTATAATACTTCAAAGGAAACATTTTGAAAACGGCTTACAGCAGGTAAGTGTGTGTGTGACATATATATATATATATATATATATATATATATTTATACAGTACAGACCAAAAGTGTGGACACACCTTCTCATTTCAATGTGTTTTCTTTATTTTCACGACTATTTCCATTGTAGATTGTCACTGAAGGCATCAAAACTATGACGCCTGTGAAGTGAAAACCATTTCTGGTGACTACCTCTTGAAGCTCATCGAGAGAATGCCAAAAGTGTGCAAAACAGTAATCAGAGCAAAGGGTGGCTATTTGGAAGAAACTAGAATATAAAACATGTTTTCAGTTATTTCACCTGTTTTTTGTTAAGTACATAATCAGTGACAATCTACAATGTAAATAGTCATGAAAATAAAGAAAACCCATTGAAGGAGGTGTGTCCAAACTTTTGGCCTGTACACTGTGTGTGTGTGTGTGTGTGTGTGTGTATATATATATATATATATATATATATACACATACACATACACACTATACATATGTATATGTGTGTGTATATATATATATATATATATATATATATATATATATATATATATATATACATATACAAACCCTGTTTCCATATGAGTTGGGAAATTGTCCATCCATCCATCCATCTTCTTCCGCTTATCCGAGGTCGGGTCGCGGGGGCAGCAGCCTAAGCAGGGAAGCCCAGACTTCCCTCTCCCCAGCCACTTCGTCCAGCTCTTCCTGTGGGACCCCGAGGCATTCCCAGGCCAGCCGGGAGACATACTCTTCCCAACGTGTCCTGGGTCTTCCCCGCGGCCTCCTACCGGTGGGAAATTGTGTTAGATGTAAATATAAACGGAATACAATGATTTGCAAATCATTTTCAACCCAAATTCAATTGAATGCACTACAAAGACAAGATATTTGATGTTCAAACTCATAAACTTTATTTTTTTTTTGCAAATAAATAACTTAGAATTTCATGGCTGCAACACGTGCCAAAGTAGTTGGGAAAGGGCATGTTCACCACTGTGTTACATGGCCTTTTCTTTTAACAACACTCAAACGATTGGGAACTGTGGAAACTAATTGTTGAAGCTTTGAAAGTGGAATTCTTTCCCATTCTTGTTTTATGTAGAGCTTCAGTCGTTCAACAGTCCGGGGGTCTCCGCTGTCGTATTTTACGCTTCATAATGAACCACACATTTTTGATGGGAGACAGGTCTGGACTGCAGGCGGGCCAGGAAAGTACCCGCACTCTTTTTTTTTTTACGAAGCCACGCTGTTGTAACACGTGCTGAATGTGGCTTGGCATTGTCTTGCTGAAATAAGCAGGGGCGTCCATGAAAAAGACAGCGCTTAAATAGCAGCATATGTTGTTCCAAAACCTGTATGTACCTTTCAGCATTAATGGCGCCTTCACAGATGTGTAAGTTACCCATGTCTTGAGCACTAATGCACCCCCATACCATCACACATGCTGGCTTTTCAACTTTGTGTCAATAACAGTCTGGATGGTTCTTTTCCTCTTTGGTCCGGATGACACGATGTCGAATATTTCCAAAAACAATTTGAAATGTGGACTTGTCAGACCACAGAACACTTTTCCACTTTGCATGAGTCCATCTTAGATGATCTCGGGCCCAGAGAAGCCGGCGGCGTTTCTGGGTGTTGTTGATAAATGGCTTTCGCTTTGCATAGTAGAGCTTTAACTTGCACTTACAGATGTAGTGACCAACTGTAGTTACTGACAGTGGTTTTCTGAAGTGTTCCTGAGCCCATGTGGTGATATCCTTTAGAGATTGATGTCGGTTTTTGATACAGTGCCGTCTGAGGGATCATTCAATGTTGGTTTCCGGCCATGCCGCTTACGTGGAGTGATTTCTCCAGATTCTTTTGATGATGTTATGGACCGTAGATGTTGAAATCCCTAAATTTCTTGCAATTGCACTTTGAGAAACGTTGTTCTTAAACTGTTTGACTATTTGCTCACGCAGTTGTGGACAAAGGGGTGTACCTCGCCCCATCCTTTCTTGTGAATTTTTTGGGAAGCAGTTTTTATACCCAATCATGGCACCCACCTGTTCCCAATTAGCCTGCACACCTGTGGGATGTTCCAAATAAGTGTTTGATGAGCATTCCTCAACTTTATCAGTATTTATTGCCACCTTTCCCAACTTCTTTGTCACGTGTTGCCGGCATAAAATTCTAAAGTTAGTGATTATTTGCCAAAAAAAAAATGTATGAGTTTGAACATCAAATATGTTGTCTTTGTAGCATATTCAACTGAATATGGGTTGAAAAGGATTCGCAAATCATTGTATTCCGTTTATATTTACATCTAACACAATTTCCCAACTCATATGGAAACGGGGTTTGTATTATAATGGATATATAATTAATATTATTGGATATTAAGAGGATGTGAAAGTTGGATTCCTACCTTGTTTACTTACTTCCGTGACAACCTCGTTAAAGTTTTGTAATCAACCAGAAATAACAAACAAGCAGCAAAAATGTGCCAAAGTTGCATAAGTGTGGAGATAGTGTTTTGCATTTTTCCCATCATGCATTGTAGTGGTTTTAAATGAGTGTAATTCAGATTTTTTTTTTTTTTTTTTTTTTTTATGGTACATGAACGGTTATTATAATATCCATTAATTGTGTTATGTGTGACCATGTCTGTTGGCATTTTTTGTTGGTTTTATTTTATTTTTTGCACCATGACTGGGGAAGGTTGTTTGCATTGAGTCATAAAAGTAAATGCTAAGTTTGGTTAAAGCCATGCATGATAACTGATAATAGGCCTGAATTACTCTTGTCCACAAGATGGCGACAAAGCAGCTGCACTAAAATGAATTGAACTGTTCCTACCTTCCTAGTTTACAGGTTAGTAAAGCTCCTTCTGGTTGGATGGGGATGGCCTAAAATGCCTTCTATTTTTCCACTTATAGAACTTTTTTTTTTTAATAGATTTTACAAAATGTATCAATTTACAATCTGGATAATTACGAATCGCGGATCGAATGTGAATCGATTTTTTTTATTTTTTTGTGCACCTCTATATGATGGCACATGAAGCAGTTTTCCATCTGCACAGATGATATTGTTGGGACTATAAATATGTTGCAAATATAAATTGTAGTTCCTCGTTCATTCTGCAAGCTCAGCAGTAGTAGAAGACTTTTGGGATGATTGTGTGCTAGCGAGAAACATGAAGTCTCAGACGATGCTTACTAAGACGTGCAGGTGGATCACGTTAATTCTGACTCGGGGATTTTTGCAGGCAATTGAACATCTCTGATATGAACTCTGAATTAAAAAAAAAGGTGCTGAGGAAGCCAAGAGTCTGATTCTTTAACTTTTGTTCAATTCTTCAGCGTCCTTCTTGTGCAGATTTTATTTTGTAGCAGAAGTGGAGGGAATTGTTTTATATATCCAAATAGGACTTTTATTTATATTTATCCACAATCACAGCACAACACGTCACACTGACGTGACTTTTCAACCCAGCACCTTACAACCAGGGCCACCCCTGGCTAAATCGAGGTCCTGAAGCAGATTTTTATTTATGCAAAATTATTTGTTTACTTTTTTAACCCTTGAGGGGACAGGCGGACTTTTTTTGTTCTTTCAGTAATTTTTTTGCTGTATTTTTGGCCTTAATTTTTGTCGTTACTCCATTATATATCATTTTTCCTCAAAGGTTTTTTTCATGTTGAATTTTAACGTCCAATTATTTTTTTTTACAGGAGTACAGAAACGATGCACTGGCAGTTATTTCACAATACACCAAAGTCAACCAGCACATTTTTAAGTCCTTTTTTCAAAGAGCATAAAAGTCATTATTATCCGTATATTTTTACTTTGACATACCTGCCAACTTTTGAAATCAGAAAAACCTAGTAGCCAGGGTCCAAGGGCCGCAGGCCCCGGTAGGTCCAGGACAAAGTCCTGGTGGGGGGTTCCTTCGCCCCCCGACGCAAAATGATTATTAGCATTCAGACAGGTTAAAATGTTGCTAAAACCATCACTTTTCTATCAGTCACAGTGACTTTTCAAAACAAAAATATTACAGCAAAAATCATATGGGTTGATTGACATGTTTATTCTGTAAGATAACTTCAATAGTTTGAAATTATTTTGACAGTTAATGCCAGTTATCCTGTCAACCTTTCACAAGACTTCAATTTGTTAATTGAAAGTATAAACAGTATAAACACTTTTTACAGTAAACAAATGGTAAAACAGTACTAAACAATTCCATTAAAAAAACAATTGGTGTCATTATTAACTTTCTGTCCAAGCTTGTATAATCTACTGCCTTGTTCAATTGTAAAAAATATTCTGTGCCTAAAATTCACATTTCTATCACAATTATCATACTGTAAACATGGTAAGCTAACTTCATTAAAATTAATAGTCCTGTCAATAGCATGGAATTACAATTCAAATGTAGTTTTTTTGTAAGCCTTTCAAAAGAATTCAAAATATGAAAAATTAATGAAAATTAATTTAAGCCATCAGACACTTGAAAAGTGGCACATCACATCTCTAATGTAATCATTTTAACTTTTCAACAGAAATAGCACTGCAAAAATATTAAGGACATACTTCTGTATTTTGGTAGTTATGCTGTCAACATTTAACAAGATTTCTTCAACTTGGACTTGAAAGCATAAATAGTATAAACACTTTTAACAGTATAACAGTACTAAACAATTCCAATAGATAACATTGGTGTCATTACCTTTTTGTTTGCTCAATTATTGCCTCCGTAAATAAAACTTCGGCATTTATCACATCCAAAGAATCTGTTTAGGCGACGAAAAACATTGAAAGTTTTCCACTTGTATCGCTAGCAACGGCATTAGACTTGTAACACATCGCTAATTCCTCCGTGTCCGATCGAAAAATCTTGTCTGCACAAGGTGCAATTCGCGTAGTTTTCACCCTTTTCGGAACGGATAATTATTCCCGGATAGGCTTTTGAATATTCTTCACGGAATGACTGCAGTTTTCTTTTCGGTTTAAGACTCGTTTGCGATTTTTCTCCGGCTGATTCCATGATCGTTCACTCGTTTGGAAACAATGGGCAACTGGTGCCTCGTGCTTGGCAGCGGTGCTATAAATAGCCTCGCGCATTGCATTCGGAATGGCTCGATAGGAAGTTACGGGAAGCAGTGTCGATTGTCCTTGTTGTTACGCGATTTCGTGAATAAAACTTTTAAAAAAAAATTTTTTTTTAATTAATGAAAAAACATATTTTTTATCACTGCAACCGTAACCCGGAATAGGTTGATGAAAACCGTACTAATTACGGGAAAACCGGAGTAGTTGGCAGGTATGCTTTGACTTAATTCAATCAAAAATATAACATGTTTTTTCATTTTATTTTATTTTACCCCTTTAACTGCCTTTTGATCAAATGACGTCACAGTTGTCAATTAGTATACATTTGCATGACGTGAGTTGTTTTACTCATTTAAAGGGGTATTTTGCCTATCATTCACAATCATTATTAGAGAGTTTGGATGGAAGAACAAACGTTTTTTTTAATTTTTATTAGGATTTTAAAAATGATTAAAAAATGCTTGGAATATGCAGCTAATGAGTCTCCTTCAAAGCCTTTAAAACAACTTTAAAAACCCTCCATCAACGTTTTACATACACATTGCATATATACTGTATATATGATGTATCTGACACCTTCATAACAATATGTAATATATTCAATATTTTGATCATTTTCATCTGCACATTGATTTCTGTTTCCATAGCAGCACACGTCCAACTTCTGGCAACAAATGTGTGTTCCTACTTCCGGAAACAAAACGCTTGTGTGTTTTCTAATCATGACAGACTTGGTAATTGACAACAAAAACAACAATTTTTGGACGATTGAGGATTCACAACCTTATCTTTTTGAAGCTGAGTATACTGAGGATGAACTACAGCTTCACGAAGGAAGAGTGAGACATTGGAGCAGAGAGAGTGAGGTGAAAGTGAAACGAAGCTGCAAAAATGTGAAACTTGAAGCCAAGTCAGACAGAACCACAAAACACTGTTCGCCATTCTGGGTAATGGTTGTGGTGGGAGAGAACTTGAAGCAACCTGGAGAGGCGGTGATGGTGCAGATGTAACCAGCGTGTTACGGCCAGGAGTCCAACCCGGTTTCACTGGCATGAGAGACCAGTGTGCCAAGCTAAAAGCCAGAGCTATAAACTTCATAGCCAGCACTGCTCTTGATATTTTAATGACAATGTCCAGATACACAACCACACCCATGATGGTAAAGGTGGTGGACATAAAAACCGCTGCAGACGGAAAACTAAGACAGGGCGATATCACGAGTGTCCGCACATTTACATTTCTGAATAATCATATATTGTGTCTAACTGGGGCTGCTGAAATCACCCCCCTTCCTTCAGAAGCAGCCTCAGTGATGTGACCAGGGACTTCCCAAATATATAGAGGAGCACGTGGGTCTGGACCTTAGAACGTGGCGGGAGATTGTAACTGAGTGTGCAGCCCCAAACGTCTCTCCTCATTGAGCCAAATTGAACTCTTGTCTCTGCATGATTCCTTGCTTCTTGTCTGTTTAATAGATGTCAACAGTGTTTGAACCTGACCAATGTCCAGATTGGTGGTGCCAAGTGGTATTGACACTCGTCGCTCCCTTGGATCCACCAGCCATGCGGCGAGGGGGGGGGGCTTGCTGCCTGTACAACAGCCACAGTTCTATGCCCAGGCCATGTAGATCCACTGGAGAGGTCACTCCAGCAGATACTGGTTCTAAGTCCAACCAATTGGCGAAGGAAACAGGTGCCAGGGACCATCCCAGTGAGACCCCCCACCCCCCTTTTTGGATCTACCCCATTGTCTCTCGAGACGGAAGGATGCTGACGACGAATGTCCAGATACACAACCACACCCGTGATGGTAAAGGTGGTGGACTGGAAACCGCTGCGGACGGAAAACTCCCATTTGGGTGACAAAGGCTATGAGGTTGCGACTGTTCAGGTGCAGGGATCCTTGGCAGGGGTCTGGCTTAGAGAAGACCGTAGAACCGTTAAACTTAGCAGACCGTTAAACTTTTGAGCTGGGATTTCCCTTTGGAATTTGACACGTCACAGTTTTTTGTCTTTACCACTGACTGGTTGAAAATTAAGTGCAAGGAAGTGGACGCAGAAGTTGAATAACGAGGAACAAGGTTGGGTCAAAGAGTGGTTGATGGCGCTGATGTGGGATAACGAGAGTCTAACCATGGACTCGTTCATCAGCAACACTTTCGTGGTCGGGCTGAGTGGACGGTGGTTGGACTTGGCAGTCGGGACAAGACCACTTTCTAGAGAAATGATCCACTTTACCACAGCGCTGGGCAGGCTGACGCACGGGTCGGTTGGGAGGAAGAGTCACAGTTTCCGCAGGCTGTGACACCCTGCCGTCCCACAAGGTTCACCCCAAGATCCACGGAACGGTAAGAAAGCTGAGCAGCCGGGGACTGAGACTCGTAGGCGGTGAGCCGCTATGGTAACTGAGCAACAGACTCTAATTGAACGGACCTTTCCACCGGCGGAGCACACCTGGGAGGGTGTGGAAGATGCCGAGGCTGGGAATCAAGATTGCGGCGCTAATGTTGGCTCGTCACTAGGGCTGCGACTCTTTGGGTGTCCCACGATTCGATTGAATATCGATTCTTGGGGTCACGATTCGATTCTAAATCCATTTTTTTACTATTCAACGCGATTCTCGATTCAAAAGGATTCTCTATTCATTCAACACATAGGATTTCAGCAGGATCTACCCCAGTCTGCTGACATGCAAGCAGAGGAGTAGATTTTTGTAAAAAAGCATTTAAAGCTTTTTAAAGGACAATATTTTATCAACTGATTGCAATAATGTACATTTGTTTGAACTATTAAATGAACCAAAAATATGACTTATTTTATCTTTGTGAAAATATTGGACACATTGTGTTGTCAAGCTTATAAGCCACTTGACACTGTGACACTATTGTTATTTTTTATTTTATTTTTATAAATGTCTAATGATAATGTCAATGAGGGGTTTTTAATCACTGCTATGTTGAAATTGTTACTAATATTGATACTGTTGTTGATAATATTCATTTTTGTTTCACTACTTTTGGATTGTTTTGTGTTGTGTTTGTGTCTCCTCTCAATTGCTCTGTTTATTGCAGTTCTGAGTGTCGCTGGGTCGGGTTTGGTTTTGGAATTGGATTGCATTGTTATGGTATTGCTGTGTTTTAGAGATGCGCGGATAGACAATTACTTCATCCGCAACCGCATCACAAAAGTCGTCAACCATCCGCCATCCACCCGAACCAACATTTTATCAAAACCACACCCGCCCGCACCCGCCGGTTGTTATATATCTAATATAGACGATGCAAGGCATTAGTGAGGTTAGAAAGCTTTTGCCTGTTAAAGAAAGGAGACTGATCCAATTCAGCAGAGACATTCAATGCGTGCCACGCATTAGTGGCTAAGAGATATTAATGCGTGATAATATTATTTATCATTATTATAATATTATTGTCATTTCCATTAAGAAAGTGTTGACTATTGTTGCCAATGCCCTCAGATCAGGAGTGCGTTCCTCACACTTTGTGTGCGCAGTTGCAGCAAGCAGAACGAGGCTTTTAAGAAGTTAAAAAAATGTTTTAGAAAGACTAGGCCTATATTTTCGTTAGGTAAAAATAATGTTCTGAATTTATTTCAATGAATATTAACTTGTTAACGTTATAATGCTCAAATAGGGACGAGGGCGGGGTGCACAGTGAAGCAGTGAACAATTTCGCGACAAAGATGAACCTTTATTGATTGATCTGCAGCCATGACAAAATATCAGACAATCTCCATTGTCAACGACAGGCAGGAAAATAAAGATAAACACATAGCCTATGTTGTAGGCATGTAGGCTCATACCTTTTTAAGTTGAAATAAAAAAAAATATAAAAAATGTGCCTCATAAGCCTTAGGCTGTCAATCACGCGCACAAACTTAAATTATACAATAACATATGTATGTCATCTCTATTTAAACAAAAATAAATTAAATAAATAATAATAATAAATTACCTGCAACTTATTGGCCAAGGCAAATAGCTGAAGGGGGGAAATCAAACCCATCAGACTGCACTTTATCATCAAACTTAAATTATAATAAAAATAGACGGTCGCGACAAATAGCCTTACATTGTCGCCAATCGGAGATGCACTTCACTTGAAAGCGAGGCCAAATAATTATTCACACATAGTAGTATATCTCCAATAGAAAAAAAACACAATAAACAACGCAATTGCCTTAATTCCTTTGCATTGTAGTGCGCCCAAACAACACGTAACCATCAAAATGATTTAGCTGACCGAACTCAATATAGGTTAGACATGGGCTTATTTGGTATAGCCTATAGGTAACGTAGACTAATTCGTTTAACATATCCAACCGTATGTCTACTTACTTTTTTTTTTGTTAGCACTATGCAGGAATAAAATGGCATCTACAGTGCCAGGATTCATGCGAGAGCGCCTGGCCTCTAAAATGCGCCCTGCTGCGCTGAAGGAGCGCTCACTTGCGCCACTTGTTGCTGGGACGCGGTGCCTGATGAATAATTGACTGTTTCAAAGAGAGCTGCTTGTTTTTCGTATGTGGGTAACAACATTTAACTGTGTATATATATTTCCGAATTGGTTCAACCGCAACCCGCCCGCATCTATTTAAAATCTATTTTTACCCGCCCGACCCGCGGTTTATTTAAAAAAAAAAGTTTTAAAAATAAAAAATTTAAAAAAATGAGAATCGATTCTGAATCGCACAACGTGAGAATCGCGATTCGAATTCTAATCGATTTTTTCCCACACCCCTACTCGTCACTATGAATAACAAATGGGGTCTCAGTGAGGAAACTAAGGCGTCCAGTGAACTACTTCATCATCAGTTTATGTACATCAACTAACATCGTGACCCGATGTTCTGTGAGGCCGTGAATGTGTGCAGGCTGCGGGGGAGGGGAAGATACTGTGAGCACGATGAGCGACGTCGCCTCGGTAAGTTCAACGCAGTGACGGGCGGTGAGGTTAATGGCTGGTGAGGCACTTGACGTCATCACAGTCAGATTTACAAACATATGAACCCTAAAGAGTATCTTATTCACCATTTGATTGGCAGCAGTTAACGGGTTATGTTTAAAAGCTCATACCAGCATTCTTCCCTGCTTGGCACTCAGCATCAAGGCTTGGAATTGGGGGTTAAATCACCAACAATTATTCCCGGGCGCGGCGCCGCTGCTGCCCACTGCTCCCCTCACCTCCCAGGGGGTGATCAAGGGGATGGGTCAAATGCAGAGGACAAATTTCACCACACCTAGTGTGTGTGTGACAATCATTGCTACTTTAACTCATTGGCGTTGTTAGGCCTATTTTAGGGGGGCTCAAGCCCCCCTAAAATATTCTTAAGCCCCCCTAAATAATTTGGTGTTTTTTGGGGTTTTTTTACAAATAAATGCCGACATATTCATTATAAAGTGGCCCAAATATGAGTTTAAATAAATAATCATATAACCTGTTATTATTCACTCAGTTTCCCCTCACTTCGTAGCGTAAGGTAGAGAGCCCCTTTCGTGCGTCGGGATCCAATCCATTCCACTTGTTCATATAGAAAATGCCCACATCACTCAAATTCCAGCCCGCATTTTCTCTGCGACCTTGCTTGCGGTCCTGCAGGTGTACGAAGCACATTATCTTCCTTTACAATGAGTGAAGCTGCACAAAACCTTGTGTGTGCAATTGTAAATCATTTATTTTTTAAGTTTTGTGTTTCTTGTAGAATCTATATAAAGTAATATACATAAGCCTATTGTTAAAATAATGAAAAAAACATCATTAAATATATTTGTTTTATTGTATTGTTACATTAATAGCTGTTTTATTATTATAGGATGGCTTGTTAAACATTTAATAGGATTTTCAGAGGGAGGAAAAACCAAGACATTTAATATAAAATGTAAAATGAATAAATACATAAAAAGAAAAAGAAAATATATGGTTAAAAGCCATCGTCCCGGGGAGCATTTCATTTCGTCCCATGCATTTTTTTTAAATAATAATAATAACAATGAATAATTTCTAAGTCTTTGTTAGCCGTTTGTGAAGTTTTGTGCTTGTGCGTAACATTCGCTCGCATCCTGTGCATCTCCTGGGGGCAAAGCCCCCCCCCTGTCCTTAAAAGCTAGTGACGCCCCTGCTTTAACTTAACTTTAACTTTACACATACAAACTGTAGCACACAAAAAAGCACATTTAATTAAAAAAAAACGTTATTATGGTCTTACCTTTAATTATAAGTGCGGGAACAGTGGTGTTCGTGTTGGAGGAGTTGTGAATGAATGAAATATGAAATCCATGCTGCAGTCTGCAGGTGTACCTAATGTTGTGTCCCTGCAGTCGTTCACGGCTCCTCCGGCGCGAGCAATGTTGTTTTTGCACTTTTTGGCTTCTTGTTAAGTGACTTTTTTTGGGTGGATTCGGTCTTGCACGTGGAGGGTTTGGGTGTGGGCTTTGGTTGGTGTGGCGCTCTCGTCGGGGGGGCAGTCTGCGGCGAAGGTGCCTTAACCAGCACCAGGAGGCGGGGTTACGCGAGCCTCAGCCAGTGCGTCTTCGCAGCAGTTTTATGATTGCTCAGCACAAGAAATACGTTACACACATACAGTTGTTGACAAAATACACTGTACATTATATACCTCAGCTAACTAAACTATGGAAATGTATAATATAGTTCATATAGCAATACGGTCTCACTGCACAGCAGACCAGCAGTTAGCCGAGTCCGTCCATGTTGAGGCACTGAGTGACGTGCCTCAACTGGCTGCTGATCACCGCACCGTCTCTTCTCAGTATTTGAACGGCAAATGTGAAAATTCAGCGATTTTGAATAAAAATAATCTAAAACTGGTGAAGTTAAATGGAAAATAACTTTATAGTATAATCACTGGATACATATAACAATTTAATTATTTTTTTTCTTTTTACATTTTTTTTCTTTCCATGATGGCAGGTGAGGCCCTGCCTCTAGTGACTGCACTCTGTTCAACGTTATTACTCGGATTGTTCCGATCCGGGTTTTATGCTGCTGATTCCGATACCAAGCATCAGCCGATGCAAATATCTATTACACATTGACATTATTTATTTATGAACTACAAAAAATTATTTTGAGCAAAAAAAATATATCAACCTAATCTCTCCAGTATCGATCATGTACTGATACTACCCTGTGGTATCAACAGCACTAATTTATGAACCAATACACCCCCCTCTTGCTTGTCTATGCTGACTGTGACAATGCTGACACACCAACAGTTGTTATATTATCCTCTCTCTAGACTCTTATTTTGGTAATTTCCTGTTAACTACTTCCATCTATTGATTGATTGATTGAAACTTGTATTAGTAGATTGCACAGTACAGTACATATTCCGTACAATTGACCACTAAATGGTAACACCCCAATACGTTTTTCAACTTGTTTAAGTCGGGGTCCACGTTAATCAATTCATGGTACACTTCTTAAACTTTACTAAACACTTATTTCTTCTGTTCTAGTTAGCTTCATGGCTAGCTTTGGTGTGTAACATGTTTAGCTTCGTCCTTTAGGGATAATTATACTTAATGATGCTTGCGATGTTAAGAAAGATTTTGATCCTCTCTCCAGACTCCTATTTTGTTAATTTCCTGTTAATGATGGCTTCAATCTACACTCCCTCTGCCTTCAGTACCAATGACGCTGAAGTGCTACCTTCCTTATTGATACGCGGGGGAAAATTAGCGAACAATTTAACGTTGTACGGCATTATCTAAACCAGTGAGTCTCACAGGCTCCATCTAGTGGTACACCAAACAATCACTTGAGGTACAGTGTCTAATTTTCCTATATTTAAACACAGTGTTACTGTTCAAACTGTGTGTAATGTTACAGTGGTCAAAAAATATTAAATATACTTGTTAAATAAAACCTCTGCTTTGTTTTTAATGAATACTTGGACCTACTATGCTACTTTCTTTTTTTTTCTTTTTTTTTGAGAACAAGTACTCAAGTCCTACACAAGATCTAAACGTCTAAGAATGTGTAAGCCATACTTGCCAACCTTGAGACCTCCGATTTCGGGAGGTGGGGCGGGGGGCGTGGTTGGGGGCGTGGTTAAGATATATATATATAAGAAATACTTGACTTTCAGTGAATTCTAGCTATAAATATATATATATATATAAATAAAATAAATACTTGAATTTCAGTGTTCATTTACAAACTACAACTCACAAACACTTTAGAGTTAGGCTCCACTATCAGAATGTGTACTTAAACTTATAAAGATCACATGGATATTATTCAGTGAGTTGATTCACCAAAACTAACCTGTTATACAGGAGGAAAAAGCACACAGGACGTTTCAATTGTTCACAGACTGGTCGCGCTCATCAGAATGACAAGACACTTCCGGTCTGCAGGCGATAGCATTCAATTGGGAAGAAACGCCCTACTGCCCCCTACTGACCAATGTGAATATTGATAAATGTGTAATGACAGCTCCAAAAACGAATTCAAACCACAAAATAAAATAAATAAATCAACACAAAAACGTGACACATTATGGGTGGGTCACATATGCATGTACAGTAGATTGCAGTATTGTCCTGTTTAAAAGTGTCACAACATTGCTGTTTACGGCAAACGAACTGCTTTACGGTAGACACTGTTGTTGTGTGTTGTCAACACGTCACTCAGGTCCGCCTGAATTTCGGGAGATTTTCGGGAGAAAATTTGTCCCGGGAGGTTTTCGGGAGAGGCGCTGAATTTCGGGAGTCTCCCGGAAAATCCGGGAGGGTTGGCAAGTATGGTGTAAGCCGTGTTATGTTTTAGGAGAAAATGGCTCTATGGATAGTAAAGGTTGAACCCACCACATCCAGCAGGTGGTGCTGTAGTTCTAAACAGCATAATTACTGATGTAAGAAAATGTAATTTATTCTTCATTTGAGGACAAAAAGGCATTTAGGTCATAAGCGAACAAAAACATGCTGATCGCTTTTCAGTCAATGTATCCAACTCTGAGTGACTCATAAAAATAAAAAAAAAGCCATCTCCTTTTATTCTGGAAAGTTGGAGCTGAAGTGAGTGGTTGCCATGCAGGAAAATAACTTCTTGTTTACAGTAGGATTATTTTTTTTAATTATTATTTTAAAACTTGTTCCTATTCAGTGGACTTTTCCTCCAATGTGGGTTAGAATATATTATAAATATTATATGTGGTGCATGGTTGCTTAGTAACCTCTTGGATTGTGGACATAACAGGACTTTCACAGAACTTTGAACTGACAGAAAGAAGAAAAAAAAGACTTTTTGGATAAGATTCTACATTTTTTGCTACTCCATGATAACTAATAAGTTTCTTTGTCAGCAGGTAACATACAGTATATTTTTAATCATTTATTATTTTTAGTTAACTTTATTAGTCATTATTATATCTTTCCATTATTTGTATTTTGCTCCAAAATAAGGTTGCATAGAATATGTGGTAACACTTTATAATAAGTATACACTATTAAGCAATAAAGCATAATGTGACATTATTTATCAAGCATATTTCCCACATGGACACTCATCAGTATGCAGTTTATGAACACAGATGTGAGAGAAATGACAATCTGCAAGTTATGATGTATCACATTGTAAATGTATGTTCAAAACACCATTAGTACATGTCTAAAAGAGAGATTATTAAATAATCATATTTGCATACACTTTATGAATGATTTAACAAACTACTGACAATACCCTAAAAATTATCTAGAAATTCCGAGTAAGTACAAAAATGCAACCATTGCTTTTTATAGATACATTTATCAATAAATAAATATTTGTTTTATTTAAGTGATTATTAACTGCATTCTAATGGGTATTAATGTTGGAAATGTGCTTTATAAATCATGAATTCAGTATTTACTAATGCTTAATAGTGTTGACTTTTTATAAAGTGCTACTGAATATGTTTAGTCAATATTAATTTTTTTAAATACAATTAAAAGAAAAATGTAAATTGGTCAACAAAACATCTTAATGAAAATAATCATATTTATTTTTACTGCGCTACATTTGGTATTTTATCCAGTAACTTTTTTTAATATCTAATTTGATAAATAACTCAATTAAAAAAAAAAATTCACTCACCTATCCAGTGCAAAAATATTTTTTAAACATTTATAATTAAATTTCTTTTTTTTTTTTTTTTTACTATATTTGTTTTTCTATTCACCCAGTTTTATATGAGAATGTTTTCACTGTGATTTTTATTACTTGT
The DNA here is from genome assembly GCF_033978685.3 of Nerophis lumbriciformis. Taxonomy (NCBI): domain Eukaryota; kingdom Metazoa; phylum Chordata; class Actinopteri; order Syngnathiformes; family Syngnathidae; genus Nerophis; species Nerophis lumbriciformis. Next base: position 8,796,192 of record NC_084578.2, read on the forward strand.
TTATTATTCAAAAGTTCAGAAATATTATTTTTGACTACATAGCGAAAAAAAATGTTTTGTACAAAATGTGAGTTTAAAACAATCATAAAAATATGTTATTACTTGAAGTAAGCTAAATGGTAAATTAAGCGTTGTTTTTGCATGACAGCAACTGGGAAGATATATAATGTAGAAATGCTGAATAAATCATTTATAAAGTATAAAAAAGCAACCTTTAAAATGAGTTTTATAGACGAGCTTATCAATGCATTAATGAGTAAAACGGTTTATAAACTGCATACTTACTTATTAATTGGAAACATGCTTTATAAATTATGAATTCAGTATTTAATAATGCTGAATATGCTTTTACTCATGAAGTGTTACCAAATATATTTTTCTAATCAATATTCATTCTTAAAATATAATTTTGAAAAATGTACATAAGTGGTCAACAAAGCTCCCCAATAAAAAATAATCATTTATTTTTCCCTGAATGCTTTATTTGGTATTTTCTTCATACAATATATACAGCTCTCCAAGAAATATATGAAAAAGATACTTAATAAAAAAAAGTAATTACTAAAGTAAAAATTTGTGTAGATTTTCACTCATTTATCCAGTGCAAAAATGTAATTTTAAATATTTACTGTAAATATGATTGTTTTGTGTATATAATTTGAATAATAATCACAATGAAAATCAGATATGTTCAATAGGTACAGTGATTAAATGAACTATAATTGAAAATATACTTAATAAATATGATTAAATAACATTTACAGTGCAAATAAATAATTTTAAATATTTTTTACTATGATTTGTATTATTTGTCTGTGGTTTAAAAGGTCAGAAATAAGTATTTTTGACTAGATAGAATAAAAGTGCCAGTTAAAACACAAATTAAAAGGTTTTGTACAAAATATGAATTTAAAAAAATCATAAAATGTTAAAATACATTATTACTTTAAGTAAGCTAAATATTCAATTGAGTGTTGTTTTTGCATAAAAGCAAGTGCGAAGATATTATATTCATTCTAAAAGTGGTCAACAAAACTTCCCAATGAAAATTAGCACTTTTATTTTCACTGTAGGTTGATTGCTGTATTTGGTATTTTGTTCATACAGTATATACAGTGATTAATATATATATATATATATATATATATATATATATATATATATATATATATATATATATATATATATATATATATATATATATATATGCATTTATATATGTATTTATATATATATATTTTTTAATATATATATATTTTTTTTAAATATATATTTATATATTTATATTTTATATATATATATATATATTTTAATATATATATAAATATATATATATATATATACATATATATATATATATATATATATACATACATATATATATATAAACAGACTATAATAATAACTGAAGCAAACATGTGTGTAGATTTTCTAATGTAATTTTAAACTTATTTATATTTTTTTACTATGATTTATTGTTTATGATATGTATTATATGTATATGATTTAAAGAGTCAGAAATAAGTATTTTTGACTAGATAGTACAACCATGTAAAAATGTCCGGTAAAAAAAAATAATTTAAATCCCGATTTAAGTAATCGTATTTATTTTCATTCTATGCTGAATTTGGCATTGTGTTCATACAACGTATGAAGTATATAAATAAAATATAATTAAACAAAATACTTATTATTTTCACTCATCTATCTAGTGCAAAAATTATTAAATGATTTGAATTATTTGTAAATTAATTAAAAGGTCCGAAATAAATCTTTAACTACATTGTAGAAACATACATAAATGCCTGGTAAAAATTGTTTTAATCCCAATTAAAGTAATCATTTATTTTCACTGTGTGCTGAATGTGGCATTTTGTTCATACAATGTATGAAGTACATCCATAAAATATAATTAAACAAAATACTTAATTTATAAATAATACATTTTCACTCATCTATCTAGTGCAAAAATGATTTTAATAATTTTTTTACTATGATTTTTATTATTTGTAAATTAATTAAAAGGTCATAAATGAGTCTTTTTAACTACATAGTAGAAACATAAAAATGCCTGGTAAAAAATGTTTTAATCCCAATTAAAGTAATAATATTTATTTTCACTGTATGCTGAATGTGGCATATACAATGTATGAAGTACATAAATAAAATATAATTAAACAAAATACTTAATAAATATTAAATAATACATTTTCACTCATCTATCTAGTGCAAAAATGATTTAAAACATTTTTTTACTATGATTTTTCTTATTTGTAAATTAATTAAAAGGTCAGAAATAAGTATTTTAACTACATAGTAGAAACATATAAAAATACCTGGTAAAAAAAAAACGTTTTAATCCCGATTAAAGTAATTATGTTTATTTTCACAATATGCTGAATTTGGCCTTTTGTTCATACAATGTATGATGTACATAAATAAAATAAAATTAAACAATATACTTAATAAATACTAACTAAATAATACATTTTCACTCATCTGTCTAGTGCAAAAATGATTAAAAAAAAAAAAATTAACTATGATTCGTATTATTTGTAAATTAATTAAAAAGGTCAGAAATAAGTATTTTAACTACATAGTAGAAACATATAAAAATGCCTGGTTAAAAAAAAATGTTTTAATCCCGATTAAAGTAATTATGTTTATTTTCACAATATGCTGAATTTGGCCTTTTGTTCATACAATGTATGATGTACATAAATAAAATATAATTAAACAATATACTTAATAAATACTAACTAAATAATACATTTTCACTCATCTGTCTAGTGCAAAAATGATATTAAAAAAAAAAAAATTTAACTATGATTTTTATTATTTGTAAATTAATTAAAAGGTCAGAAATAAGTATTTTAACTACATAGTAGAAACATATAAAAATGCCTGGTAAGAAAAATGTTTTAATCCCAATTAAAGTAATAATGTTTATTTGCACTGTATGCTGAATGTGGCATTTTGTTCGTACAATGTATGAAGTACATACATAAAATATATCCATCTATCCATCCATTTTCTACCGCTATTCCCTTCAGGGTCGCGGGGGGAGCTGGAGCCTATCTCAGCCACAATCGGGTGGAAGGCGGGGTACACCCTGGACAAGTCGCCATCTCATCGCAGGGCCAACACAGACAGACAGAGTTAAACAAAATACTTAATTAATAAATAATACATTTTCACTCATCTATCTAGTGAAAAAATTAATGTAATAATTTTTTTTACTATGATTTGTATTTGTAAATTAATTAAAAGGTCAAAAATAAGTATTTTAACTACATAGTAGAAACATATAAAAATGCCTGGTAAGAATTTTTTTTTAATCCCAATTAAAGTAATCATATTTATTTTCACTGTATGCTGAATGTGGCATTTTGTTCATACAATGTCTGAAGAACATAAATAAAATATAATTAAACAATATACTTAATAAATATTAACTAAATAATACATTTTCACTCATCTATCTAGTGCAAAAATTATTTTATACATTTTTTTAGTATGATTTGTATTATCCATCCATCCATTTTCTACCACTTGTCCTTGTTTGTAAATTAATTAAAAGGTCAGAAATAAGTCTTTTTAACTACATAGTAGATGCCTGGTAAAAACAAACAAAAAAACATGTACATTTAAGATCCATCCATCCATCCATTTTCTACCGCTTATTCCCTTCGGGGTCGCGGGGGGAGCTGGAGCCTATCTCAGCCACAATCGGGTGGAAGGCGGGGTACACCCTGGACAAGTCGCCATCTCTTCGCAGGGCCAACACAGACAGACAGAGTTAAACAAAATACTTAATTAATAAATAATACATTTTCACTCATCTATCTAGTGAAAAAATGAATGTAATACATTTTTTTACTATGATTTGTATTTGTAAATTAATTAAAAGGTCAAAAATAAGTATTTTAACTACATAGTAGAAACATATAAAAATGCCTGGTAAGAAATTTTTTTTAATCCCAATTAAAGTAATATTTATTTTCACTGTATGCTGAATGTGGCATTTTGTTCATACAATGTCTGAAGTACATAAATAAAATTTAATTAAACAATATACTTAATAAATATTAACTAAATAATACATTTTCACTCATCTATCTAGTGCAAAAATTATTTAAAACATTTTTTTAGTATGATTTTTATTATCCATCCATCCATTTTCTACCACTTGTCCTTGTTTGTAAATTAATTAAAAGGTCAGAAATAAGTCTTTTTAACTACATAGTAGATGCCTGGTAAAAAAAAACAAAAAAAACATGTACATTTAAGATCCATCCATCCATCCATTTTCTACTGCTTATTCCCTTCGGGGTCGCGGGGGGAGCTGGAGCCTATCTCAGCTACAATCGGGCGGAAGACGGGGTACACCCTGGACAAGTCGCCACCTCATCGCAGGGCCAACACAGATAGACAGAGTTAAACAAAATACTTAATTAATAAATAATACATTTTCACTCATCTATCTAGTGAAAAAATGAATGTAATAATTTTTTTTTACTATGATTTGTATTTGTAAATTAATTAAAAGGTCAAAAATAAGTATTTTAACTACATAGTAGAAACATATAAAAATGCCTGGTAAGAAATGTTTTTTAATCCCAATTAAAGTAATCATATTTATTTTCACTGTATGCTGAATGTGGCATTTCGTTCATACAATGTCTGAAGTACATAAATAAAATATAATTCAACAATATACTTAATAAATATTAACTATCTAGTGCAAAAATTATTTTAAAAATTTTTTTAGTATGATTTTTATTATCCATCCATCCATTTTCTACCACTTGTCCTTGTTTGTAAATTAATTAAAAGGTCAGAAATAAGTCTTTTTAACTACATAGTAGATGCCTGGTAAAAAAAACAAAAAAAAACATGTACATTTAAGATCCATCATAAAAAATACATTATTACTTGAAGTCAGCTAAATAGTAGGAGGTGTTTTTACATGACAGCAAATAGGAAGAATTCATGGTTTGATAATAAAGTCCTATTCATCGTGAAATAAAGCTGTGGAAAAGGAGTCATGTGACATTAGTGACACTAGGGAACGTCGACATGTTTGCTCTAAATGCATCAATCAATAAACCCCAGCAGTTTGGAAATGTGTCTGCGTATCTCCGGCAGCTTCAAGCCGTACACCAGAGGGTTGAGAAAAGGCGGAATAACGACAAACTCCAGGGACAAAATGACAGCGGCGAAGGGGTTCACCTCCTCCAGGTCGTACCTGCTGAGGGCGATGTCGCAAAAGGCCGTGATGGAGAAGATGATGAAGGTGACCACGTGCGCCGAACAGCTCTGGAAAACTTTGCCTTTAAACTCGTCCGAGCGTCTCCAGCAGGCTTTGACGATGCGGGCGTACGTGTAAAGCACGAAGAACAGGGGACAGAACACGGTGGTGACGGTGACCATCATACCCACCACGTTGTTGAGCGTGGTCGGAACGCACGACAACTTGACCACGTTCCAGTTGGCGCAGAAGACTTTCTGTATGTGGTTGCCGCACAGAGGCAGCGAGGCGGACAGGTAGATGCACGCGGCCAGGAAGAAGGCGGGCGGCAGCCACGCCAGCGCCGCCAGCGACAACGCCCTGGCGGCGGTCATCCTGGTGTGGTAGTGCAACGGCTGGCACACGGCCACGTAGCGGTCGTACGCCATGACGCTGAGCGTGGTCATCTCGTTGCAGGCGTACGTGTAGACGAAGTAGATCTGCGTGAAGCAGGCCGTGCGCGAGATCAGGTGGCGGTTGGACAGCAGGTCCAGGAGGAGGCGGGGGAAGAAGCCGGTGGAGCCGTACAGGGAATTGAAGGACAGGAAGGCGATGAAGATGTACATGGGCTCCTGGAGGCTCTTCTCGCGACCGATCACCAGGATGATGACCAGGTTGGCGCACACGATGAAGCCGTACAGCGCCAGGCACACGGCGAAGGCCGGGTAGCGGTAAGGCCCGATGTGGACAAACATGGTCAGGTTAAAGTACGAGGTCGCGTTTTCCATCCCCGGTCCGCGATCAAACCTACACGCTCATGACGCGGCCGGAAGTAAAGCCCGCCTGCGGTTCCACGGCGTCTGTGAAAAGGGCGAAAGGAAGCCGTGAAAAAGACGACGGAGGTCAGCTTTGTGCGGACTTACCGATTCGCAAAGAGCGTTCGTCATGTTCCACGCCTCGCCGCGTCTGAACTGTGAGCGCTCGCTCGCTCGGCTTTATGCTGCTTTGGACTGGCGTGCACTCTGGAGACTTCCCAGCATCCATCGCTTCTGACACTCATTTTAGAGGCGGGCCGATCCGTTCAAGTGCCGACAGTAGTAGAGATGATGTTTGATAAGAAATTATCGAGTTTGAGCCTATTATCGAATCCTCTTATCAAACCGATTCTCTTATCGAATCCAGATAGGTTGTTGTATATGGAACAAAACACAATATTTGGTTTAAGAAAAGTTCACTTTTATTTTATAAGAAAAAAAATAATAATAATAAATAAATAAATATTGACTGTTACCCCCCTAAAAAAGTGGGACTTTCAGTCCCTTGGGCACAAAACTGAAAATAATACAGCTCTCCAAAAAGTGCACTTCTGCTGCTATTGGAACATACTAACTACACACAGCTAACAAACAATCCAAGACGTCTAATAAAGTTCCAAAGCAGATTAATCAATTTAGGCTCTTTATTGTTGTTGATCTTGCTTTGTCTTCTTTCATCTCCGTAATATCGCTAAAATTTGTTCTATTTTATCCACTAGCGAAGCTGAGATCATTATTCATGCATTCGTTACGTCTCGTCTACTGTAGCGTATTATTTTCGGGTCTCCCTATGTCTAGCATTAAAAGACTACAATTGGTACAAAATGCGGCTGCTAGACTTTTGACAAGAACAAGAAAGTTTGATCATATTACGCCTATACTGGCTCACCTGCACTGGCTTCCTGTGCACTTAAGATGTGACTTTAAGGTTTTACTACTTACGTATAAAATACTACACGGTCTAGCTCCGTCCTAGCTTGTCGATTGCATTGTACCATATGTCCCGGCAAGAAATCTGCGTTCAAAGAACTCCGGCTTATTAGTGATTCCCAGAGCCCAAAAAAAGTCTGCGGGCTATAGAGCGTTTTCTATTCGGGCTCCAGTACTATGGAATGCCCTCCCGGTAACAATTAGAGATGCTACCTCAGTAGAAGCATTTAAGTCCCATCTTAAAACTCATTTGTATACTCTAGCCTTTAAATAGCCCCCCTGTTAGACCAGTTGATCTGCCGTTTCTTTTCTTTTCTCCTCTGCTCCCCTATTCCTTGTGGAGGGGGGGGTGGGGGGGGGGGGGCACAGGTCCGTTGGCCATGGATGAAGTGCTGGCTGTCCAGAGTCGGGACCCGGGGTGGACCGCTCGCTTGTGCATCGGTTGGGAACATCTCTGCGCTGCTGACCCGTCTCTGCTCGGGATGGTGTCCTGCTGGCCCCACTATGGACTGGACTCTTACTATTATGTTGGATCCACTATGGACTGGACTCTCACAATATTATGTCAGACCCACTCGACATCCATTGCTTTCGGTCTCCCCTAGAGGGGGGGGTTACCCACATATGCGGTCCTCTCCAAGGTTTCTCATAGTCATTCACATCGAAGTCCCACTGGGGTGAGTTTTTCCTTGCCCTTATGTGGGCTTTGTACCGAGGATGTCGTTGTGGCTTGTGCAGCCCTTTGAGACACTTGTGATTTAGGGCTATATAAATAAACATTGATTGATTGATTGATTTTCCTATCTTGCACTGGACTGTTATTTTATTTATTTTTACTGAAATACACACAATGACAAATGTATAAGCTATGTGATTCAATTAACATACTCAAATTGAATACACAATATGTAAATATTAGCTTCACACAAGTATACAGTACTATCATCAAACAAATACTTCTGAGTGTTGAAACTATTTCGATGGTGGAAATACACGACTGGCAGCCATTTTAAGTCCTCAAATCATCCATTGAAACAGTCCACAAAAATCGTTTTTCAATAAACATCTTAGTTTTAAATTTAACCACTCTCCACCTTAATATTGAGTTACATAAACAAGTTAAACAGTTTACTTACAGACTTATCTTTTCCAAGGCTTGTAAGAGCTAACACAACTTGTCTACTTCTCAATTGTCTCATGAACTGAACTGACTCGCCAACCCGGAAGTGGCCAGACTATTGACGCGTAGTATTTTCATATCGCCACAAGGTGTCAGTAAGAGTCTACAATCAAATGGGCATAACATTGCCCATTTGGGACTCGTTCCCAGGGATTCGAATAAAGAACCAACTCTTTTTCTTTACTATAGTGGTCTCGATAACAAGTACCGGTTCTCAAAAAGGGATTCGAGTCCGAGGACTCGGTTCTTTTCTTATCGAACAACCGGGAAAACCGGGTTCGAGCATCATCCCGAGACAGTACTGATAACAGGGTAGTCCCGGTCTTAAGAGCGATAAAACCCGTGAAAATGTTTTCGCTTATTTTCGAGGGGTGCCCAAAAAGTCGATTTACATCCCAACCACGCGCTTCGTATTCATCACGATTCTAAATCCATTCATCCATTTTCTACTCCTTGTCACTCTCTAAATCAGACCAGGGCAAATTAAGGCCCGGGGGCCACATGCGGCCCATTGAGCTTTTCAATCAGGCCCGCCGGACATTCCCAAATAATTTTTTTAGATCTTTAAGATGGAAAGTGTAGCTGTCATTATGATGTGCAGTGATGTTTTCTAATGACCGTAAGTCTTCAACTATACTACGTATTTCAATTGTTGGAATCTGCGCTTATGGATGATATACCAGTTACTTTGGTAATCTAATTAGTTACTATGGTCATCTAATTAGTTACTATGGTAATCTACATCACAGCAGCTCAGACGAGGCACCAAGCAGTGTGGGCGGGAAGCGTTTCCACAGACGCGGAAGGAGATTTTCACAACATAGTTCTAAAGCTTAGTGATATATAGAATAGAAAGTACTTTATTGATCCCTGGGAGAAATTCAGCAAATATCGGATATATCAGATTGTAGGTGGGTTTATTTTGTACCCTTTGCGTTCATATTGCACTGTTTGTTGCGTTTCACTTGATTGTAAAATATGTCGATCGAAAGGGGGTGTGACGTTCATAAGTTGTCAATATTCAGTGTTTTATCGTTCATAGAAAAATGTCAAAATTCCATTACGTTTTTTAAGGCGGTCTGTCATAACGTTTTTAAGCATTCAATCAGACAATATTGTGAGGTTTTGTATTAGTGTTCCTAAAAATAGATATACCGGCCCCCAAACACATTTTTTTCTCTAAATGTGGCCCCCGAGTCCAAATAATTGCCCAGGCCTGCTCTAAATCATTCATATTTAAAAAAAATCAATTTAAAAAAAAAACAAAACATTTTTTTTATAAGTATCACTTTTTAAAAAGACGTTTTTGGACCATGTCCGTGCATCCAGAAGAAGATTCTCTAACCTGTAAACTGTTTTGAAAAAATTTCACGATACTTGACGTAAATTCCGGACTAAAAGCCGTTAATTTTTTCCTACGCTTTGGCTCGTGCAGCTTATAAAACAGTGCGGCTAATTTATGGATTTTTCTTCGTTGACGGCCATAATAAAAACAGTTTAAAAAAAACAAATACAAGCAAATACACTGAAAAGGTGTTCCTTGTGTGTGCTGGAGCGCCATCCTTTGGACGAGTTTGTTCACTGCAAGTGCTGCATTGTTCTTTTCTTTAGTGCTTTGAACTGGAAGTACAAGTGCCATTCCGTCTTCTAGATGTCAAAAGCGTTTCTACTCGTACGGATTCTTCATTCATCACTCCAAGCAGCGTTTGTAAGTTTTACAATATAACTAAAACAATTCTTACTTACTAAACTGTCCCAATGCGTGATGTCTGTAGGAGTGTTTTTATGCATATTTGTACGTGCTATCCTAATGTAACGCAATAGCGTCGTTAGCATTAGCTAATTGCTAACAGGCATTCTTTTTGTGTTGTTTCAGTTTAACAAATTCCTCAGTAAATTCACCAAAACGTCACTGTGGAGTTATTGAGTCTGTTTAGCTGATTGGAGAGCTAGCTTCCACAGCTAGTGGGTCCATGAGGATGACTTCGGTTTTGTTTGATCAGCCGTTTTACTGCCGTGTTACAGACACTGTTTGCAAACAATTAAGGTATGTAAATAAACATATACAAAGTATTTCTGTGTAAATACCTCATTTCACAACATATATATCTGCGGCTTATAGTCCGGTGTGGCTAATGTATGTAAAAATAGATTTCCTCCTATAAATTAGTGGGTGCGGCTTATATAGTTCGGAAAATTGTCACGACGGGGGGGTCGCAGCTTACTGCGAGGTTCGTTCCCCCGGGATGCAAACGGACCTCTCCGGACAGGACTTGCAGGTAGGAACATGGTTTATTCTTGAAACTCAAAAGTAGTACAACAAAACGGAACACAAGGCGAAGGCACAACGCGCTGAACACACTTGGAGATAACACTTAGCATAGACTATGGACATGGAACACTCAAGAAACTGTGGCATGAAATAAACAAGACTTACGTAGACAAGGCATGAAGCGAACAATGACGCCAGGCCGACTGACCGGCAAAGGCAGGCTTAAATAATGCCTCTGATTAGAAACAGGTGAGCGTCCCGAACACCAGAGGCAGGTGAAAACAATAAGCAGCCATGGCAACCAAACCAAACTCAGAGGTGTCACAAACAGGAACTCAAGGAGTCCAAAACTAACAGAAAATGATACGGGCCACGAATCATGACAAAAATACAGTATTTTACCAAAAGATTGAATCTAGAATCGTGTTGAATCAAGAATATTTTCTAGATCGAATCGCTACGTTCCCAAATACTATATACTACCGTATTTTTCGGACTATAAGTCGCAGTTTTTTTCATAGTTTGGCCGGGGGTGCGACTTATACTCAGGAGCGACTTATGTGTGAAATTATTAACACATTAGCGTTAAATATCAAATAATATTATTTAGCTCATTCACGTAAGAGACTAGACGTATAAGATTTCATGGGATTTAGCGATTAGGAGTGACAGATTGTTTGGTAAACATATAGCATGTTCTATATGTTATAGTTATTTAATGACTCTTACCATAATATGTTACGTTAACATACCAGGCACGTTCTCAGTTGGTTATTTATGCCTCATATAACGTACACTTATTCAGCCTGTTGTTCACTATTCTTTATTTATTTTAAATTGCCTTTCAAATGTCTATTCTTGGTGTTGGCTTTTATCAAATAAATTTCCCCAAAAAATGCGACTTATACTCCAGTGCGACTTATATATGTTTTTTTCCTTCTTTATTGTGCATTTTCGGCCGGTGCGACTTATACTCCGGAGCGACTTATACTCCGAAAAATGAGGTACTATTATTTTCCCCAAATGAGTTTTTGTTGCGTTAATCAAATATCTACATTTGTCGTCATACAAATATCTACATACATATATATATATATATATATATATATATATATACATACATATATATATATATATATATATATATATATATATATAAATATATACATACATATACATATATACATGTATATATATATATATATATATATATATATATATATATATATATATATATATATATATATATATATATATATATATATATATATATATATATATATATATATATATATATATATATATATATATATATAATATATATTTATTATGTTTTTTTATTTTTTTATTGATAATGACTTTTTCATTGTAGGACATAATATTCATTAAACTGAAGGTGCAGTGAAAAAGCTTTCCATGTTTGTTCCAATACCTCCTTCCATCCATCCATTTTCTACCGCTTGTCCCGTTCGGGGTTGCGGGGGGGTGCTGGAGCCTATCTCAGCTGCATTCGGGCAGGTACACCCTGGACAAGTCGCCGCCTAATTCTAGAACATAATGTCAAGTGTGGCATCATTATTTAAAATAAAGCAAATAAAGCCTTTTTTTTTCTCTGAACTTTAATCATTATTTGTACTTTTACAATATATATCACTGTTAGTGTGTCTTTAACAGGTTTTTGAGTGGTGAGCTTTTATATTTCTGTTGTACACAACATAGGGGGGGTTAACATGTATGTGGTTTCATCCCACTACTACTTTGTAACATAAATAACAGATGCAGTCAAAAAATGTATATAAGAGTTACATTTTTGCAACCTATTCCACACACAAAAAAATGTTAGGTCGATCCAACAGTAGCCGTATTTTTTTCAGCTTGCAAACTACAAATGTGTGCACCAGCTTGAGCAAAATATTTAAAAAAGTCATTTTTCTACAAAACATTTATCAGACCGACCCTCTTTATTGTTCATCTGTAATACACACAAAAACAGTCAGCAATTCCCTTCATTTAAACCACCATTTTCTTTGTAAAATATTTCAGAATGTTATTGCGAACCCTTGATGTTTTAAGGCCGTAAATAATAGGGTTGAGTAAAGGTGGGATCATGAGAAACTGGATGGCCATGAAGTTCCTCACACTCTGATCCATGGATTTGGATCCGTACCGCGTGTACATGAGGTCAAAGAGCAAAGCCACGGACACGTTCAGCAAACACAGCAGATGCGGCACACACGTCTGCGAGAACTTCTTCTTGCCCTCTTTGGACCTCAGGGCTAACTTAATCAGCTGGACGTAGGAACAGAAGATGAAAATATCGTATCCCAAGTAGAACATGATAAAAGTGAAACCGACAGTACTGTGGGTTGTTATGGAATTGCAGGACAGTGTCAGGATGGACCAGTTCTCGCAGTACAGTTTCTGTATGTAGGAGCCGCACAGCTGCAGTCTGGAGGTCAATACCCATGTTATACTTTGGCTGAACAGAGGTACAAGTCTGGAGAAGGCCACCAAAAACACCACCCAAGTTTTAGTCATGACAGAGTGATACTCCAGCGGTCGACATATGGCCACGTATCGGTCGTAAGCCATCACGGCTAAAATGCTGAACTCTGTCGCTGCGTAGGAATAGATGACATAGAGCTGCAACAAACACCCAAAATAAGATATCGTGTGGCTGTCAGACAAGAGATCATACAGGAATTTGGGGTAAAAAGCCGCCGTCCCATACAGGGCATTAACGCATAGATTGCACAGGAAAACGTACATGGGTTCGTGGAGTTTTTTCTCCAGTACGATGGTGACGATAAGGACGCCGTTGACCAGCAGAATCACACAGTAGCACAACAGCGTGACGCAAAACAGAAGAAGTCGCAGATTTGTCGTCATATGACTCAGTCCTGTTAGGTAAAAGAAAGTGAGCACCGTTACGTTTGACATCCTTTACCCATTCCGTGTATCAAGTATTCTCCGGGACTGGTTTCTTTGTCAGTGGTCTTGTTGACGGATCGAAAGATGAGGAGGACGAAGATGTCCCCGCCTGTCAAACTGGTCAAGTCCTTTTTATCCTTTACTGAGCAGCGCAACGCTCCAATCAGCAGTCAGAGCCATTACATCATCAGAAACCAAGGACTATCTTTGTTATTCTTTTGAGGCTTTACTGAAAAAAAATGCCTGAATTTTAATTTGAGAATGAATCTCATGACACAAATTACATAATTTGTTACTATTCTGTTCTAAAATATAAGTATTCATTTTACTGGTGTCCTACTTAGGGATGGGAACCGAATTCGGTAAATTTATAAGTACCGACCGAAGTCTGTCGGTACTAACAAGTACTGAGTCACGTCAAATCAAACGGCACTAAAAAGTATGTGATTTTATTATGTCTGTTGTCTCTCATGAAGCCTGCCGTGAGTAGTAGTGTTGTTGTTTAGATGTGAAAATAATCTGTGAAATTAATACGGCGTCGTTAACTTAAAATTAGCCAAATACTTAAATATTACATGTTATTATGAATTTGCCTGCAACTACCTTCCAAACATACTTACAGCATGTATATCAAACATTGATGGTGTTTTTAGAGCTCTTTATAGGCGGAATAGAACAACACCAATTATCTCTATTGTTAGCTGACTTTTGCTAGCGTTTATTTAACTCCAATCCTAAACTAGTTTGCTCTCTGTGATCACGGGGTCCGTAAAAGAAGTTTTGCGCTAGCGCTTGTCATGACAATATTGCTAATAATATTAGAGCTGCAGCTATCGAATATTTTAGTAATCGAGTATTATATCGAATATCCTGATCGATTAATCGAGTAATCGAATAAATCATTTATATATATATATATATATATATATATATATACACACATACGTATATGCAACAACTAATCGATTAAAATCGATTATAAAAATAGTTCGCGATTAATTTAGTCATCGATTCATTGCATCTATGCTATGCGCATGCGCAGAAGCAATTTTTATTTTTTATTTTTATTTTTTTTTAAATATTGTATTTTTTTTTATTTTTATAAACCTTTATTTATAAACTGCAACATGTACAAACAGCTGAGAAACAATAATCAAAATAAGTATGGTGCCAGTATGCTGGTTTTTTTCAATAAAATACTGGAAAGGATAGAAATGTAGTTTGTCTCTTTTATCTGATTATTAATTGATTAATCAAAGTAATAATCAACAGACTAATCGATTATCAAATTAATCGTTAGTTGCAGCCCTAATATATATATATATATATATATATATATATATATATATATATATATATATATATATATATATATATATATATTTTTTTTTTTTTTTTTTTTTTTTTTGTCCTGTCCAGCTTCTCAGGCAAATCATATTGTTGATGTAGATGACCATATCAGCTGTACAAATTTACTTTACAAAAGAGAAATGTAGGATACTTCTCTTGTTGCCTTATTTGTATTTTGACTTTATTAAATGTATTATATTAATATTTGGTGCAGCCGGGCCAGAGCAATATTTTTGCTTAATTAGGGTTTAATTATACATGTTAAGATGTGCCCTCAATTATTGTGTTTGTCCTAGTTGTCTTTTATTTCCTAAACGCCTGTTTTCATTATTGAAGGCTGACACGCACAGCTGAAATGCGTCCGTGGTTGATTGTGCCAATTTGTGTGTGCTAATAAAAACTGGTGCGCTCACAGCCCTACGTGCTGTGTGGTGTGACCGCATAAACAAAGTTCTTGTCTCTCGTGCGTTTTTGATGATTATTGTACGGTGCCGTTTAAATGGTGGTTTCTCCACGCAAATCCGCTGAGCTGTTTTCAACCTGCCAACAATACATAATAAGACAAACCACTTAATAATGACCACAACAGTTTTACACTTTAAGAATGCAATACAGTGTATTGCATTCTTTGCATGCAAAATAGTAATCAATGTTCATTTTGCCATCATAACATGTTTGAGATGAAAACACATATATATAAAGTTAGTTCAAAATTAACATTCCCTGAGAAAGTTAAAATAAAACTGTATTCTTAGTATCAAAAATAAAACAATAAGAACAGTTTTCATTATCCTTCCATCCATTTTCTACCGCTTGTCCCTTTTTGGGGTCGCGGGGGTTGCTGGAGCCTATCTCAGCTGCATTCGGGCGGAAGGCGGGATAAACATTATATCGAACATAAAAAGTGGATTAGATAGTGCCTTTAATACTGCATTTGAAATGTGCAACCAGTGGTGAGTCACCACCAAGCAAAAACCGCGCATGCTCAGAAAAGTAGCGTCAGATTTACCGCCCATCCGAGCACCAACTGGCAGAAATGTAGATCGGCGCCTATGCTTAGACTATAGTGTGTGAAAGTGCAAGTTATCCAAGTAGCATGTGGTTGCATGACTTGAATAACCCGAATAACTTTGCACGACTGCTTTCGCGTGGTTACTAATGAAAGGCTAATTGAACACGACAGCTCGGATAGCGTTGTTAGTTTTCAACACCTTTTGGCGGCATTTGATGACTTCGCGGGAGTGAGAGAACACATCCTGGTTAATAACATTTATTTTACTTTTGCGAGTTATGTCGGCGAAAAAGTTTACTAAACTCAAGCGTATTTAAAGGAGCGGTGATGTGCAGTGCAGGGGGCGTATGATCTGACGTAAACACGCTGTGCAATACCTAAACAGTCCGTGCGAAACGTGAGCTTTGACTACTAAACGAGGCAAAATGCCGTAAAAAAAACAAAAAACTTAACAACGCCTCGAGGCAGCGAAAATTCCTCTGATATATTTTGTAATCGAATCACTCCAGTTACTCGAGTAATCGTTTCAGCTCTAGTTAATGTTCATGTCACGATATGGAAATGAAGTATTGCTAGCAGTTATTGGATATTTCATGTTATAGACACAATAGAGTGTTCACATTAGCTGCATTGTTAGTCGTATATGCCGTATTTTACAAATTAGAATGCATAAAAAAAGAAGAACATGTGTTTTTATCTTACAGAGGATTGTGAATGATAGGAAAAATTCCAAAAGAAGTATATATATATATATATATATATATATATATATATATATATATATATATATAATTGCCTTCCTGTTTCATTTCTATCCCATGTGGCACATTTAATATTTTACTTTATATTAGAGATGTCCGATAAATGCTTTAAAATGTAATATCGGAAATTATCGGTATCGGTTTCAACCTCCCGATTTTGCCGGGAGGCTCCCGAATTTCAGTGCCCCTCCCGAAAATCTCCCGTGGCAACCATTCTCCCGATTTCCACCCGGACAACATTATTGGGGGCCACTACAACTGTCATCACGTCCGCTTTCCCTCCATACAAACAGCGTGCCGGCCCAGTCACATAATATATGCGGCTTTTACACACACATAAGTGAATGCAATACACATAAGTGAATGCAATTCATACTTGATCAACAGCCATACAGGTCACACTGAGGGTGGCCGTATAAACAACTTTAACACTGTTAAAAATATCAAATATGCGCCACACTGTGAACCCACACCAAACAAGAATGACAAACACATTTCGGGAGAACATCCGCACCGTAACCCAACATAAACACAACAGAACAAATACCCAGAACCCCTTGCAGCACTAACTCTTCCGGGACGCTACAATATACACCCCCCGTTACCACCAAACCCCCCGCCCCCAACCTCAACCCCGCGACCCCGATAGTTGTAGTGGGTATCAGGATTATCTCAGGGAGAGGATGTCCCAAATTCCAAGCTGCTGTTTTGAGGCATGTTAAAAAAAATAATGCACTTTGTGACTTCAATAATTAATATGGCAGTGCCATGTTGGCACTTTTTTCCATAACTGGAGTTGAAGTTGTTCTCTTATTTTGGAAAACCTTGTTTTTGATTGATTGATTGAAACTCGTATTAGTAGATTGCACAGTACAGTACATATTCCGTACAATTGACCACTAAATGGTAACACCCGAATACGTTTTTCAACTTGTTCAAGTCGGGGTCCACGTTAATCAATTCATGGTAAAGTTACATTGTTTAATGCATCCAGCGGGGCATCACAACAAAATTAGGCATAATAATGTGTTAATTCCACGACTGAATATATCGGTATCGGTTGATATCGGAATCGGTAATTAAGAGTTGGACAATATCGGAATATCGGCAAAAAAGCCATTATCGGACATCTCTACTTTATATTTTATTGTAAAACTGTGAACTGTATTCCCTCTATGTACTCTTTGTTCTTGTAAGACACTAATGAATGGTAAATACGACAAACAATGTTTGCAAATTACAAGTTCCCTTGTTTTCATTGTCAGCCGTCATTCCCCTAAGGAACTCAGACTTCCTGTTTTTCTGGACAAGGTTTTGTGTTGTCACTGTGATGTGCGCAGGGACTTTGGACAAATGTTTGTCTATGTGCTCCACAAGGGACGTGTGGTCCCAGGGCTACACACTGACAGTACATTGGTGTCATGGGGATAGTGGACTGATGACCCTGAGGTTTAATCATCATGTTTACACTGTGTTTGCCTGAGCCTCTGTGGCAGAGCATCACAACAGACGGGGAATTACATCAGCTAATCATCAAATCAAAGCTGGAAAAAAAACATGTTTGTCTCATTGAGGTATGTTTTGGTCTAAATGTCTCTGTTTAGACCAAATTAACTTTCATTAAAATGTGTGCATACCAAATAAATACATTAGCAAACGATCTTATCTTATAATTTTGTGGTATTTCTGGTGGTAAATCTAATATACGGTATGAGATAATAGTTTTTCATTGTACTTTCTTTTTTTATGTCCTCAAATTGCCGTCCCACAATGCTCTATATCTTTCCCAGCAAGCATAAGACATTGATATGTTGATAATACATACACGTCCTTTACAACTGACTTTGAAACAACATTGCAAAATAGCTGTATTTGTAAATTGATCCACGTTGTTGGTTGAGAAATGACCAAATTTCAATGGTCAAATCAACGTCAAAACCTGACATTGAATAAACATCGCCAAAAAGTATGTTGTTTCAGCGTTGTATTTGTATTGTACAAGTTTTCTTACCTTCTGGTACATGCTGATGTGTATTTGGGATCTGCATAAGTCCTGAAAATTGTAGTCGATAAGCTTTTTCCTTTTTTCTATCATCTTATTATGGAGCATTCATCCTCCGCTTTTGCCATCTCTAATATAAAGTAGTGTTAAGTTCTAACTTATATCTGTCAGTAGACTTGTTATGGAAGCGCGAAAAACTGGGTTTACATCATTCACCTACGGAACTTTAGTTATTAGAGAGTTCCAGTCGGACGGTTTTTCACGGGACACAATTCATGCCTTGTTGCAATAGTGAGCCACGGATGAGGAGATGCTGCTCCGTTATTGATTGAAGTAAAGCCTGAATGTCATTAAAACAGTTAGCTCCATCTTTTGACACTTCTTCCACCCCCGTCCTTGCACGCTACACCGCTACAACAAAGATGACGGGGAGAAGACGTTGTCGAAGGTGAGCCACTTAAATAAGACCGCCCACAAAACGGTGCGTCCTGAAGAGACTGTCAGAAAGCGATTTAAGATGGTCTGTAAAACATAATCTATGCAACATTTTGGTCAAAGAACCACCATTACATGTTATGTAGACCACAAGGAAGTATTTTAAACTTACAACAAAAAATCAGAATATGACCCCTTTATGCGCCTCTTAATCCAGCGCGCCTTTTGTATAAAAATAGACCCTGAATAGACCCGCTCATCGGCAGTGCGCCTTATAATCCCGTGCGCACTATGGTCCAAAAAATGTGGTACATGTAGTCAGAGGTGGGTAGTAACGCGCTACATTTACTCCGTTACATCTACTTGAGTAACTTTTGGGATAAATTGTACTTCTAAGAGTAGTTTTAATGCAACATACTTTTACTTTTACTTAAGTATATTTATAGAGAAGGAACGCTACTTTTACTCCGCTACTTTTACTCCGCTACTTTTATCTACATTAAGCTCGCTACTCGCTACTGATTTTTATCGATCTGTTAATGCACACTTTGTTTGTTTTGGTCTGTCAGACAGACCTTCAAAGTGCCTGCCTTACTGGTGACGTTTCACTTCGTTCCACCAATCAGATGCAGTCACTGGTGACGTTGGACCAATCAAACAGAGCCAGGCGGTCACATGATCTGACTTAAACAAGTTGAAAAACTTGTTGAGGTGTTACCATTTAGTGGTCAATTGTACGGAATATGTACTGTACTGTGCAATCTACTAATAAAAGTTTCAATCAATCAAAAGCGTGAAGGAAAAAAGATAATTTTTTATTTCATCCGTACATCCCGTCAAAAGCCTAAAGACTGACCGCACATGAGGATGTTCCTGTCTTCACAATAAAAGTGCCGCTCCATCGCGCCTGCGCTTTCAAAACAAGAGTCTCCGAAAGCCAGCGCAAACAAGCTAGCAAGCTACGGAGTTTGCCGCCAATATATTTCTTGTAAAGTGTATAAAAACGAATATGGAAGCTGGACAAATACGATGCCAAAAACCCACCACTTTCATGTGTTCCAAACAGAAAGGAGGAACTTTTCTTCTCCATTTGAAAACGTGGACGTTATCATCCCTACTGTCTGATTACAATCAACGCAAGTCATCAGAATCAGGTAATAAACCAACTTATATTCTAGTCTTCATGAAAGAAAGGAATCTATATGTTAAACATGCATGTATATTCATTAAAACACCTTTAACATGTGAACAAAAACAGCAAAATAAATAAATATAAATTATATACTGTATATATCTATGTATATATATATATATATATATATATATATATATATATATATATATATATATATATATACGGTATATGAGTGTGTATGTTACTCATCAGTTACTCAGTACTTGAGTAGTTTTTGCACAACATACTTTTTACTTTTACTCAAGTAAATATTTGGGTGACTACTCCTTACTTTTACTTGAGTAATAAATCTCTAAAGTAACAGTACAATTTCTGGCTACTCTACCCACCTCTGCATGTAGTCAGGTTAAGTTACAATGCTACAAGTGAATGTATCATTACATTTGTCAATCTACTGTTATTATTAGACTTACAGCTTTACAGACTTAAATGCAGTTTGGGTAAAACCTTCTGACCGTAGCGGGTTTCTTAACCATGCTGTGTGCCTTGAACGCTGCGCCCCGTGTCAGATACACAGAGAGGATAAATTGTCACTAAACACATAAATTTGTGGAGTGAAATGAGCTTGTCAATACAACCATTAACAGAGTTTTGATTGATTGATTGATTGATTGATTGATTGAAACTTTTATTAGTAGATTGCACAGTACAGTACACATTCCGTACAATTGACCACTAAATGGCAACACCCGAATAAGTTTTTCAACTTGTTTAAGTCGGGGTCCACGTTAATCAATTCATGGTAAGAGCATTTTATGTCATTGGGTCGCATTGTAGACATATCTTCATTCGAACGACAACTGCCGTGTGAAAAATGTGAAAAAAATGGCTGATTCGTGTAGAGGTTTCCTGGAAAACCTCCACCATGTATAAAGATGTCAGCTGACATCACAGGTTTGTAAACAACACAAGTTAAGGCAAATCTCCAACCGCTGTTTGGAACAAGGCACCATATTTTTTTATTATGAATAGGTTGGAAATCTACTTTTTGGCACTTATGGAATCCCAAATACACAAAAACAGGTACCAACAGGCCAGAAAAGTGGGCTTACGTTAGAGCTGAAACGATTGCTCGAGTACCGTATTTTTCGGACTATAAGTCGCAGTTTTTTTCATAGTTTGGTCGGGGGTGCGACTTTTACTCAGGAGCAACTTATGTGTGAAATTATTAACACATTACCGTAAAATATAAAATAATATTATTTAGTTCATTCACGTAAGAGACTAGACGTAGAAGATTTCATGGGATTTAGCGATTAGGAGTGACAGATTGTTTGGTAAATGTATATCATGTTCTATATGTTATAGTTATTTGAATAACAATATGTTACGTTAACATACCAGGCACGTTCTCAGTTGGTTATTTATGCCTCATATAACGTACACTTATTCAGCCTGTTGTTCACTATTCTTTATTTATTTTAAATTGCCTTTCAAATGTCTATTCTTGGTGTTGGTTTTTATCAAATAAATTTCCCCCAAAAATGCGACTTATACTCCAGTGCGACTTATATATGTTTTTTTCCTTCTTTATTATGCATTTTCGCCCAGTGCGACTTATACTCCGGAGCAACTTATACTCCCAAAAATACGGTAATTTGAGTAATTCGATTACAATATATATTCAAGGATTTTTTTGCTGACTCAAGGCGTCGTAAAAAAATGTTTACCTCATTTTGCCTCGTTTAATAAACAGTAGTCAAAGCTCACGTTTCGCAAGGACTGTTTAGGTATTGCACAGCATGTTTACGTCACAGATCATACGCCCCCTGCACTGCACAACACCCGTCTTTTAAATACGCTTGAGTTTAGAAAACTTTTTCACCGACCTAATTCGCAATGGCAGACGTCACAGAAAGCAGTGGACAAGAGCCATAGCAAAACGAGGGAATTAAAAAGCGACAAAAGTTGTCTAAGGTGTGGGAACACTTCACACTAAAATCAAAGGAAAATGCAGTCGTATGCAAACATTGCAAAGTGGAGCTACCACAAAAGCACAAGTACGATGCTGCAGCACTTGTTGAAAGCATCCGATTTGAGGGACGTCCGGAGGCGAGGTAAGTCATCTTTTATCAAATGTAAACGCATAAGTTGTGTTAGTAAAATAAATGTTATTAACCAGGATGTGTTCTCTCTAGGGATGTCCCGATCCGATATTTGGATCGGATCGGCCACCGATATTTGCCAAAAAATGCGTATCGGCAAGGCATGGGAAAATGCCGATCCAGATCCAGTTTTAAAAAAAAAACGGTCCGTGTTTTCCAACGCACCGATTTAAATAATACATTCCACTTTTCTGCTGCTCCGTAATTTCCGTTCCGCATTTTCCAGCACACCTTCAACACATCCACAATTCTCACGCAGTTGCTTTTAGCTGCTGGCATTACACGACAGGCTCTTCCCACTCTTTCCTGTGTCTCCCTCTCGCAGACAGCGAGCGCACCTTCTTACACACGTCACATACTGTCACGACATACGTCACATACGTATACGTCCTCCCCGAGCAGAGAGGTAGCAGCATGGCTAACGTTAGCTGTGATGCTAGCGCAGCCACTAAGGTGCGCGCCTGCTCAAACATCCTCTGCGCACGGCAAATCTATGCCACGCACAAAATCAAATAAAAAAATAAGCGCATAACAATTTTCGACACACGGACACGACTGAGAAAACCGTTTTCGTCATCATTGTTCAAATATTGTAATGTCTGTCGAGACGCTTATCTCCATTCGGTGCCACACGCCCACACCATCAAAATGCTGAGGCAAAAATTTCCAGATCAACACCGTCTGAAAAAATTAGTGATCTATTTAGTTGTGATTTCCTTCTCTGCATGAAAGTTTAAAAGTAGCATATATTAATGCAGTATGAAGAAGAATGTTTTAATGTAGACATGCAAGCCTTGAAAGAAAATTTTGAAAATCAAGACTACATTTCCTGCAAATGGGTGCATTTCTACCCTATATTTTAACTTTAGATTTATTCTCATATCAAACTCTTTTGGCTGTCTTTTTGACACTTACATCCGGCGCCCCCCTCCACATCCCGGATTATAAATAATGTAAATAATTCAATGTGATTATCTTGTGTTATGACTGTATTATGATGATAGTATATATCTGATAGTATATATCTGTATCATGAATCAATTTAAGTGGACCCCGACTTAAACAAGTTGAAAAACTTATTGGGGTGGTCAATTTAGTGGTCAATTGTACGGAATATGTACTTCACTGTGCAACCTACTAATAAAAGTCTCAATCAATCAATCAAAACACATAGAATCATCATACTGCTGTGATTATATGCATCAAGTGTTCATTCAAGGCTAAGGCAAAATATCGAGATATATATCGTGTATCGCAATATGGCCTTAAAATATCGCAATATTAAAAAAAGGCCATACCGCCCAGCCCTAGTTTCAATGATGCCATTTCTGTTTGTCATGTATAATTTTGTCTATTTTGTGTTTATCTTTGAATAAACAGGTCCGTTTCTTGTTACCAACCATTGTGTTTTATTCAAACTCCCCTAATTCAGCTGGCTAGTTGTTATCAAGAGTACTAAAACCCTTTTCAACATGATTCTGACAACTAAGTAGGCTAAATAACTTTAAACTTTAATACATGCTCGGATAGGCCAGTATCGGTCAGTATCGGTATCGGTCAGTATCGGTATCGGATCGGAAGTGCAAATACAATATCGGTATCGGATTGGAAGTGCAAAAACCTGGATCGGGACATCCCTAGTTCTCTCACTCCCGCGAAGTCATCAAATGCCGCCAAAAGGTGTTGAAAACTAACAACGCTATCCGAGCTGTCAAGTTCAATTAGCCTTTCATTAGTAACCACGCGAAAGTAATCGAGCAAAGTTTTTCGGGTTATTCAAGTCATGCAACCACATGCTACTTGGATAGCTTGCACTTACACCCACTATGGTCTCTGTAGAATTTAAGAGTTCCAAGTCCTTGTTCACAGTGGTAGCACTTATGTGCCAAGTTCCTGTCAGGCATATTGGTTCTGAATATGAAGTTGTGCATTTCAAATGCAGTATTAAAGGCACTACCTAATCCACTTTTCATGTTTGATATAATGAAAACTGTTCTTATTGTTTTATTTTTAATACTAAGAATATATTTGTATTTTAACTTTCTCAGCAAATATTAATTTTGAACTAATTGTATATATATTTATTTTCATCTCAAACATGTCATGATGGCAAAATGAAAATTGATTACTATTTTGCATGCAATGAATGCAGTGAACTGTATTGCATTCTTAAAATTTTAAACTGTTGTCATTATTAAGTGGTTTGTCTTTTTATATTGTATATGTATTGTTGGCAGGTTGAAAATAGCTCAGCGGATTTGCGTGGAGAAACCAACTGAGGAGGTATCTTCCCTCCAGGTTCTCTGGACCAACAATCACCGACATGACCGCTCCTTTTCAGGGTTTGAACGCTGGTTTATTTTGCAATAAATTGTCTTTCGTGTGCTTTTCAGCAATTGTCTTTCGGCTTGTCTTTCTCGCTCTCGCTTACTCGTGCTCCAACTCCCACCCTCTCTCTTCCCGGCTGCTGCCTTTTAACAGAGCGACAGGTGATTAAATAGGCAGGCCCAGGTGGGCCATCTACGCACCTGTCGCTGATCTCGAAGCCGGTCCTGGCACACCCCGCTTCGCTGCAGGTCCGCAGGCCATGCCCCCCTCCACACCAACGTTTAAACAGCACCGTATAATAATCATCAAAAACGCACGAGAGACAAGAACTTTGTTTATGCGGTCACACCACACAGCACATAGGGCTGTGAGCGCACCTGTTTTTATTAGCACACACAAATTGGCACAATCAACCACGGACGCATTTTAGCTGTGCATGTCAGCCTTCAATAATGAAAAATAAAAGGAAATAAAAGACAATAATTGAGGGCACATCTTAACATGTATAATTAAACCTTGATTAAGCAAAAATATGATTTATTCGATTACTCGATTAATCGATCGGGATATTCGATAGACTACTCGATTACTAAAATATTCGATAGCTGCAGCTTTTTGTATTGTTTCAGTTTCACAAATTCTTCAGTGAATTCACCAAAACGTCATCGTGGAGTTATTGAGTCTGTAAAACGGATTGGAGAGCTAGCTTCCGCAGCTAGTGGGTCCATGACGATGACTTCTGTTTTTTTTTTAAATCAGCCATTTTACGCCCATGTAACAGACACCGTTTGAAAACAGTTAAGGTATGTAAATAAACATTTATCTTTCCGTGTAAATAACTCATTTCGCAATGTATATATCTGCGGCTTATAGTCCGAAGTGGTTAATATATGGAAAAATAACAATTTAGTGGGTTTGGATATATATTTATATATATATATATATATATATATATATATATATATATATATATATATATATATATATATATATACCGGTGCGCTTTATCGTCCGGAAAATACGGCAAATCAAACAAATGTACAGTTAATACATGTGAACGGTATCAGCCAGTCACACTCATGGATGATCGGTAGAGATGTCCGATAATATCGGACTGCCGATATTATCGGCCGATAAATGCTTTAAAATGTAATATCGTAAATTATCGGTATCGGTTTTAAAAAGTAAAATGTATGACTTTTTAAAACGCCGCTGTACGGAGTGGTAAACGGACGTAGGGAGAAGTACAGAGCGGAAATAAACCTTAAAGGCACTTCCTTTGCGTGCCGGCCCAGTCACATAATATCTACGGCTTTTCACACACAAATTAATGCATGCATACTTGGTCAACAGCCATACAGGTCACACCGAGGGTGGCCAAATAAAAAACTTTAACACTGTTACAAATATGCGCCACACTGTGAACCCACACCAAACAAGAATGACAAACACATTTCGGGAGAACATCCGCACCGTAACACAACATAAACACAACAGAACAAATACCCAGAAACCCTACAATATACACCCCCCGCTAATCCCACCCACCCCCCCACCTTAACCCCGCCCCTCCAGCCCCGCCCACCTCAACCTCCTCATGCATGTCCCAAATTCCAAGCTGCTGTTTTGAGGCATGTTAAAAAAAAATAATGCACTTTGTGACTTCAATAATAAATATGGCAGTGCCATGTTGGCATTTTTTTCCATAACTTGAGTTGATTTATTTTGGAAAACCTTGTTACATTGTTTAATGCAACCAGTGGGGCATCACAACAAAATTAGGCATAATAATGTGTTAATTCCATGACTGTATATATCGGTATCGGTTGATATCGGAATCGGTAATTAAGAGTTGGACAATATCGGAATATCGGATATCGGAAAAAAGCCATTATCGGACATCTCTAATGATCGGTATCAAATTTGGCAGCATAAGTAACGTCGGATTTGACCACATACAAAAGAGGCCTGGGTCAGATTTGAAATAAATTGAATTATACCGTTCGCACTGACATGAAAAAAAATCAAGATACATTTCATTTTGTGGCCAATGAGAAGTCTTAGTTGTCAGAAGGAGTTACTTGACTTTTAATTGGTTTGCTGAGGCTGTGGTTCGATCCGCCCTACTGGTCCTCACTTCCATAAAAGTCCGGCTGTGGCTGTTGTAGAGCTGACTGGGCGGGGGGGGGGATGCAGGAGAGCCACCAGGAGCTCTCTACCTTGAGGTGTGGAGGACGTCCGACTTTGCGATTCACGTTGTTCTTGTTTTCACTCAGAGGTGTGCTATATTTGTGGTGAATTTAATGCTGTCTTCCTTCTCATCCAGCTTTCATCACATGTTCCTCTCAGGTGATCATCTCACTCATCTTCATCCTTTCTTTTGTATGCTTCGCATTCTTTTACAATTGTAAACTGTAAATGTCATTGACACTGGAATGGAGAACTCAAGCGAGATTGCGTTCTTTGTCCTGAGCGCGTACTTCCACATGGGACAGATGAGATACTTGTATTTTGTGCTATTGCTGCTGTGGTACTGTTCCATATGTGTGGCCAACACTGGTCTCATCGTGGTGATATTTGTGGACAGGAGGCTGCACGAGCCCATGTACATGCTGCTTTGTAACCTGCTGGTGAACGAGATCAGCGGCAGCACGTCTCTGTATCCTCTCATGCTCTCGCAGATGTTCTCGGAGCTCCACCGCGTGCCCGTGTCGTGGTGTTTCCTGCAGATGTTTTACATCTACACGTCCGCCGCCGTGGAGTTTTGCAGTCTGGCGGCCATGGCTTACGACCGCTACGTCTCCATCTGCAACCCCCTGCGTTACAACGCCACCATGACCACGGGGAGAGTGGCCGTCATCGTTCTGCTCGTCTGGTTGTATTCCTTGTCTATATACCTGATATCCTTCGTGTTTGTCGTCAATGTGAAATTTTGTGGCAACGTCGTCAAAAAGGTGTATTGTGACCACCAATTAATAGCTGAACTGGCATGTTCGGTTTCAGCTATCAACAGTGTAATTGAACTTTTTTATGTCATTATGGCCTTAGTCTTCCCGTTTGCTCTGGTCGTGGTGTCCTATGTGGAGATCCTCGTGGTTTGCTTCAGTACCTCCAAAGAGAACAAGCTAAAAGCCATCACCACCTGCACCCCGCACATTTTTTCCATGTCGAACATGTTTGTCGGCGCAACTTTGACCGTTTGCGAGAGCAAGCTCGAAGGTATCTTTTTACCTGACAGAGTGCGTGTTTTCTTTTCCATATATCTGCTTATTTGCCAACCAATGCTCACCCCTTTTATTTACGGTTTAAAACTGCCCAAGATAAGAGAGTCGTGCAAAAGATTTCTATGGCGCAGGAAAGTATTTTTCTGGCAAGAATCTCATTAATACAGCGCCAACTTAATATTCCAATACGACTGTTGTCTGTCTGGTTGTATCACCGATTACTTCTCCTAAGGCCCTTTAGGATGGTGATGGTGAGGTTGTGCAGACCCATACTTGCCAACCATCCCGAATTTTCCGGGAGACTCCCGAAATTCAGCGCCTCTCCCGAAAACCTCCCGGGACAAATATTCTCCCGAAAATCTCCCGATTTTCAGCCGGAGCTGGAGGCCACGCCTCCTCCAGCTCCATGCGGACCTGAGCGAGGACAGCCTTTTTTCACGACGGGAGGACAACAGGGTGACAAGAACTAAATCATCCAGACAGAGATAAATTATATTATTATGTTTATCTTACCTAAAAATACATATATTTATTAATTAAAATAAAAAAAACTAAATCAATTTTTACTATATTTTGCTAAAAACATCAAAATTAATTGTATTTTTATTTGTATTTTTTCTGACTCCTTATTGCATCCAGCCTTAGAATTACACATTAAAATAAACATATTTGAAATAATTAATTTTAAATGATCATAATAATTAATTTAAAATGACCATATTTAATTATTAAAATAATTGCTTGTTTATCAACAACTTTAGCATTTTATTTATTACATTTTGAAGCTCTCAGAAGCCATGTTATGTTATATTCCTTAAGATTTATTTATGCAAGTTTGAAGTATCAATTATCTAAACACAGTTTTGTTTGCATATTTTCAGGATTTAGATATATATATATATATATATATATATATATATATATATATATATATATATATATATATATATATATATATATATATATATATATATATATATATATATACATACATATACATATATATATATATATATATTTATATATATATATATATATA
>NC_084578.2:8827500-8862500 GCF_033978685.3 Nerophis lumbriciformis
TTTTTTTTTTTTTTTTTTATTATTATTATTTTTTTTTTAATCTGTCTTTTTCTAATACATTTTCTACCGCTTGTTACTCTCGGGGTCTCTGAGCCACTCAGACAAATCATATTGTCTAAAAATGCCAAATTATTTTAACCCAACACGGCCTCTTAGTCGAAAAGTTATAGATATAAGATATATTGATATATGATGTATTTGTAACACTTATGAGTGGCGGTCTATTGGATCCCCTTTCGTCTGTTCTTTTTTAAATCTGTCATTGCTTATAAAATAATAATGTATCAAAAATAAATGTTGGTATGAATTATTGACCTATGTAAGGCTCCAATTACTTCACATCAAATATTCAATTTTGAAAAATGTCTTGGGGAAAATATTGCATATTTTGAAAAAAAAATTGGTTTTCTTTGGAAAAAAATGTGTATAAAACATTTAAAAAATAAACGTTATGGCAACGGATAGATCTGAAGTTGATGTAGGGATTTAAGTGTTGAGGTAAAAATAAGATACATTGATATATGATGTATTTTTAACACTTATGAATGGGGGTCTTTTGGATCCCAGAGGCCTTTAGTCTGTTTTTTTTTCTTAAACTATCTTTGCTTATAAAATAATAATGAATCCAAATAAATGTTGTTATGAATTATTGACCTATGTAAGCTCCAATTACTTCACATTAAATATTCAATTTTGAAAAGTGTTTCGGGGAAAATATTGCATATATTGTGTTTTTTCCATAAAAAATTGGGTTTTGTTTGAAAAAAACATTTAAAAAAAATAAACTTTATGGCAACGGATCGATCTAAAGTCGATCTAGGGATTCAAGCGTTGAGGTAAAAATAAGATGTATTGATATATGATGTATTTCTAACACTTATGAGTGGGGGTCTTTTGGATCTCTGAGGCCTTTAGTTTGTTTAGTTTTAATCTGTTATTGCTCATAAAATGTTAGAATAATTATGTATAAATTATCACACAACTCTTTTGCTTAAGGGCCGTTGCTATAGTTATTATCAATTGTGCTGAAGTTGTACTTTCTATCTGTGCAA
The DNA here is from genome assembly GCF_033978685.3 of Nerophis lumbriciformis. Lineage (NCBI taxonomy): Eukaryota > Metazoa > Chordata > Actinopteri > Syngnathiformes > Syngnathidae > Nerophis > Nerophis lumbriciformis. Next base: position 8,828,553 of record NC_084578.2, read on the forward strand.
AGGGACAACTTGCAATCCAAAGATTGCGAGTCGTCTCGTATCAGTGTTTGTGTCCAGACTCGGCCTGCTAACTGCCAAGGCCGAACATCGGGTACCGTGACGCAGACAAAGCAGAGACAGGGCGATATCATGAGTGTCAGCACATTTGCATTTCTGAATAATCATATATTGTGTCTAACTGGGGGGGCTGAAATTACCCCCCTTCCTTCAGCAGCAGCCTCAGTGATGTAACCAGGGACCTCCCAAATAAATAGAGGAGCACATGGGAACTGGACCTTAGAGCGTAGGTTGGATCTGTAACTAAGTGTACAGCCCAATACGTCTCTCCTAATTGAGCCAAATTGAACTCTGTCTCTGCATGATTCCTTGCTTCTTGCCTGTTTAATAGATGTCATCAGTGTTTGAACCTGACATAATATAAGAATGACTCATATAATGACTCAAAATAAATGTTGTTATGAATTATTGACCTACGTAAGGCTCCAATTACTTCACATCAAATATTCAATTTTGAAAAATGTTTTGGGGAAAATATTGCATATTTTGTGCTTTTGCCATAAAACAAACACACACAACACAACATATACTTTACACGCTGACACCTACCATAACACGTTTACTTATATTTTGTCATTTCAAGTTTGTTTACTTGCTGTGTTTATGAAGAGTCACCATTTGTACCCAATTAAAAATAATAATAGTTTATTATTCTTCGATCAATGGTCAACAAAATAAACAAACAGTTGCACATTCATAGATTGAAAATGAAAATGAAAATGTTGCAGACCGAAAGGGTTTAGGCTGAAGTTGAACACTTATAGCGCCTAACCCTATAAACAATGTCAAGTACAAAATGAACTTCCGAAAATTATGAAATGTCTTTTGTACAACATATTATAAATACACATTATACACAATATGAACATTGTTCAATTATATACACAGTAAAGGCATGTGAAATATCCTTATACGCGTATTAAACCTTTGTACCAATTTATATACTATATACAAACAATTATACTTCCATTATTATTTATATCCCACATTTAGTATTTTAATTAACATTGATCATAGTATTAACTACTGTCTTGATTCAAGAGTGATATATTTTTCCAAGACATTGGTCTTAAAGTGTTTTTTAAATGTGTGAATGGACCTGGAACATTTTAAGGAATCATCCAAGCTGTTCCACAGTTGAACCCCCCTGACAGAAACACATCTACTTTTTAAGCTTGTTCTTATCTTAGCTTTCTGGAAGACAGCTGAACCTCTGAGGTCATAGGGATTCTCTCTGGGTTTGAACCTCTCCTGTAGACACCGAGGCAGCATGTGGTTATGAGCTTTGTACGTCACAATAGCAGTGTTGAGGTCAACAAGATCATGCAGTTTTAAGGTTTTTAATTTAATAAACAGAGCATTGGTATGGTCATGATAATCTGCATAATTTACAATTCTAATCGCTTTCTTTTGAAGTAAGAATATAGAGTTGATGTTTGTTTTGTAATTGTTACCCCAGATTTCAACACAATAATTAAGATAAGGGAGTACGAAAGAATTATGTAACATATTAAGAGCCTTTTGATTTACGGAGTTTTTGATTTTAGCAATATATAGCAATATTTTTTGCCATCTTTGTCTTAAGTATATTTATGTACAGTTTCCAATTTAATTTATCATCTATATAGATTCCCAAAAATTTTGTTGAATACACCCTTTCTATCTCCATATCATCAATTCTTATATGACACTGTATGTTATTTTTCCTATTTCCAAAAATTATATATTTTGTTTTATTTAGGTTGATTGACAGTTTATTGGCATCAAACCATTGCTTTAGTATGTGGAGTTCGCTCTCTACAGTCTCTAAGAGTTGGCCAAGGTCTTGCCCAGACCAGTACAGACTTGTATCGTCAGCAAAGAGAATACAATTGAGTTTTTTAAAGATTTTGCAGATATCATTAATATACAATAAAAACAATTTTGGTCCCAGTACAGAACCCTGGGGCACTCCATGTGTTATAATCTTTGTATCTGAATCTACATTATTCATATGCACATACTGTTCTCTACCACCAAGATAACTTTTCAACCAATCATGAGCAAGACCTCTAAAACCATACCTCTGCATTTTGTTTAAAAGTAATGTGTGATCGATGGTGTCAAAGGCCTTGCTCAGGTCAATAAAAACGCCAACAACAAACTCCCTCTTATCAATTGCAGTGGTTACCTCCTCAACTAGTTCCATCACTGCCATGGAAGTGGACCTGTTTGGTCGAAAACCGTATTGGTGTTCACTTAGCAAGTGATGCTTATCAATAAAACTGTCTAATCTTGAAACAAATAATTTTTCAAGGACTTTTGAAAATTGTGAGAGTAGAGAAATAGGCCTATAGTTGGTGAACTGATGCTTATCTCCACTTTTGAAGATGGGAATAACTTTTGCCGTTTTCATTTTCTTTGGGAAAACTCCTTTTATAAAAGAAACATTACATATATAAGTGAAGGGAACAGCTATAAAATCAACAATTTCTTTGATCAGAGAAAAGTCCAAGTCACAGCAGTCTGTTGACTTCTTGTTTTTCTGAGAATTTACCATTTCTGTGATTTCACTTTCATGAACGGGGGAAATAAAAAACGATTCTAAGTTCCTTTGAATGGTTTGTTCATTAAATTTGACACTGTTTTCAGGTTGTGCAATTTCATTTGCTAAATTAGGTCCAACATTCACAAGGAAAGTGTTAAAAGCATAATGAATGTGTAGCAATTGATAAAGTAACTAGAATATAATAATAAACTATAAATTAATTTGGTGTGAGAGGAGTAGTTTTAGACTGGCTAAGAAGTTATTTAGATAATAGACAAGAGTTTGTGGATTTTGTGGGTAATACATCTGAACAAATGAGGATTGAATGAGGAATTCCACAAGGTTCGGTTTTGGGACCAAAATTGTTTATTTTATATATTAATGATATATGTGAGGTATCAAAGTTATTGAAATTTGTATCATTTGTGGACGACACCAACTTTAATAGTTCGGGACACGACTTAAAAGCGTTATCAAACATTATTGATCAGGAAATGATTAAATTTAAGAGATGGTTTGATGTCAATAAATTATCATTAAATGTAAAAAAAACAAAGTTTATGATTTTTTTGTAAGAGGAAAAGGGAGGAAACGATCAAACTGTCAATAGATGGAATTGATATTGAAAGGGTTTCTGAACTTAGATTTTTAGGAGTGATACTGGATGACGGTCTGACATGGAAATCTCATATTGCACATGTACGGAAAAAGATGTCTAAGAGTATTTTTATATTAAACAAGGTAAAATATGTGTTAGGTTATAGGGCAATGCGTATATTGTTTTGTGCACTTTTATTGCCATATATCAGCTACTGTGTGGAAGTGTGGGGGAACACATATAAGAGTAACATAAAGGCATTGTATCAACTACAGAAAAGAGCTATAAGGATTATTCATAAAGTAGATTACTTAGAACACACTAACATATTATTTATTAATTCTGGTTTATTGAAACTACAGGAGCTAGTAAAGTTACAGACATTATGTGTCATGTTTAAGGCTAAAAGTAAAACATTACCAGCAAATTTACAAAAAATGTTTGTCATCACTTCTGAGAATGAAGAGCTTGGAAGAAAAGGTCATGTCAAACATCAGTATTCAAGGACAACTTGAAAACAAATGTGTATATCAGTGGTGGGGGTTCAACTATGGAATTCTCTTTACAATGAGATAAAAGACTGTAAAAATATATTCCAATTGAAATAAATATATAAAGACAGAACAATAAGATGATATGGACAGCCGTAAGTGTTTACATTTTGCTTTATATCATACTTGCCAACCCTCCCGGATTTTCCGGGAGACTCCTGAATTTCAGCGCCTCTCCCGAAAACCTCCCGGGACAAATTTTCTCCCGAAAATCTCCCGAAATTCAGGCAGACTCAGGTCCATGAGGACCTGAGTCCGCTAACCCACAATATAAACAGCATACCTGCCCAATCACGTTATAACTGTAGAATGATGGAGGGCGAGTTCTTGGTTTCTTATGTGGGTTTATTGTTAGGCAGTTTCATTAACGTCCTCCCAACGCGGCAACAACACACAACAACAGCAGTCACGTTTTTGTGTACCGTAAAGCAGATCGTCTGCCGTAAACAGCAATGTTGTGACACTCTTAAACAGGACAATACTGCCATCTAGTGCATTTGATGAAAACACTTTTGTGCGTGCCACACATCAATGCATCATCAGAGAGGGTGTTCAGCATGGTTCGAAAAATAGTGGCAGAGAATAGAACAAGGATGGACAATTCAACCCTTAACTCAACAATGAGTAGATGAGTGTTATGTGTAAATAAATGAACACTGAAATTCAAGTATTTATTTTATATATATATATATATATATATATATATATATATATAAAATAAAAAAATAAAAAATAAAATATATATATATATATATATATATATATATATATAAAATAAAATAAATATATATATATAGCTAGAATTCACTGAATGTCAAGTATTTCGTATATATATATATATATATATATATATATATATATACATATATATATATATATATATATATATATATATATATATATATATATATATATATATATATATGAAATACTTGACTTGGTGAATTCTAGCTGTAAATATACTCCTCCCCTTTTAGCCACGCCCCCAACCACGCCCCGTCCCACCCCGACCAAGCCCATCCCCACCCCCCTCCCCCCACCTCCCGAAATCGGAGGTCTCAAGGTTGGCAAGTATGCTTTATATTTATTATTTTACTTATTTTTTGCCTGGTTTTGTATTTGTTTTGTATCATTCCGTGAGGTGTATATTACTTCTTTTTGTTCGGTTTGTACTTCATGAAGTTTTGCACTTGTTGTGTTTGTGTGTGTTTTTTGTTTGTTTTCATTATATTTGGATGTATTTGTTTGGTTTGAATGATATCCATTAAGTAAGACTACGTGTTATGTTGAAGAGGGCAGGAAAATATAAGATTTTTCTTCATCCTGATCCTTCTCAGGCATTGGTGTGTAAATTGTATAATTGAAGTATAATTGTCTATCGATCAAAGATGCATACCAATGAAGGAGATACATAAAAAATGAATGAATGAACACTTATAATACAGTGTAGTTGTACACCAAGTCACCAACTAAGTTTTATAATAAACGTATCATATTTCAGCCTATTTTTTTTTACCATTTTTAATAATGAGTTCTGACAAGTAATGTACGAAAAAAAACATATTCCAACGTGTTAGCTTAGCTAGCTAAGTTGGTCTCAACAAGGCCTCACTCTATTCACTATGTATCTAAAATTACTTCAGTTTTGTTGACTTTCTTACTCACCAAGTGTTTTGTGAAGACTGCTGAATAAATTGCGGCGCTCTTTTCTTTTTTTATCAATTAGACGTCGAGAATGTTCAGTTTCGGCTAAAGCTTTTGTCTTTTTCCAGGCTGGGTCACGTGCCTTACGTGCACGTTTTTCCTCAACGTGCTCGTGCCCGCTTGTTTTTAAAAGAGCTTACGTCATCGTGTTCATCACTGGGCGCGGACGTCCCATTTTTTTTAAGTGCACTTGCGAGCTGCCGCCTGAAGAGGCCGCCGTTGCGCAACATTCTCATGCCAGCATTGGCATTACTGACTGTAATTGACACACATCTCCATTATAACTGCGTTATTATTGGAATTATCTGTACATATGTACATATCAGTGACGTGCAGTCACTAGAGGCAGGTGAGGCAAAAAAAAGTAAAAAAAAAAAAAATTGTTATATGTATCCAGTGATTATACTATAAAGTTATTTTCCATTTAACTTCACCAGTTTTAGATTATTTTTATTCAAAATCGCTGAATTTTCACATTTGCCGTTCAAATAATGAGAAGAGACAGTGCGGTGATCAGCAGCCAGTTGAGGCACGTCACTCAGTGCCTCAACATGGATTCCGGACTCGGCTAACTGCTGGCCTGCTGTGCAGTGAGACTGTATTGCTATATGAATTATATTATACATTTCCATAGTTTAGTTAGCTGAGGTATATAATGTACAGTGTATTTTGTCAACAACTGTATGTGTGTAGCATATTTCTTGTGCTGAGCGATCATAAAACGGCTGCAAAAGACGCACTGGCTGAGGCTCCAGTAATCCCGCCTCCTGCACCCCCGCCGTAGAATTGTTGTATCAACTAAAGCCCACACTTAAACTTTCCACGTGCAAGATTGAATCTATTTTAAAAAGTTATTTAATAAGAAGCCAAAAAGTGCAAAAACAATAATGTTCGTGTTGGAGGAGTTGTGAATGACTGCAGGGCCACAACATTAGGTACACCTGCAGACTGCAGGTCTATCTAATTCACAACTCCTCCAACACGAACATTATTGTTTTTGCACTTTTTGGCTTCTTATTAAATAACTTTTGTAACCTATTTTCATGGGCTTTCCTCTTTGTGATGTTAAGTTCCTGTTATGCGCGGTTATACAGTATATGCCTTGAGCTCTTATTTTGAAGGCGCTAAAAGCAGAAGTGATGACACGTTGGAGTGGAGCGGAAATTTTTGAAAGAACGTAAATAAAGTGGTCCTCGTGTAAACTGGAGCCTCCGTGTTTGTTATTTTGTAGTTTCATACAGTATAGGCGACATTTATAAACCCTCGGTTACACTTTTTTAAATAGATTCAATCTTGCACGTGGAAAGTTTAAGTGAGGGCTTTAGTTGATATAACACTCCCGTCAGGGGGTGCGTTAATCCAGCACAACAGCGGCGCATGGACTTCATTTATAAGTAAAGGTAAGACCATAATAAAGTTGTTTTTATTAAATGTGCTTTTTTGTGTGCTACAGTTTGTATGTGTAAAGTTAAAGTTAAAGTTAAAGTACCAATGATTGTCACCCACACACTAGGTGTAATGAAATTTGTCCTCTGCATTTGGCCCATCCGCTTGATCACCCCCTGGGAGGTGAGGGGAGCAGTGGGCAGAAGAGGCGCCGCGCCCGGGAATAATTTTTGGTGATTTAACCCCCAATTCCAAGCCTTGATGCTGAGTGCCAAGCAGGGAAAAATGCTGGTATGAGCTTTTAAACATAACCCGTTAACTGCTGCCAATCAAATGGTGAATAAGATACTCTTTAGGGTTCATATGTTTGTAAATCTGACTGTGATGAAGTCAGTGCCTCACCAGCCATCAACCTCACCGCACGTCACTGATATGTACATATATATTTATATTAATATAATTGCACATCATGTTAAACAAGGGACTCATATGTTCCGCTTTCATTTATAGGATTAACTGCATTTCCCGGCTGTGACATAACGATTAATAGTCATTTGAAGGCGCGAATGCCTACAGGGCGCTAACTTTCCAAAGTGTTTTAAGCACTATATCCCGCCATTTTACGCCTTTTTAACACATAATGACATAATCTAAACCTGTAAGATTAGCCTTTTTGTGTTGATAGCGATTTAGCTAGCTAGCGTTAGCTACCGTTAAAGGGGACTTGTGATGGTTCTAATCTAAACATAACGCACTTCCTTGTGCTCTAGATCAGTGTTTTTCAACCTTTTTTGAGGCAAGGCACATTTTTTTCATTAAAAAATACGGAGGCACAGAAAAGGGAGAAGACTTTGGCTTAAAAACTAACGATAAAGGTAACACTGAAACTCCCTCAACCATCCGCAGTCGGCAGTGTTATAACTACTTCCAAATCACTAATCCTTGTCTCCATGGCGACAAATAAAATACGTTTCTTACAAGTACCATTATCACTGCAGGACGAGGAATAGCTAAACATGCTTCACTACACACCGGCATCAAAATGTAAACAAACGCCATTGGTGGATCTACACCTGACATCCACTGTAATGATACCAAGTACAGGAGCGTATCTAGTCGGTGTATCCATCAATATTTTTTGGCATCACAACATCATCTTTCATTATTTTTTTTTAAATTTATATTCTGTTTATAAACTCAGGAAATATGTCCCTGGACCCATGAGAACTTAAATTATGACCAATGTATGATCCTGTAACTACTTGGTTTCGGATTGATACCTACATTTGTGGTATCATCCAAAACTAATGTAAAGTATCAAACAACAGAAGAATAAGTGATTATTACATTTTAACAGAAGTGTAGATAAAACATGTTAAAACAGAAAGTAAGCAGATATTATCAGTAAATGAACAAGTAGATTAATAATCAATTTTTTACAGCTTGTCCCTCATAATGTTGACAAAATAATAGAATATAAATGACACAATATGTTACTGCAGACTAAATTAGGAGCCTTTGTTTGCGTATTACTACTAAAAGACAAGTTGTCTAGTATGTTCACTATTTTATTTAAAGGGGAACATTATCACCAGACCTATGTAAGCGTCAATATATACCTTGTTGTTGCAGAAAAAAGACCATATATTTTTTTAACCGATTTCCGAACTCTAAATGGGTGAATTTTGGTGAATTAAACGCCTTTCTATTATTCGCTCTCGGACGTTGTGACGTCACATCGGGAAGCAATCCGCCATTTTCTCAAACACAGAGTCAAATCAGCTCTGTTATTTTCCGTTTTTTCGACTGTTTTCCGTACCTTGGAGACATCATGCCTCGTCGGTGTGTTGTCGGAGGGTGTAACAACACGAACAGGGACGGATTCAAGTTGCACCAGTGGCCCAAAGATGCGAAAGTGGCAAGAAATTGGACGTTTGCTCCGCACACTTTACCGACGAAAGCTATGCTACGACAGAGATGGCAAGAATGTGTGGATATCCTGCGACACTCAAAGCAGATGCATTTCCAACGATAAAGTCAAAGAAATCTGCCGCCAGACCCCCAGGAAAAGAGAGCGGATGAGGGTATGTCTACAGAATATATTAATTGATGAAAACTGGGCTGTCTGCACTCTCAAAGTGCATGTTGTTGCCAAATGTATTTCATATGCTGTAAACCTAGTTCATAGTTGTTAGTTTCCTTTAATGCCAAACAAACACATACCAATCGTTGGTTAGAAGGCGATCGCCGAATTCGTCCTCGCTTTCTCCCGTGTCGCTGGCTGTCGTGTCGTTTTCGTCGTATTCGTCGTTTTCGCTTGCATACGGTTCAAACCGATATGGCTCAATAGCTTCAGTTTCTTCTTCAATTTCTTTTTCGCTACCTGCCTCCACACTACAACCATCCGTTTCAATACATGCGTAATCTGTTGAATCACTTAAGCCGCTGAAATCCGAGTCTGAATCCGAGCTAATGTCGCTATACCTTGCTGTTCTATCCGCCATGTTTGTTTGTATCGGCATCACTATGTGACGTCACAGGAAAATGGACGGGTGTATATAACGATGGTTAAAATCAGGCACTTTGAAGCTTTTTTTAGGGATATTGCGTGATGGGTAAAATTTTGAAAAAAAACTTTGAAAAATAAAATAAGCCACTGGGAACTGATTTTTAATGGTTTTAACCATTCTGAAATTGTGATAATGTTCACCTTTAAGGACAAACTTGCAATAAGAAACATATGTGTGGAGGGGGGCGTGGCCTGCTGGACTGCCGCGTAGCGAGGTGTGTAAGGACCGGCCTCGAAGCCAGCGGCAGGTGAGTAGATTGCCCAGCTGGGGCTGGTTATCTAATCACCTGTCGCCCTTATTAGCAGCAGCCGGACCGAGACACGTTGTTGGAGTTGGAGAGAGAGACACACACGCTGGAGAGCAGAACGGAGCAGCAAGAGTGGACTTAATAAAACATTATTGAATCCAGAATACCGGGCTCTCGTGCCAGTGTGTGTGGTCAGGAGAACCTCTACAATATGTTTAATGTACCCTAAGATTTTTTGTTAAAATAAAGCCAATAATGCAATTTTTTGTGGTCCCCTTTATTTAGAAAAGAACCGAAAAGTACCGAAAAGTATCGAAATACATTTTGGTACCGGGACAACACTAACAGACATGAAATTAGCGCCCACAAAGTCGCAAACTTGGAAGTGCGATGTGGCAAAGGGTCGACTGTATGACCACACTCACCCCTCACGTGTTACACCAGTAATATTGAAGACTGAAATGAGGTCCCAAACAAAATCTTGGAAAAAGTACACGACCGCAAAATTGTTAGTTGCTTCTTTGCGGGTGTGTACGACAGTAGCCTGAACACCAGACAAATTCCTCAAGCCGGTAAACAATTTTCTATTCAATATAATTGCTAATTGTGAAAAACATTCATACAAATACATGTAATGTTTGTTGTGTTAATCCACTAATGGTAACATGTTAATGGTAAAGGTGGTGTGCTTGTTATATGTATTTTTTCTTTTCAAAAAATGTCACTGAGCAAGTCACAAGTCATCTCATTCACAATATGGCCATGTGGCGTGGGAATATTCCGCTAAGAGAAACATGATCATTGTTCCCCCCCTCAGGGCAAATATCAGGCAGTTGTTCAACTTGTTTTTGCACACGCACTTTCACATAAGTCACAATTACACGCCATCCTAAGAACACGCACAAGTGAAGACGTCAATGAATGTGAAATTGGTATTTTAAAACTTTTTTGGAACTACAGATTTCACCTGTTGGGCCTCTATTGTGGATTGTAGGCGAGGCACCGCATTATGAAGGGGGAATTTGTACTGTAATTATGCACTGTAAGGCAAGACAGCAGATGTTTCTCTTTTTTTATGCATTCTAAAATGTAAATAAATGCTAGCAAAAGTCAGCTAACAATAGATCCAACTGGAGTCACTCCATTCTGCCGTTAAAGCGTTTTAAAAAACATCAAAAAATCGACATGCACATTGATGAACAATCTGACTTGCAGAGTGCAAATGAGCCAGATTATAGCGTAGTTGTTCATTTGCATCTGTAGTCCCAAAACATAAAAACACAATAAGACATTCTAATGTCAAAAACACAGACACAACAAATAAAAACAATCAAATTAGTCAAAGTGACATCATGACTGTATTTTTTTTTAGAACCCGGTAGTATCTGTCACATTCATAATAACATGTTGTGCTCATTTTAAGCACACAGCGGCGTATTAATTTTCACGGGCGCATCACAACGTTCGCGTTGCCCTTCAACAAGAACAACACTACTAATCATGGCAGACTTCGTTAGAGCCAACTTACTTTTGGACAAATGATGATCCAGAAACCTATATTTTGGAGCCTGAATATAAGTAGGATGATCTAGAAGTTTTAGAAGCTGTGTAATAAGCAGATCTAGCATGTAGCAGTATTGCTCATTGCCATACTTGCCAACCCTCCCGGATTTTCCGGGAGACTCCCGAAAACTTCCCGAGACAAATTTTCTCCCGAAAATCTCCCGAAATTCGGGCGGAGCTGGAAGCCACGCCCCCTCCAGCTCCATGAGGACCTGAGTGACGTCAGGTGCGCAACACCACGTAAATCGTTGGCCAACCAAAAAGTAACCCCAGTACGCTATAGCCAACATTCACCAGGAGATGGCAACAGACAAACATAGATAACTCTATTACATTATTCCCCTTTTAGAAATGTATAGAAGTTACACAAAATAAATAAACAACCCAACCAAAAAATGCAGCAGCTCAATTAAAAAACCGTACTTAAGCCACATTCTTTTTTTTATTTTAGTACTGAACTCTCAACCCTCATTTGTAAAAAAAATAACATGCTTATTATACAAACAGTATTTGTACACCTTTAACACAGATTTTTATACTGTCTTCAGAGATTCAGTTTTTTTGGTGGTACTCGAAACCTTTCTGGGTACCTGCGAAAGGGTGTTCAGCATGGTTAGAAAAATAGTGACAGAGAATAGAACAAGGATGGACAATTCAACCCTTAACTCAACAATGAGTAGATGAGTGTTATGTGTGTGTATATGTGTAAATAAATGAACACTGAAATTCAAGTATTTCTTTTGTATGTATATATATATATATATATATATATATATATATATATATATATATATATATATATATATATATATATATATATATAATCAATCATATATATGATTGATTGATTGATTGATTGATATATATATATATATATATATATATATAAAAAAACATGCAAAACCCGCCAACAATACTCCATTTGTATCTCTTAATCTGGATATTAACCAAGTATTAGTAATAGGGCGTGGGGAGCTAGGAGGGGAGGAGTATATTTACAGCTAGAATTCACCAAGTCAAGTATTTGATATATATATATATATATATATATATATATATATATATATATATATATATATATATATATATATATATATATATATTCACCAAGTCAAGTATTTCATATATATATATATATATATATATATATATATATATATATGAAATACTTGACTTGGTGAATTCTAGCTGTAAATATACTCCTCCCCTCCTAGCCCCCCACGCCCTATTACTAATACTTGGTTAATATCCAGATTAAGAGATAAAAATGGAGTATTGTTGGCGGGTTTTGCATGTTTTGCAATGTCTGTTTGTCTTATGCGAATGATAGGCAAAATTCTCCAAAAAGTGCATTTCCCCTTTAAACTTTCCATCATTTTCAGTACAGTTTTGCCCTTAGATTCCATTTTGAATTTGAATTCCACTTTTAATCGACTGCATGAGGCCACGGGTGTAACACCTATTTTCATAAAGGGCCACATCGCAGTTATGGTTGCTCTCTAAGGGCCACTTGGTACAGTAAATGCATATGAATTTTTATGCATTATCTCACATTATTGCAAAATTCCCGATGCATTTGTTTAAAACATATTTTTTACGTACAAATTAAAGGATAACGTACTTGCTTTTCAAATCACAAGTTTTATCCTAACACAAAATATTTGGAATACATGTTCATATAGGGGTGTGCAAACTTTTTTTTTACTAAGGGTCACGTACAAAAAAGTCAAACGAACGTGGGGCCATGTTTTATATATTTTTATTTTGTAAAAAGAAATGCTAAAAACAGATAGCACGTATATTTTTAAAGGGGAACATTATCACAATTTCAGAAGGGTTAAAACCATTAAAAATCAGTTCCCAGTGGCTTATTTTATTTTTCGAAGTTTTTTTCAAAATTTTACCCATCACGCAATTGTCAGGCTTGTCCCTGACAGTTTGACTGTGTTTTAGTTTTCCCTCTGCGTTTGTCTTAGTTTTCTGTCAGCGCTTTTTATTTTGTCTTCTATTCCTGATTGTCTCCCTGAGTGCTGCTTCCCCTCAGCTGTGGCTGATTGGCACCTGGCCACACCTGGTGTCAATCAACCAGCTGCTATTTAAACCTGCCTTCCCCTCCAGTCAGTGCTGGATTATTGATTGTCATTGTCATTGTCATTACTATTACTACCTGTCTTAACACTTGTCGTTGTAGCTCTGTCTACTTTTGTTTCACTCTGCTCATGTCCTAGTTCCTTCGTGTCACAGTAAGTGTTTTTGTTTCTTGTCCAAAGTTAGCCTCTGTGCTATTTTAGTTCATAACCAAGTTTGTTCTCCGCCTTGTGCGCGCCCTTTGTTGTTACCCTTTTGTTTGTTGTTTTGCCTTAGTGTTTAATTAAATCATGTTTTCCCGCACAATGCCTTCCACCTTCTCTGCATCTCGGGGTTCGTGTCCTACAAACTCTGACAGCAATATCCCTAAAAAAAGCTTCAAAGTGCCTGATTTTAACCATCGTTATATACACCCGTCCATTTTCCTGTGACGTCACATAGTGAAGCCAACACAAACAAACATGGCGCATAGAACAGCAAGCTATAGCGACATTAGCTCGGATTCAGACTCGGATTTCAGCGGCTTAAGCGATTCAACAGATTACGAATGTATTGAAACGGATGGTTGTAGTGTGGAGGCAGGTACCGAAAACGAAATTGAAGAAGAAACTGAAGCTATTGAGCCATATCGGTTTGAACCGTATGCAAGCGAAACCGACGGAAACGACACGACAGCCAGCGACACGGGAGAAAGCGAGGACAAATTCGGCGATCGCCTTCTAACCAACGATTGGTATGTGTTTGTTTGGCATTAAAGGAAACTAACAACTATGAACTAGGTTTACAGCATATGAAATAGATTTGGCAACAACATGCACTTTGAGAGTGCAGACAGCCCAATTTTCATCAATTAATATATTCTGTAGACATACCCTCATCCACTCTCTTTTCCTGACAGCTGATCTGTCCAGTTTTGGAGTTGATGTCCAATGCAGGCCAGGGATGCTAGGGTCGATATTCTTCTCTTGATCATCTTCGGTGGCATAAGGGACGGTGTGAGCCAAGACATCCAGGGGGTTTAGCTCGCTCGTCTGCGGGAACAAACTGCCGCCATTGCTTGCCGTGCTACCGAGGGCCTTTGTCCCTGAATTGCTCACACACTCCGGCAGATTCAATGGGGGTCTGGCGGCAGATTTCTTTGACTTTATCGTTGGAAATGCATCTGCTTTGAGTGTCGCAGGATATCCACACATTCTTGCCATCTCTGTCGTAGCATAGCTTTCGTCGGTAAAGTGTGCGGAACAAACGTCCAATTTCTTGCCACTTTCACATCTTTGGGCCACTGGTGCAACTTGAATCCGTCCCTGTTCATGTTGTTACACCCTCCGACAACACACCGACGAGGCATGATGTCTCCAAGGTACGGAAAACAGTCAAAAAAACGGAAAATAACAGAGCTGATTTGACTCGGTGTTTGAGAAAATGGCGGATTGCTTCCCGATGTGACGTCACGTTGTGACGTCATCGCTCCAAGAGCGAATAATAGAAAGGCGTTTAATTCGTCAAAATTCACCCATTTAGAGTTCGGAAATCGGTTAAAAAAATATATGGTCTTTTTTCTGCAACATCAAGGTATATATTGACGCTTACATAGGTCTGGTGATAATGTTCCCCCTTTAAAGACACAACTTAGATGTTATAGGTGACAAAGTACACTATTATTTACTAGATGAGGCAATTCCTGAAGGAATCGCGTGTGAATGCTCCAATTCTGAAGTTGAACTGAAATGCTGATAGAATGTGGTATGAATGTAAGAATAGTTTGAATCTTGAAGATTTTGAATTTCCAGGAAAACCAGCATTTGGTTTGGAATTTGGGAAAGTGTTAGTTTGAATGTCCAGGATGAGTGGGGTATGTTGACTTTGGAATGGTTTGAATAGATCGAAAAATGTGGGAATTGTGCAACTTGGAAACATGTCCCATTCATTTCAATAGGAACTTCCTGGAATATTGTTTGTTTTAATATTGTTGTGCAGCACTTTGGAAACGTTCTTGTTGTTTAAATGTGCTCTACAAATAAAGTGGATTGGATTGATTCCCCGCATATTATTTCCCGTTTTGAGACGTGTATTAGACGGGCACTTTTTGTAGCAAACGAAAAGGTTTTCCAAACGAAATAGGGCTCATCAATTAAAGGGAATATTTGTCAGCCACAGCACCTCGTGTATCACCAACACGCAGGATTGAAAGACATACATTGTTGGCGACTTGGCAACATTTCGTGCTGAAGCTGCTTCACAATGGAGCCTGTGTGTCACTGCTGATATCTGATAGGTCATATGTCCTCCTCCCTGCTTTCCCCTGAGATGCCAGGAGGGCTCAAAAATGTCTGCTGCTTTATTTACGAACGAACAAAAACGACTTTGGCACAACTCGATACGGAGATTGTTTTGTCGACCTCGCGGGCACAGGACATCCAAACAAGAACTTGTTGGATTCGGTCCTGAGGTTGAGAAAACTTAAACGTAACGTTGAAACAACCTGCTTTTGACTACTCAACGTCGGGTTGTGAGGTCAAATTGACCATTGAAATTCGCTCATTTCCCAAACGAGAACGTGGATCCAACGTTAGAAAATCAACGTTGTCTCGCTTTACAAATACAACAATCTTGCGACGTTGTTTCGAAGTCGGTTTTAAAGGACAGGTACAGTACAGGCCAAAAGTTTGGACACACCTTCTCATCATTCAATGCGTTTTCTTTATTTTCATGAAGAAAGTTGGAACGCAAATGGCGCGCGACCAAGCTTGAGGTTTTCCATCAAGCATGGAGTGATAGTTTAATATCGTATAAACGCATGCTTACCTTAGCTAAAGCTAAATATTACTCAAATCTCATCCGCCTCAACAAAAACGACCCTAAATTTTTGTTTAGTACAGTAGCATCGCTAACCCAACAAGGGACTCCTCCCAATAGCTCCACCCACTCGGCAGATGACTTTATGAATTTCTTTAATAAGAAAATTGAACTCATTAGAAAGGAGATTAAAGACAACGCATCCCAGCTACAACTGGGTTCTATTAACACAGATACAACTGTATCTACGACGGATACTGCAATAAAAAATAGTCTCTCTCTTTTTGATGAAATAACATTAGAGGAACTATTACAGCGTGTAAGTGGGATAAAACAAACAACATGTTTACTTGACCCACTTCCTGGGAAACTTATCAAGGAGCTTTTTGTATTATTAGGTCCATCAGTGCTAAATATTATAAACTTATCACTTTCCTCTGGCACTGTTCCCCTAGCATTCAAGAAAGCGGTTATTCATCCTCTGCTCAAAAGACCTAACCTTGATCCTGACCTCATGGTAAACTACCGACCGGTGTCCCACCTTCCCTTTATTTCGAAAATCCTCGAAAAAAATTGTCGCACAGCAGCTAAATGAACACTTAGTGTCTAACAATCTCTGTGAACCTTTTCAATCCGGTTTCAGGGCAAATCACTCTACGGAGACAGCCCTCGCAAAAATGACTAATGATCTACTGCTAACGATGGATTCTGATGCGTCATCTATGTTGCTGCTTCTTGATCTTAGCGCTGCTTTCGATACCGTTGATCATAATATTTTATTAGAGCGTATCAAAACACGTATTGGTATGTCAGACTTAGCCTTGTCTTGGTTTAAGTCTTATCTTACTGACAGGATGCAGTGCGTCTCCCGTAATAATGTGACCTCGGACTATGTTAAGGTAACGTGCGGAGTTCCTCAGGGTTCGGTTCTTGGCCCTGCACTCTTTAGTATATACATGCTGCCGCTAGGCGATATCATACGCAAATACGGTGTTAGCTTTCATTGTTATGCTGATGACACCCAACTCTACATGCCCCTAAAGCTGACCAACACGCCGGATTGTAGTCAGCTGGAGGCGTGTCTTAATGAAATTAAACAATGGATGTCCGCTAACTTCTTGCAACTCAACGCCAAGAAAACGGAAATGCTGATTATCGGTCCTGCTAAACACCGACATTTATTTAATAATACCACCTTAACATTTGACAACCAAACAATTACACAAGGCGAATCAGTAAAGAATCTGGATATTATCTTCGACCCAACTCTCTCGTTTGAGTCACACATTCAGAGTGTTACTAAAACGGCCTTCTTTCATCTCCGTAATATCGCTAAAATTCGTTCTATTTTATCCACTAGCGACGCTGAGATCATTATTCATGCGTTCGTTACGTCTCGCCTCGACTACTGTAACGTATTATTTTCGGGTCTCCCTATGTCTAGCATTAAAAGATTACAATTGGTATAAAATGCGGCTGCTAGACTTTTGACAAGAACAAGAAAGTTTGATCATATTACGCCTATACTGGCTCACCTGCACTGGCTTCCTGTGCACTTAAGATGTGACTTTAAGGTTTTACTACTTACGTATAAAATACTACACGGTCTAGCTCCGTCCTATCTTGTCGATTGTATTGTACCATATGTCGCGGCAAGAAATCTGCGTTCAAAGAAGCTTATTAGTGATTCCCAGAGCCCAAAAAAAGTCTGCGGGCTATAGAGTGTTTTCTATTTAGGCTCCAGTACTATGGAATGCCCTCCCGGTAACAATTAGAGATGCTACCTCAGTAGGAGCATTTAAGTCCTATCTTAAAACTCATTTGTATACTCTAGCCTTTAAATAGACCCCCTTTTTAGACCAGTTGATCTGCCGTTTCTTTTCTTTTTCTCCTCTGCCCCCCTCTCCCTTGTGGAGGGGGGGGGACACAGGATGAAGTGCTGGCTGTCTAGAGTCGGGACCCAGGGTGGACCGCTCGCCTGTGCATCGGTTGGGGACATCTCTGCGCTGCTGACCCGTCTCCGCTCGGGATGGTTTCCTGCTGGCCCCACTATGGACTGGACTCTTACTATTATGTTAGATCCACTATGGACTGGACTCTCACACTATTATGTCAGATCCACTATGGACTGGACTCTCACTATTATGTTAGATCCACTATCGACTGGACTCTCATTAATATGTTAGACCCACTATGGACTGGACTCTCACTATTATGTTAGATCCACTATGGACTGGACTCTCACTATTATGTTAGATCCACTATGGACTGGACTCTCACTATTATGTTAGATCCACTATGGACAGGACTCTCACTATTATGTTAGATCCACTATGGACTGGACTCTCACTATTATGTTAGATCCACTATGGACTGGACTCTCACTATTATGTTAGATCCACTATGGACTGGACTCTCACATTATTATGTTAGATCCACTATGGACTAGACTCTCACTATTATGTTAGACCCACTATCGACTGGACTCTCATTAATATGTTAGACCCACTATGGACTGGACTCTCACTATTATGTTAGATCCACTATGGACTGGACTCTCACTATTATGTTAGATCCACTATGGACTGGACTCTCACTATTATGTTAGATCCACTATGGACAGGACTCTCACTATTATGTTAGATCCACTATGGACTGGACTCTCACTATTATGTTAGATCCACTATGGACTGGACTCTCACTATTATGTTAGATCCACTATGGACTGGACTCTCACTATTATGTTAGATCCACTATGGACTGGACTCTCACAATTATATTAGATCCACTATGGACTGGACTCTCACTATTATGTTAGATCCACTATGGACTGGACTCTCACTATTATGTTAAATCCACTATGGACTGTACTCTCACTATTATGTTAGATCCACTATGGACTGTACTCTCACTATTATGTTAGACCCACTATGGACTGGACTCTTACTATTATGTTGGATCCACTATGGACTGGACTCTCACTATTATGTTAGATCCACTATGGACTGGACTCTCACTATTATGTTAAATCCACTATGGATTGGACTCTCACTATTATGTTAGATCCACTATGGACTGGACTCTCACTATTATGTTAGACCCACTATGGACTGGACTCTCACACTATTATGTTAGATCCACTATGGACTGGACTCTCACTATTATGTTAGATCCACTATGGACTGGACTCTCACACTATTATGTTAGATCCACTATGGACTGGACTCACATTATTATGTTAGATCCACTATGGACTGGACTCTCACTATTATGTTAGATCCACTATGGACTGGACTCACATTATTATGTTAGATCCACTATGGACTGGACTCTCACACTATTATGTTAGATCCACTATGGACTGGACTCTCACTATTATGTTAGATCCACTATGGACTGGACTCTCACTATTATGTTTGATCCACTATGGACTGGACTCTCACTATTATGTTAGATCCACTATGGACTGGACTCTCACTATTATGTTAGATCCACTATGGACTGGAATCTCACACTATTATGTTAGATCCACTATGGACTGGACTCACATTATTATGTTAGATCCACTATGGATTGGACTCTCACAATTATATTAGATCCACTATGGACTGGACTCTCACTATTATGTTAGATCCACTATGGACTGGACTCTCACTATTATGTTAGATCCACCATGGACAGGACTCTCACTATTATGTTAGATCCACTATGGACTGGACTCTCACTATTATGTTAGATCCACTATGGACTGGACTCTCACTATTATGTTAAATCCACTATGGACTGGACTCTCACTATTATGTTAGATCCACTATGGACTGTACTCTCACTATTATGTTAGACCCACTATGGACTGAACTCTTACTATTATGTTGGATCCACTATGGACTGGACTCTCACTATTATGTTAGATCCACTATGGACTGGACTCTCACTATTATGTTAAATCCACTATGGATTGGACTCTCACTATTATGTTAGATCCACTATGGACTGGACTCTCACTATTATGTTAGACCCACTATGGACTGGACTCTTACTATTATGTTGGATCCACTATGGACTGGACTCTCACTATTATGTTAGACCCACTATGGACTGGACTCTTACTATTATGTTAGATCCACTATGGACTGGACTCTCACTATTATGTTAGATCCACTATGGACTGGACTCTTACTATTATGTTAGATCCACTATGGACTGGACTCTTACTATTATTTTAGATCCACTATGGACTGGACTCTCACAATATTTTGTCACACCCACTCGACATCCATTGCATTCGGTCTCCCCTAGAGGGGGGTGTGTTACCCACATATGCGGTCCTCTCCAAGGTTTCTCATAGTCCTTCACATCGACGTCCCATTGGGGTTGTGAGTTTTTCCTTGCCCTTATGTGGGCTCTGTACCGAGGATGTCGTTGTGGCTTGTGCAGCCCTTTGAGACACTTGTGATTTAGGGCTATATAAGTAAACATTGATTGATTGATTGATAGTTTCTTCAATATAGTTCTGATTACTTTTTCGCACACTCTTGGTAGAGGTAGTCACCTGAAATGGTGTTCACTTCGCAGGTGCGCTTGAAGCTCATGGAGAGAATGCCAAGAGTGTGCAAAGCAGTGATCAGAGCAAAGGGTGGCTATTTTGGAAGAAACTAGAATATAAAACATGTTTTCAGTTATTTTTCACCTTTTTTTGTTAAGTACATAACTCCACGTGTGTTCATTCATAGTTTTGATGCCTTCAGTGACAATCTACTATGTAAACAGTCATGAAAATAATGAAAACCTTTTTGAGCCAAGGCACATTTTTTCCGTTGAAAAAATGTGGAGGCACACCACCAGCGGAAATCATTAAAAAACAAAACTCAGTTGACAGTAAAAAGTCGTTGTCGCAATTGTTGGATATGACTTTAAAGCATAACCAAGCATGCATCACTATAGCTCTTGTCTCAAAGTAGGTGTACTGTCACCACCTGTCACATCACACCCTGACTTATTTGGAGTTTTTTGCTGTTTTCCTGTGTGTAGTGTTTTACTTCTTTTCTTGCGCTCCTATTTTGGTGGCTTTTCCTGTTTTGTTGGTATTTTCCTGTAGTAGTTTCATGTCTTCCTTTGAGCGATATTTCCCGCATCTACTTTGTTTTAGCAATCAAGAATATTTCAGTTGTTTTTATCCTTCTTAGTGGGGACATTGTTGATTGTCATGTCATGTTCGGATGTACATTGTGGACGCCGTCTCTGCTCCACTGTAAGTCTTTGCTGTCGTCCAGCATTCTGTTTTTGTTTACTTTGTAGCCAGTTCAGTTTTAGTTTCGTTCCCTAAGCTTCAATGCCTTTTCTTAGGGGCACTCACCTTTTGTTTATTTTTGGTTTAAACATTAGATACCTTTTCACCTGCACGCTGCCTCCCGCTGTCATCTGAAAGTTGTGATCCCGACATCTACAAAGCAATTAGCTACCGGCTGCCACCTACTGATATGGAAGAGTATAAAATTGTTACGCTGCCGAGCTCTAGACAGCACAGACACTCTACAACGGCACATTATTTGTAGATTATAATTACTTGCTTGCAATTACTAGATTATAATTACTTGTTTGCGATTAATTTAGTCATCGATTCGTTGGATCTATGCTATGCGCATGCGCAGAGGCTACTTTTTTTATTTTTTTATAAACCTTACTTATAAACTGCAACATTTACAAACAGCTGAGAAACAATAATCAATGGTGTAGGGCTGCAACTAACGATTAATTTGATAATCAATTAACCTGTCGATTATTACTTCGATTAATCAATTAATAATCGGATAAAAGGGACAAACTACATTTCTATCCTTTCCAGTATTTTATTGAGAGAAAAAACAGCATACTGGCACCATACTAGGGCTGCAACAACTAATCGATTAAAATCGATTCTAAATATAGTTGGCGATTAATTTAGTCATCGATTCGTTGGACCTATGCTATGAGCATGCGCAGAGGCTACTTTTTATTTTTTATTTTTTTATAAACCTTATTTATAAACTGCAACATTTACAAACAGCTGAGAAACAATAATCAAAATAAGTATGGTGTAGGGCTGCAACTAACGATTAATTTTATAATCGATTAATCTGTCGATTATTACTTCGATTAATCGATTAATAATCGGATAAAAGAGACAAACTACATTTCTATCCTTTCCAGTATTTTATTGAAGAAAAAAACAGCATACTGGCACCATACTAGGGCTGCAACAACTAATCGATTAAATCGATTATAAAAATAGTTGGCGATTAATTTAGTCATCGATTCGTTGGATCTATGCTATGCGCATGCGCAGAGGCTACTTTTTTTTTTTTTTATAAACTACAACATTTACAAACAGCTGAGAAACAATAATCAAAATAAGTATGGTGTAGGGCTGCAACTAACGATTAATTTTATAATTGATTAATCTGTTGATTATTACTTCGATTAATAATCGGATAAAAAAGACAAACTACATTTCTATCCTTTCCAGTATTTTATTGAAAACAAAACAGCATACTGGCACTATACTTATTGTGATTATTGTTTATCAGCTGTTTGTACATGTTGCAGTTTATAAATAAAGGTTTATTTAAAAAAAAAAATTAAAACATTTTTTTCAAATAAATAAAATAAATTGCCTCTCCGCATGCGCATAGCATAGATCCAACGAATCGATGACTAAATTAATCGCCAACTATTTTTATAATCGATTTTAATCGATTAGTTGTTGCAGCCCTAGTATGGTGCCAGTATGCTTTTTACCCCCCAATAAAATACTGGAAAGGATAGAAATGTAGTTTGTCTCTTTTATCCGATTATTAATCGATTAATCGAATTAATTAATTAATCGATTAATCCCACGGCACACCAGACTGTATCTCACGGCACAGTGGTTGAAAAATACTGGTTTAATGCATCACAACAAAATTAGGCATAATAATGTGTTAATTCCACGACTGTATGTATCGGTTGATATCATAATCGGTAATTAAAAGTTGGACAATATCGACAAAAAAGCCATTATCGGACATCTCTAGTCATTTGAAAACATCATTGCCCAGGTCTGATGTACAATCAACGTTATATCAATGTCTTGTACCTGCTGGGAGTATCGCATCAAATTCCAATACAAAAAAAAAAACACAATCCTTTACAAACCGTATCACTTTTATTCAGACTGTACAGACACAACAGGCGTTTTGGAAAAACAAGTAAAAAACAAACAAAAAAATGAGACAAATGAGCATCCCCATAAATACAATATGCCTATAAGAAGTTGGATTACTTGCATAATGTTCCTATCCGCACGCACTCGCACACACAGACATGCATAAAATCTGAAATGATGTTGATACAAAAACAAGACCGGCGAGTCTTGCATCATTTACTCCTTTCAACCTGCCAAACATTCACATGGGGACACTGCTAAGATATGACTATGAAAATGAGTATATACAGTATGCGTACTAACATCGTGTAGTGTATCCAGAATATAGCTTTTTGAGGATGGAAAAAAATAAAAAATAACCCCACATTTCTGAAAAAGGCTCTTTTTCGTTATTTACAAGTAGAAAAATGTGCACCGCTGATGCACCGGCGACTGGTTTTTTTTCACCCACTTATTTTAAGTTGGCTGGTATAAGCTAGTATGAAATCAAGTTGTTTTTTTTCCTGTCGCACCATTAAATGCAATGTGCAAGAATGTCTTCTCGGCACTGGGATTACATGACTGAGCGGTACTCTCCTGTAGAAAACACAAAGTTGTTTCATAAGACACTTGGTTGACAGTTCATGTCCGATAGTATTACATTGTCAGCTTGTAAACAATTCCAGGTCATGCAAATATAAACGCTTGAACACACACACGCACACGCACGCACTAGTGACGACTGCCTGACTGCCGTGTCTACGCCGCAACTCGCAAACACTCAAACCCTTGTGACCTTTGACCTTGTCTGTGCTTCCCCCCCCCCCCCCCCGATACTTAGGACGGTGATTCTCAAACGGATCGATTATAAAAATAGTTGGCGATTAATTTAGTCATTGATTCGTTGGATCTATGCTATGCGCAGAGGCTACTTTTTTTTAATTTTAATTTTAATTTTTTATAAACCTTTATTTATAAACTGCAACATTTACAAACAGCTGAGAAACAATAATCAAAATAAGTATGGCGTAGGGCTGCAACTAACGATTAATTTGATAATCGATTAATCTGTCGATTATTACTTTGATTAATCGATTAATAATCGGATAAAAGAGATTTTTATCCGACATTTCTATCCTTTCCAGTATTTTATTGGGAAAAAAACAGCATACTGGCACCATACTAGGGCTGCAACAACTAATCGGTTAAATCGATTAAAATCGATTATAAAAATAGTTGGCGATTAATTTAGTCATCGATTCGTTGGATCTATGCTATGCGCATGCGCAGAGGCTACTTTTTTTTAATTAATTTTTTTTATAAACCTTTACTTATAAACTGCAACATTTACAAACAGCTGAGAAGCAATAATCAAAATAAGTATGGTGTAGGGATGCAACTAACGATTAACTTGATTATCGATTAATCTGTCGATTATTACTTCGTAATCGATTAATAATCGGATAAAAGAGACAAACTACTTTTCTATCCTTTCCAGTATTTTATTGAAGAAAAAAACAGCATACTGGCACCATACTAGGGCTGCAACAACTAATCGATTAAATCGATTTATAAAAAATAGTTGGCGATTAATTTAGTCATTGATTCGTTGGATCTATGCTATGCGCATGCGCAGAGGCTACTTTTTTTTTTTTTTTTTTTTTATAAACTGCAACATTTACAAACAGCTGAGAAACAATAATCAAAATAAGTATGGTGTAGGGCTGCAACTAACGATTAATTTTTATAATCGATTAATCTGTCGATTATTACTTCGATTAAACGATTAATAATCGGATAAAAGAGACAAATTACATTTCTACCCTTTCCAGTATTGTATTGAAAACAAAACAGCATACTGGCACTATACCTATTTTGATTATTGTTTATCAGCTGTTTGTACATGTTGCAGTTTATAAATAAAGGTTTATTAAAAAAAAAAAAAACATTTTTTTTTTTAAATAAATAAAATAAATTGCCTCTCCGCATGCGCATAGCATAGATCCAACGAATCGATGACTAAATTAATCGCCAACTATTTTTATAATCGATTTTAATCGATTAGTTGTTGCAGCCCTAGTGTGGTGCCAGTATGCTTTTCCCCCCCCAATAAAATACTGGAAAGGATAGAAATGTAGTTTGTCTCTTTTATCCGATTATTAATCGATTAATCGAAGTAATAATCTACAGATTAATCGATTATCAAATTAGTTGTAGCCCTAGGTATACCCAATTAAATATTCAAACACAGAGTGACCTTGTTTGACGAGGTGGCGACTTGTCCAGGGTGTACCCCGCCTACCGCCCGAAAGGCAGCTGAGATAGGCTTCAGCAACACCCCCTTCCGTGACCCATGTAAGGGACAAGCGGTAGAAAATGGATGGATGGATATCGGCCTGCTACGGACTGTGTTTTTTAATGTTGGTCATTACGATGGTACAAAGTTTGAGAACCACTGACTTAGGACATCAGGCACCAGGACAGAAACATGGCTTCTAAAAGTCTTGCCATACTTAAAAATCAACGTCAAATCTCAGTCTGGGTGTGGAGCAACTTTAAAAAAAAAAAAAATCATAATTCATGCCCTGGCGGATTTAGTCAAATCCATTTCACACATCTAAATGTAATAAAAACAAAGAATGGCAGGCTTAAGTGTGAACAATCGTCTTTATCTAAGCAAGAATAACATTCAGAATCCACTCCCACAGAAGAAACCTATTACAGTCTTTCTGATGTGGGGTCCGGTTTAGAGACCACACACAGAGAATGAGCCGTGTGTGTGTGTGTGTGTGTGTGTGGTCTCTAAAATCCGCCCATTGGTACCGATGAGTTCATGATGAAACGTAACACAAAAACTTCAGAAGCCAATTGAGACTCAAACTGGTTAAGACAGCTCAAAACGCTTGACGGGATGTAACAGTTTCAGACCCTCAAGTCGGGTGACACGAGAAACCCACCAGGAATTTAGTCGCTCGCTTTGTAGTGTAACAGTCGCTTTTTTAAACACTTTTTTTTTTTTAAACCTTTTTGTGCAAACCAACACAAACAGTAACTTCATTCACCTTCGGAGTGAACATTCAATGGAGGAGGAAATATGTTTAAAGAGATTTCTAGAAGAGTTGTGGCACCGGCCACTGCATTAACCTAACTTATTAGCAGTTCAGTCTTTCATTACTGGGTAGAGTAACTTATAACGTGCAATGGCAGAGCCAGGTAAGACCGAAGAATGCATTCACAGTCAGGAGACTTTCTAAGGCCCGTCAGTCTTATTTTTCTGTCATGCTATGTAGGCCACTGGGAGAGTGGACACACCAAGTACATTCAACATGGAAGCTAACATAAAGGATGTGACGAGTGAATAATAAAAGATAACTTCAAGTCCGGTGTTCGTGACAGTCCATGGAGCAGAGACCCCCGAAATTACATACAAGAAACAGTTCTGAGGGTTGCGTAAGAAAGAAAAAAAAAATGCAGATTGTTCCATTCCGTATTGAATATAGAGTGAGAGTTGTGTCTGTGAGCCTGTGGACTAGTTGTCACAAATAGAAAAAAATATATGTCCAAAATAGTATAAAAATGAAAGCTATTCGACCTCATTTTCTCTTTATGGTTATTGTAATTCTGTACCTTGTTCCACTTCACACTGTCGTTTCCCCGTGGTTACCGTTGCTAAGGCGCTTGTAGAACCTCCTCCACGACTGCAGGGTCTTGCCGGACCAGACCCAGAAGCCAGAGGTGATCCCGACGATCATGGTCATCAGGTATTTGATCATGAAGACGGTGAAGTCGGGGGTCATGGGGGCGTAGTTGTGGAGCGGGCAGGGCACGGCGAAGCGTTTGCACGTCTGCATGTGCCAGGTCCTCTCCCAGTGCTCCCGGAAGGCCTGCTCGTAGAAGTAGCAGGCGATGACGATGGTGGCCGGCACCGTGTACAGCACGCTGAACACGCCGATGCGGACCATCAGCTTCTCCAGCTTCTCCGTCTTGGTGCCGTCGTGCTTCATGATGGTGCGGATCCGGAAGAGGGACACGAAGCCGGCCAGGAGGAAGGACGTTCCGATAAACAGGTAGACAAAAAGCGGGGCCAGGACGAAGCCCCTCAGGGCGTCCACGTTGAAGATCCCCACGAAACATACTCCGGTCAGAACGTCGCCGTCCACTTGGCCCATGGCCAGGATGGTGATGGTCTTGATGGCGGGGACGGCCCACGCGGCCAAGTGGAAATACTGCGAGTTGGCTTCGATTGCTTCATGGCCCCATTTCATGCCTGCTGACAGGAACCATGTGAGGGACAGAATCACCCACCAGATGGAGCTGGCCATTCCAAAAAAGTACAAGACCATGAAGAGAATGGTGCACCCCTCCTTTTTTGTCCCCTGGGCCACAGTCCTGTAGCCGTCATCCTTGAATTTATCCACACAAACAACTTTGTCCTCCAGGAAGAAGCCGGCGGCGTACGCCACAGCCACCATGAAATAGCAGCCCGATAAAAAGATTATCGGCCGCTCGGGGTATCGAAAGCGCCTCATATCCACCAGGTAGGTGAGCACGGTGAACAGAGTGCTCACACAGCACAGGATGGACCAGATGCCGACCCAGAGACGGCCAAATTTCACCTCGTCCTCCCGGAAATACATGATCCCGGTGGGCTTGGCGGGTTCACAAGGAGCCCCGCAGTCTTTGACCCCCATGAATTTATATCCCAGGTAGGACGGAACCTCCAGCTGCAGCGGGCAGGAGAACTCGTGCTGCTGGCCGTGCTGGGGAGGCTTGGGTCGGCCCATGCTGGGGTGAAGGGTCACCAGCTCGGGTGCGTACGGGGACGACGACGAGCCCGGGCTGCTGGGCTCCGACGTGTTCTGACCCACGCAGATCTCCCCAGCTCCGTGGACGGGGAACGCCTCGCAGCGGAGCCTCTCCGGCCACTGGAAACCGAATTTGTTCATCAGGGCTTCGCATCCCTGCCGCGCTCGCTCGCACAGGGACCGACACGGCGGGATGGCTTGCTCCAGAACCGTGCACACCGGAGCGTACATGGAGCAGAGGAAGAATTTGAGATCGGCCGAGCACTGGACCTTCACCAAGGGGTAGAACTGGTGCACCTCCAGCCCGGCGTCTTCTTGGTTGGTGTGGCCCAGGAGGTTCGGCATGATGGTCTGGTTGTAGGCGATGTCGGTGCAGAGCGGGATGGAGATGGGCTGGCAAAAGCCGTGCTCCGGGATCGATATCCCACTCTCGCTGTTGTAGTGTTGGGCAGACGCCGGGGCGAAGGACACCCCGCACAGCAGCCACATGATCCGCACAAGCACAGAGCGAGTGGTGGACCTGGCCGCCATAGTTGAGAAGGAGGAGGAGGAGGGGGAGGGAAAGGAAAAACTTTGATCCAAGTAGGGCGACTCAATAAGGGTCCAAATCTACATTTAATGTCCCAAGGCGGCAATGGTAGTCTCCGTCCGGCTGACCCACGGTCGAAATGCTGTGGCTTTTTTCCTCAAAGAGTCACATCCAAATAAATCCTCCGTCGTGTCATGACTTCTTGATGGTCTTTGTAAGTGACTCCACGCAGCCCACTCTCACTTCTCCCGTGGAAAAAAAAAACAAAAAAAAAAACACGGTCTTCCAGAAAGAAAGAAAAAAATGTGGTGGGGGGGACGGGACGACGACGCGCACCGGCGAGCTCGAACTGAGTGAAACGCTTAGTCCTGGGTGGGGGAAGGCAAATAAAAAAATGTCTTAAATGGCCATCTTTTTGTGGCTTGACTCCTCCGAAGTGTCGCGCTCTCCGGCGGTTGGAAGTCCGCAGGCTCGCGCTCGTCACTCCGCGACGGTTTCAAGGTTGCCCCGCCATTCACAAGACCTCCCCCCCCTCCCCCTCCCCCTTTCAGCGAGCCGCGGAGCGCCTTGAAACCGCCGAGGCGTCTCAGCCAATCGCGGCGCTTGTTTTCCTTACAGAGCTCGTCGCTGATTGGCCGGCGACTCCCCACGGCCGGGAGGAAAATATGCCACGGTAATTCAATTACTCTAGAGATATTACCGAAATAATCATCATTTCTGCTAATTTCTCAAGAAAGTGAGTGACGGAGTGGAATAAATTGAGCTTTTTTTTTTCCGCAGTTTGTTTTAATACGTAAGTAGCCTTTTTACCCTCATAGTGACACTCTTTTAACAATGACTTTTTTTCCAGGCCTGAGGCTTGCATTGTGCTTAAGTGGTTTAAATGTATAAAGTTCTAAGCATGCGTCCATTACCCCTAAGAGGTTTATATTTCACACAACACCTCCAGCAACAAGCAATGTGGGAACAAACACCAACAGTGAGTTGAATTTACAACACAATCAGTTCACACACACACACACACACACACACACACTCTCTTGTATTTCTTACCTTCTTGAGACCTCCAAAAAATGCCTCCCTCTATTTAGGACCACCCTTTCTAGATATATAAAGATGTGTATTTACAACATTAATAATATATACCGTATTTTTGAAAGTATAAGTCGCACCGGCCGAAAATGCATAATAAAGAAGGGGAAAAAAACATATATAAGTCGCACTGGAGTATAAGTCGCATTTTTGGGGGAAATTTATTTGATAAAAGTAGAGATGTTCGATAATATCGGCCGATAAATGCGTTAAAATGTAATATCGGAAATTATCGGTATCGTTTTTGTTTTTTTATCGGCATCGGGTTTTTTTGTTGTTTTTTTATTTATTTTTTTATTTATTAAATCAACATTATTTATTTATTAAATCAACATAAAAAACACAAGATACACTTACAATTAGTGCACCAACTCAAAAAACCTTCCTCCCTCATTCACACTCATTCACACAAAAGGGTTGTTTCTTTCTGTTATTAATTATTATGTTATTAATTTTACTAATTTTCATTAATTACTAGTTTCAATGTAACTGTTTTTATATTGTTTTACTTTCTTTTTTATTCAAGAAAATATTTTTAATTTATTTATCTTATTGTATTTTTTTTTTTTTTTTTAAAGTACCTTATCTTCACCATACCCGGTTGTCCAAATTAGGCATAATAATGTGTTAATTCCACGACTGTATATATCGGTTGATATCGGTATCGGTTGATATGGGATATCGGCAAAAAGCCATTATCAGGCATCCCTAGATAAAAGCCAACACCAAGAATAGACATTTGAAAGGCAATTTAAAATAAATAAAGAATAGTGAACAACAGGCTGAATAAGTGTACGTTATATGAGGCATAAATAACCAACTGAGAACGTGCCTAGTATGTTAACGTAACATATTACAACAATATTGGGGGTGTGCATTAAAGGCACTGCCTTTGCATGCCGGCCCAATCACATAATATCTACGGCTTTTCGCACACACAAGTGAATGCAAGCATACTTGGTCAACAGCCATACAGGTCACACTGAGGGTGGCCGTATAAACAACTTTAACACTGTTACAAATATGCGCCACACTGTGAACCCACACCAAACAAGAATGACAAACCCATTGCGGGAGAACATCCGCACCGTAACACAACATAAACACAACAGAACAAATACCGTATTTTTCGGAGTATAAGTCGCTCCGGAGTATAAGCCGCACTTGCCAAAAATGCATAGTAAAGAAGGAAAAAAAACATATATAAGACGCACTGGAGTATAAGTCGCATTTTTGGGGGGATATTTATTTGATAAAACCCAACACCAAGAATAGACATTTAAAAGGCAATTGAAAATAAATAAAGAATAGTCAACAACAGGCTGAATAAGTATACGTTATATGAGGCATAAATAACCAACTGAGAACGTGCCTGGTATGTTAACGTAACATATTATGGTAAGAGTCATTCAAATAACTATAACATATAGAACATGCTATACGTTTACCAAACAATCTGTCACTCCTAATCGCTAAATCCCATGAAATCTTATACGTCTAGTCTCTTACCTGAATGAGATAAATAATATTATTTGATATTTTACGCTAATGTGTTAATAATTTCACACATAAGTCGCTCTTGAGTATAAGTCGCACCCCCGGCCAAACTATGAAAAAAACTGCGACTTATAGTCCGAAAAATACGGTACATACTATGAAAACATGAAAAAGCTTGTTGTTAAAAATTTTGTTGGAATTTCACAAGAAAAACTTAAAATTTTGGCAGTGTTATGATAAAAGTCGGAATTTTACTCAACGCAAGTAAAAATTTTACAAGAAAAACTGGACATGTGTGCAATATTGTGATAAAAGTTGCAACTTTTTTTTTAAAGAAATGATATGTATCATCACTAATTAAACTAATATTGACGGCATATGTGATGACGTCATATTGACAATCTGTGATAAAAGTTGGAATTTTACTCAATAACAGTCGCAATTTGACAATTTTATGAAAAGAGTCATCATTTTACTCGACAAAAGTCACATTTTTGTAAGAAAACTTTTGGCAATATTATAATAATATTCGGAATTTTACTTGGCAAAATTATGACAAAAGTCATCATACTCCAAAAATGTCACTATTTTACAAGAACAACAAAAAAATTGGCACTATTGTGATAAAAGTCAGAATTTTAGATGACAAATGTCACCATTTTGCATTAAAAAGTAATAATTTTACATTAAAAAAATAAATAAAATTTACCGGAAAATATTGCAATATTACAGAAACAGAAAATTGAGAAATTGTTCCCAATTTTATAAGAACAAAGTCGACACATTGTAAGAAAAAGACTGCTTTTATTTTTTTTATTCTAAATGTTGTTTTTTTAATTGTTTTTTAATCTTCATTATTTACTTCAAGTTATTACAGTATGTCCCTATATACATATTTATTTATTTTTTTTAATTAATTTTGGACAAATGGGGCGCATTTACATTTTTACACACACTTCTTATTTCGTATGTTGGCCAGAAGGGGAGCACTTAAATTTTTATACACACACTTGTTATTTCATATGTTGACCAGAGGGTGAGCACTTTTAAAACCAATAGATTTCACTCGCAATTTGACAAGAAAGCGTTGGCAATTTTATGAAAAGTGTCATAATTTTAATCGAGAAAAGTCACAATTTTATAAGAAAACTTTTGGCAATATTATAATAATAATCGGAATTTTACTTGGCAAAATTATGACAAAAGTCATCATTTCACTCCAAAAATGTCACTATTTTACATGAACAACAAACAAATTGGCACTATTGTGACAAAAGTCAGAATTTTAGATGACAAATGTCACCATTCTGCATTAAAAAGTAATAATTTTACATTAAAAAAAATAATAATAATTTTACGGGAAAATATTGCAATATTACAGAAACAGAAAGAATATGAGAAATTGTTCCCAATTTTATAAGAAAAAAGTCGACACATTGTGAGAAAAATTAATTTTTATTTTATTTTAAAATTTTCGTTTTTTAATAGTTTTTTAATCTTCATTATTTACCTCAAGTTATTACCGTATGTCTCTATATACATATATATATATATTTTAAAAAAAATTAATTTTGGCCAAAGGGGGCGCATTTCATCTACTGACACACACTTATTCCATATGTTGGCCAGAGGGGGAGCACTACAATTTTTTACACACACTTGTTATTTCATATGTTGACCATAGGGGGAGCACTTTTAAAACCGATAGATTTCACCACCAGGGGTGCAAATGAGACATTCTCTATTAGATGCAATGATTTTCCGTATTGGGACCTTGATTTTGGTCCTAACTAGTTCACACCTCCTCATAAGGAAGGTACTTTTCCTTGCTGATGTCTCAAGAAGGGTAGAAATACAAGAACACACACACACAGGCCACAAAGTGAGGGTGGTGTGGGCGGTTCTTGTTGGCCTTGCTGCATTTGGTTTCTTGCCTGGGTGAGATGAAAGGAGGTGGGGGGTGGGTTTCTGGCGTGGGGGAGGGGACAGGAAGAAGAGAGAAGGTCGGGGAGGCAGGAGGAGGAGAAGAAATCCAGTCGGAGAAGCATGGGCTCTAAAGAAAAGTCAGCAGAGTTCCCTGCTGTCAGCTCGCCTCTGAACAAGAAGTGGGCTTGTATTGAAACAGGCCAAAAGGTCAATTTGGACTCACGGGGGCCTGAAAGCAATAGTTTAGCAAAATGCGGAGGGATTTGTTCCGTGAACAAACTGCAAAACTAAACACGACTTTTTCCCCGGTAAATTTGTATTCAAGTACAACACACTTTCTTTAAAATCTCTTCAACTATTCAAAGGGGAACTGCACTTTTTTTTTTAGAATGTTGCCTGTCATTCACAATCCTTATGCATAAGACAATAACACTTTTTTTCCACTGCATTCTAAATCGTAAATAAACACTAGCAAAAGTCAGCTAACAATGGAGGCAGTAGCGGCGTTTCCATTGCAGTTTTCGCAAAATAAAAGCCATATTTCTAAAGTTTCAATAAAGTACATTTGCGACTTGTAGGTGTTTCCGTTAAAGCAATGTGGCCCGCCGGACATTCCCAAATAATTTTTTTAGATCTCTAAGATGGAATGTGTAGCTGCCATTGTGATGTGCAGTGATGTTTTCTAATGACCGTAAGTCTTGAACTATACAAAGTATTTCAATGGTTGGAATCTGCACTTTTGCATGATATCCTAGTTACTATGGTAATTTAATTAGTAACTATGGTAATATAATTAGTTACTATGGTAATTTAAGTCACAGCAGCTCAGACGAGGCACCAAGCCAGCCTG
>NC_084578.2:8865000-8875000 GCF_033978685.3 Nerophis lumbriciformis
AAGCTCGACATCCCGCACAGCAGCAACAACATCTGCACGCATACGCAGTTTAAAATGATAAACCTCATTTTAAAAAAGAATTATCTAAATTTATCCAAAATAAAACTCAGTCAAAGTTGCTGTAATAAGAAAAGTCCTCAAGTTGCACTTTTACTGCTCTGTCAGAAGAAACACCTCCCTCCCTTTTTTACAATGTTTTTTTGTTTTTTTTTACATGTGCCTTTTTTGTTATTAAAGGGGAACTGCACTTTTCTTGGAATTGTGCCTATCATTCACCATCATTATGTAAGACAGGCACATGCATGTTTTTCTTTTTTAATGAATTCTAAGTCGTAAAATACGGCAAGCACGAGGTGGCTAACAAAGCGGTTAATAGGAGTACATTATTGCGCCCATTAAACCCTCTAAAAACATCCAAAAAGCGCCATCCATCCATCCATTTTCTACCGCTTGTCCCTTTTAGGGTCGCGGGGGTTGCTGGAGCCTATATCTCAGCTTCATTCGGACGGAAGGCGGGATGTGTATATACATATATGTGTGCGTGTGTGTGTGTGTGTTTGTGTGTGTGCATATTATATTAATATAAAGGCTATATAATTAATATAATTGGTTATTAAGAGTATGTGAAAGTTCGACTCTTACCTTGTTTGCTTCTGTGACGACCTCCTTAGAGTTTTGCAATCATTCAGAAATATCAAGCAGCTAAAAAGTGTGGAGAGTGTTTGGTATTTCTTCCATCATGCTTTATTATGGCGCATGGACGTTTTTAAAAAAAAAATAATGTTCACAACGTTTAGTGAGCAGGTTGTGTTATGTGTGACAATGTGTGTTGACGTTTTGTGTTGGTTGGATTTTTTTTATATATTATTTTTTTTGCACTATCACTAGGGTAGGTTGTTCGCATTGGGTCATATAAGTCAATGCTTCTCAAATTATATAATGTTCACAACGCTTAGCAAGCAGGTTGTGTTATGTGTGACAACATTTTTTGTTGGTTGCATTAGTTTTTTGGTGGGTTTTTTTTGCACTATGACTAGGGTAGGTTGTTCGCATTGGGTCATATAAGTCAATGCTTCTCAAATTATATAATGTTCACAATGTTTAGTGAGCAGGTTGTGTTATGTGTGACCATGTTTGTTGACATTTTGTGTTGGTTGGATTTTGTTTTAGATTTTTTTTTTTTGTTGCACTATGACTAGGGTAGGTTGTTCGCATTGGGTCATATAAGTGAATGCTTCACAAGCTATATAATGTTCA
Organism: Nerophis lumbriciformis; assembly: GCF_033978685.3. Classification (NCBI taxonomy): domain Eukaryota; kingdom Metazoa; phylum Chordata; class Actinopteri; order Syngnathiformes; family Syngnathidae; genus Nerophis; species Nerophis lumbriciformis. Next base: position 8,866,258 of record NC_084578.2, read on the forward strand.
CAAAGTTTAGCAAGCAGGTTGTGTTATGTGTGACAACATTTTTTTGTTGGTTGCATTAGTTTTTTGGGGGGGGGTTTTTGCACTATGACTAGGGTAGGTTGTTCGCATTGGGTCATATAAGTCAATGCTTCTCAAATGATATAATGTTCACAATGTTTAGTGAGCAGGTTGTGTTATGTGTGACCATGTGTGTTGACATTTTGTGTTGGTTGGATTTTTATTTTTTTTGATTTTTGTTTTTGCACTATGACTAGTGTAGGTTGTTCGCATTGGGTCATATAAGTAAATGCTTCTCAATCTATATAATGTTCACAAAGTTTAGTGAGCAGGTTGTGTTATGTGTGACAATGTGTGTTGACATTTTTCGTTTGTTGGATTTTTTAATTTATTTTTTTGCTTTTTGACTAGGGTAGGTTGTTTGCATTGGGTCATATATGGAAATGCTTCTCAATCTATATAATGTTCAAAAAGTTTAGTGAGCAGGCTGTGTTATGTGTGACCATGTGTGTTGACTTTTTGTGTTGGTTGAATTTTTTAGATTTTTTTTTTTTGCACTATGACTAGGGTAGGTAGTTCGCATGTGTGTTGACTTCTTGTGTTTTTTTTAATTTTCTGCACTATGACTCGGGTAAGTTGTTCGCATTGGGTCATAATGCTGCAAATGCTGGACAATCAACATAATGTTCACTAAGTTAGTGAGCAGATTGTGTTATGTTTGACCATGTGTGTTGACATTGTGTGTTGGTTGGATTTTGTAGATTTAGGGTTTTTTTTGCATTATGACTAGGGTAGGTTGTTCGCATTGGGTCATCTAAGTAAATGTTTTTCAATCTTCTATTCAGAGCATAATTAAAGGTCATACACCGAAATTACTTGTGTTGTCCAATAGATGGTAATGAGATAGGCTCCAGCACCCCCCGCGACCCCGAAGGGAATAAGCGGTAGAAAATGGATGGATGGATGATAGCAGCATCTAATTTGTCAGACTATTAAAATTAATGCAATTTCCCTGTGGATAAGATTCCTTGTCAAACAAATGACTTCTCGTGAGTCAAATTGCAGCTGTGTATTGTATTGTATTGTATAGGTCAAAATCATCATAGGGCCTTTTGAGAAAAGAAAACCCTGAAATACATCAATGCATTTACCCCCATTTAAAAGAAAAGCAGATTATTTGGGTGAGTAAGTTTGGGACTTGTTTTCGTGTAAAAGCAAAACAATGATGTTGTCTCCTCAGCAGACACCAGGCCTCCGCCATGTGTCCGTCTCCTAAACTACATTCAGGCGCTCCGGTTATGGCTGCGAGAGATTGATTCAACATGCGGGGCCACTTGTGATGACACATTTGTTGTCATTGGTGGGGTCAAGTGTCTGTGTACACGACTGTGTCATAATTAAAGACACCGGCCAGTGAAGTTCCTGATTAAGACTCTCAGCAGACTAGGGTTTCCCTTCGGGGTCTTTCCCAAACCTAGACCTCAATGAACCAAAAGAATGGACGAACAAGTTGGCAACACTAAAAGAAAGACAATCATCAACAAAGGGAAGTTTAGCGGCACATGAGAATATTCACGAGAAAGGTCGTCACTTGGGATCAAAAGCAACAACACTGACAACTATTTGCACATCAGTATGCGGATGAAAATTATGCAACTGATTGATACAGGACCTGAAATAATATTAGCTCGATATCGAAAAAATATCGATCGTTTTAGAGGAAATAAAAGGACTACAACTTCGGACTACAAAGACGGACTCGCACAAGACTCTTCCAGTAAAACTTGACCATATATGGTATGAACGTCAACATTGGGAATAACCCAGCTCAGTAGCCTTGTGGTTAGCGTGTTCGCCCTGAGTCTGGGAGTCATACCAAAGACTACAAAAATGGGACCCATTGCCTCCCTGCTTGGGACTCAGCATCAAGGGTTGGATTTGGGGGTTAAATCACCAAATGATTCCCGAGCGCGGTGCACACTGCTGCTCACTGCTCCCCCTCACCTCCAAGGGGGTGGAACAAGGGGATGGGTCAAAGGCAGAGGGTAATTTCACCACACCCAGTGTGTGTGTGTGACAATCGTTGGGACTTTAACTTTAACTTCATTTTTAGCACATCAGTATGCGGACGAAAATTATGCAACCAATTGATACAGGAACTGAAATAATGCACCAGTGCGAGAAAGTTTAATTAGCTCGATATCGAGAAATATCGATCGTTATAGAAGAAAAAGGACTACAAAGACGGACTCGCACAAAACTCTTCCAGTAAAACTTGACCATATATGGTATGAACGTCAACATTGGGAATAACCCAGCACAGTGGCCTTGTGGTCAGCGTGTTCGCCTTGAGACTGGGAGCTCGCGAGCTCAAACCCCGGCCGAGTCATACCAAAGACTACAAAAATGTAACCCATTGCCTCCCTGCTTGGCACTATGCATCAAGGGTTGGATTTGGGGGTTAAATCACCGAAAATTATTCCCGAGCGCGGCGCACACTGCTGCTCACTGCTCCCCCTCACCTCCCAGGGGGTGGAACAAGGGGATGGGTCAAATGCAGAGGGTAATTTCACCACACCCAGTGTGTGTGTGACAATCATTGGGACTTTAACTTGAACTTGAACTTAATTTTTAGCATATCAGTATGCGGCTGAAAATGATGCAACCGATTGATACAGGAACTGAAATAATGCACCAATGCGAGCCAGTTTAATTAGCTCCATATCGAGAAATATCGAACGTTATAGAGAAGAAGAAGGACTACAACTTCGGACTACAAAGAAGGACTTTCACAAAACCCTTCCAGTAAAACTTGACCATATATGGTGTGGACGTCAACAATGGGAATAACCCTTATCCCTTTTGGAGGAAGTATGAAAGAAGGCAAGATTGTTTTATAAACATTGTTGCAATGCCTCCATTGGTTGGATGTCACATTTTTAGGACTTATGCAGATCCCAAATGCAAACAAATAATTAATTTGGCATATTTAGGTTCCCTTTAGTAGGGAACATGGAGAGTAGCCAGATGAGGTGGTTCGGGCATCTGGTCAGGATGCCACCCGAACGCCTCCCTAGGGCACGTCCGACCGGTAGGAGGCCACGGGGAAGACCCAGGACACGTTGGGAAGACTATGTCTCCCGGCTGGCCTGGGAACGCCTCGGCATCCCCCGGGAGGAGCTGGACGAAGTGGCTGGGGAGAGGGAAGTTCGACCTCGGATAAGCGGAAGAAGATGGGTGGATGGATGTCCTGTTAGTTGCTATTTCTAGCATTATTACATGTGGCTTTGTTTTTTGATATGCTGATGAGTCCCTAATAAAAGGGCCTTCTACTTACGCACCGCCTGCCTTTCCTGCATTCTCGGATCACGCCATCAACCACGACCGTGCGGTATCGTGACATAATGCACCAGCCAGCTGCCTGCGAACGCCACCACCGGTTTCGCCACCGGTCGGTCCTCCCCGGACGCTACCAACGGTGTGGCGAAGTTGGTAGAGCAAACAAATAATTAATTTGGCATATTTAGGTTCCCTTCAGTAGGGAACATGGAGAGTAGCCAGATGAGGTGGTTCGGGCATCTGGTCAGGATGCCACCCGAACGCCTCCCTAGGGTACGTCCGACCGGTAGGAGGCCACGGGGAAGACCCAGGACACGTTGGGAAGACTATGTCTCCCGGCTGGCCTGGGAACTCCTCGGCATCCCCCGGGAGGAGCTGGACGAAGTGGCTGGGGAGAGGGAAGTTCGACCTCGGATAAGCGGAAGAAGATTGGTGGATGGATGTCCTGTTAGTTGCTATTTCTAGCATTATTACATGTGGATTTGTTTTTCGATACGCTGATGAGTCCCTAATAAAAGGGCCTTCTACTTACGCACCGCCTGCCTTTCCTGCATTCTCGGATCACGCCATCAACCACGACCGTGCGGTATCGTGACAGAATGCACCAGCCGGTTTCGCCACCGGTGGGTCCTCCCCAGACGCTACCAACTTCTTTGCTATCTGCAAAAAAGTCCGTCCGGCACTCGGCCTTCATGTTGGCAGACGAAGCGCCTATCTCACGCTCGTCAACGGTGGCCATTTCACTGTCTCAAGCAACAACACCCTTCCTGAGCGTATCCTCTTCCTCGACAGCTGCGGCGTCACTCCAGCTGCCAACCTTACTCTCCCAGGCCTGGACAGGTGGTCATCCCTCCTGAAAGATAAGTCCTGCACCCTCCCTTTGTACTCTTTTTTTTCTCTCTCTAATTCCCCAGCCACACCTTAGAGTCATATAACTTGGTATGTGACACAAGCTAACTATTATCATGCTCACGTTAGCTTGCTAGCATGCTAATATTTTTCATCTAATCTTACAAGGCCATACACCTTACAGCCGTATTAATTGACATGTGAGACATGCTAGCTGGTAGCACATTTGCTAATTGTTAGCATACTAGCTAGCTAACTTTTTCATGTAATTTTAACTTTTTTCTCTATTTCCGAAGCCATACACCCTACAGCTGTACTAATTGACATGTGAGACATGCTAGCTGGTAGCATGCCAACGTTAGCAAATTTGCTAAGTGTTAGTATGCTAGTTAGCTAACTTAAACATGCTAACTTTTTCATCAAATTTTACCCTTTTTTCTCTTATTTCTGAAGCCATACACCTTAGAGCCGTATTAATTGACATGTGAGGCATGCTAACTGTTAGCATTAAAACATTAGCACATTTGCTTATTGTTAGCATGCTAGCTAGCTAACTTAAGCATGCTAACTTTTTCGTCTGATTTTACACTTTTTTTCTCGATTTCCGAAGCCATATGCCGTATTAATTAACATGTGAAACATGCTAACTGTTAGCATTAAAACGTTAGCACATTTGCTAAGTGTTAGCATGCTAGCTAGCTAACTTAAGCATGCTAACTTTTTAATCTAATTTTACCCTTTTTTCTCTTATTTCCGAAGCCATACACCTTACAGCCGTATCAATTGACATGTGAGACATGCTAACTGTTAGCATGCCAACGTTAGTACATTTTCTGAGTGGTAGCATTTTAATGTGTGCATGCTAACGTATTAGGCATGCTAACTTTTTCATATAATTTTACACTATTTTCTCTATTTCCGGAGCCATATGCCGTATTAATTGACACGTGAGACATGCTAACTGGTAGCATGCCAACGTTAGCACATTTGCTAAATGTTAGCATGCTAGCTAGCTAACTTAAGCATGCTAACTTTTTCATCTAATTTTACCCTTTTTTCTCTTATTTCCGAAGCCATACGCCTTACAGCCGTATCAATTGACATGTGAGACATGCTAACTGTTAGCATGCCAACGTTAGTACATTTTCTGAGTGGTAGCATTTTAATGTGTGCATGCTAACGTTTTAGGCATGCTAACTTTTTCATATAATTTTACACTATTTTCTCTATTTCCGGAGCCATATGCCGTATTAATTAACATGTGAAACATGCTAACTGTTAGCATTAAAACGTTAGCACTTTTGCTAAGTGTTAGCATGATAGCTAGCTAGCTTAAGCATGCTAACTTTTTCATCTAATTTTACCCTTTTTTCTCTTATTTCCAAAGCCATACACCTTAGAGCCGTAATAAATTACATGTGAGACATGCTAACTGTTAGCATTAAAACATAAGCACATTTGCTTAGTGCTAGCATGCTAGCTAGCTAACTTAAGCATGCTAACTTTTTCGTCTGATTTTACACTTTTTTTCTCGATTTCCGAAGCCATATGCCGTATTAATTAACATGTGAAACATGCTAACTGTTAGCATTAAAACGTTAGCACATTTGCTAAGTGTTAGCATGCTAGCTAGCTAACTTAAGCATGCTAACTTTTTAATCTAATTTTACCCTTTTTTCTCTTATTTCCGAAGCCATACACCTTACAGCCGTATCAATTGACATGTGAGACATGCTAACTGTTAGCATGCCAACGTTAGTACATTTTCTGAGTGGTAGCATTTTAATGTGTGCATGCTAACGTTTTAGGCATGCTAACTTTTTCATAGAATTTTACACTATTTTCTCTATTTTCGCAGCCATGTGCCGTATTAATTAACATGTGAAACATGCTAACTGTTAGCATTATAACGTCAGCACATTTGCTAAGTGTTACCATGCTAGCCAGCTAACTTAAGCACGCTAACTTTTTCCATCTACTTTTACCCTTTTTTGTCTTATTTCCCAAGCCATACACCTTACAGCCGTATTAATTGAAAAATGAGACATGCTAACTGGTAGCATGCCAACGTTAGCACATTTGCTAACTGTTAGCATGCTAGCTAGCTAACTAAAGCATGCTCACTTTTTCATCTAATTTTACCCTTTTTTCTTTTATTTCCGAAGCCATACACCTTACAGTCGTATTAATTGACATGTGAGACTTGCTAACTGTTAGCATGCCAATGTTAGCACATTTTCTGAGTGTTAGCATTTTAATGTGCGCATTCTAACGTTTTAGGCTAGCTCTGTAGTTCCTTTTGTACAGTTACACCTAAAACTGAGGGATTCGGACACTCGGCACAATCTTCACAGTACGGCCAGAGGTAGGTCTGGGGCACAGATAGCAGGCCCGGAAATCTAAATTGGGAACATTTCGGGTAACCATGGCAACGCTATTCCTGAAAAAACACAAAAAAATGGGCCAATTGAATGGGTACGCATCATTTTGTCTAACAGGAGACGACCTTTTGTGTGTGTTTAGTATTTGTTTCTGGTCAATGCTCCTTACTCGCCCAGGCCGTAAAACTAGCCAGGACTGCCTCTGGTATCTTTCGATAGTAAAATATGATAGTAACTAAAAAATAAGAAGTACAATCTGGTGATATGGTGCGGGGAGTGTTTACTGCACACAGTGTAAATGTCAAGGAAGGCTACTGTAAATAAAATGCAGAAGCCACGTCAGGTCAACTGGACACACTCTGAGTTGTGTAACTTCTGCGTGTTTGCTTGTGTGTGTCTGTGGCTAGGGGTGGCGCGTGCAGGGGTCAGGCAGATGGAGGCAGTCCAGCAGGTTTCCAGACCGTCCCCCCCCCCCCCCCCCCACCCCCTGGTGTTTGGACTGCTTTTGGTTGCAGCTGGAGGTTTACTGGAGACCCATATGAAATAAACAAAAAAGGAAAAAAACAAACAAAAGTGGAGCAGCACAGTAAGAGAGCACTGCAAATAGTCAGTGTTCCAAAACAAGAAAAAAAATACATAAATAAGGGGTATTTTACTTGAACTAAGCAAAATTATCTGCCAATAGAACAAGAAAATCTGGCTTGTCAAGACTTTCCAAAACAAGTAAAATTAGCTAAATTCAATAGACCCAAAAATACCTTAAAATAAGTATATTCTTTTTCTTGTTAGAAAAAACAAATATTAGACCTTTTTTTTGCTCAATATGTTGAAAAATGTGCTTAAATTAAAGGGGAACATTATCACAATTTCAGAAGGGTTAAAACCATTAAAAATCAGTTCCCAGTAGCTTATTTTATTTTTCGAAGTTTTTTTCAAAATTTTGCCCATCACGCAATATCCCTAAAAAAAAGCTTCAAAGTGCCTGATTTTAACCACCGTTATATACACAGTTTTCCTGTGACATCACACAGTGATGCCTGTCATGTCTGTGTAATCATGTTTTGTTTAGTTATTGGAATCTTTAGTTTCTGGCTTTTCACTCCCTTGTCTTGTCACCATAGCAACCCATTAGTTTTCACCTGTCACGTCACGCACCTGTTTCACGTTTTGAGTCACGCACCTGTTTTTGTTAATCAAGTCTGTAGTATTTAAGTTCAGTGTTTTTAGTTTGTCTTTCTGGTGACATCCCCACATTTATGCTCTGTCCATTCCTGACACTTCTTTCCATGTCCATCCTTCATGCTACTATTTTTGTCCAAGCCAAGTAAGTTTTTGTTCCATGTTTATAGTCTTTTTGGTTTCATAGTTTGTTCTCCGCCACTGTGCGCGCTTTTCGTTTGCACTTTTTTTGATATATTAAATAAATCATGTACCTTCATTCCCGTCTCGCCCGAGCCAACTTTCCGTTGCATCCCGGAAAAGCAAACACCCCGGACCAAGTCATGACAATGCCAATACAAACAAACAGCAAGGTATAGCGACATTAGCTCGGATTCAGACTCGGATTTCAGCGGCTTAACACTGTCTGATAAGATAATTACTAACAACTATGAACTAGGTTTACAGCATATGAAATACATTTGGCAACAACATGCACTTTGAGAGTGCAGACAGCCCATTTCAGGCACGCTAAGAACATATATTTTTCCACGATTTCAGCACTCAGGTTAACCATACCTAAATAGACACAAAATACTGCATTACACAAGACTACCCGAATGTACTCGAATGATTGAAAAAAAAAAAAGTTTTTAACCTAAATTATTGGTAAACACAGTTTATGTATAATAATTTACGTAAAACCGCGAGTAATGAATAAAGTTTTCATCAATTAATATATTCTGTAGACCAGGGGTGCTCACACTTTTTCTGCAGGCGAGCTACTTTTCAATTGATCAAGTCGTGGGGATCTACCTCATTCATATATATAATTTATATTTACTTATTTATGAAATATATGTTTTTGTTAACAAGTTAAAGGTGTTTAATGATAATGCAAGCATGTTTAACACATATAGTTAATATTGTTAATACATTAAAGGTGTTTAATGATAATACAACTATGTTTAATATATATAGTTAATATTGTTAACAAGTTAAAGGTGTTTAAAGATAAT